>NC_053432.1:6009148-6610966 GCF_007990345.1 Gossypium hirsutum | reverse complement strand
ATATCTCTGAGTTTGTATCAAGGTGTTTAATATGTCAACAAGTTAAAGCTGAACATCAGGTACCTTCGGGGTTACTTCAGCCAATTACTATACCAGAATGGAAATGGGAAAGAGTCACTATGGATTTTGTATCGGGGCTACCTTTGTCTCCGAGGAAAAAAGATGTTATTTGGGTGATTGTTGACCGATTAACAAAGTCAGCTCACTTTATTCCGGTACGTATGGATTATTCTTTAGATAAACTAGCTGAACTGTACATATCTGAGATTGTCAGGCTACATGGAGTGCCTGTCTCCATTATATCAGATAGAGATCCCTGATTTACGTCTCGTTTCTGGGACAAATTGCAAGAAGCCTTGGGTACTCAGTTGTATTTTAGCACTGCATTTTATCCTCAGACAGATGGTCAATCTGAGCGTGTAATTCAAGTATTGGAAGATATGATCTGATGTTGTATACTAGAGTTTGAAGGTAATTGGGAGAGGTATCTACCTTTGATTGAATTTGCTTACAACAATAGTTATCAGTCGAGTATTAAAATGGCTCCATATGAAGCTTTGTATTGTAGAAAATGTAGAACACCGTTATATTGGACAGAGCTTAGTGAAAGGAAGATGCATGGGGTTGATTTGATCCGGGTGAAACAGAAGAAAAAGTAAAGGTTATTCGGGATAGTCTAAAAGTAGCTTCCGATCGTCAAAAATCATATGCCAACCTTAAACAAAAAGAGATTGAATTTCAAGTCGGTGACAAGGTATTCCTGAAAGTGTCTCCTTGGAAGAAAGTCCTCCGATTTGTTCGAAAGGGTAAACTGAGTCCAAGATTTATCGGGCCATATGAAATCATAGAAAGAATTGGACCGGTCGCTTATCGATTGGTATTACCACCGGAACTTGATAGAATCCATAATGTTTTTCATGTATCTATGTTACGACGATATCGATCAGATCCTTCACACGTTATTTCTTCGACAGAAGTAGAGATTCAACCGGATATGACTTACAGTGAAGAACGGTCAAGATATTGGCACGAGAGACAAAAGAGCTTAGAAATAAAAAGATAAATTTGGTGAAAGTATTGTGGCAAAAGCACGGGATTGAGGAAGCGACATGGGAACCGAAGGAGGCAATGAGGAAACAATACCCAAACCTCTTTACTGGTAAGATTTTCGAGGACGAAAATCCTTTAAGGGGGAAAGAGTTGTGATGGCCTAAATTCAAGGTTATCGGAACAATGGTTTCGTAACCATAGATCCGATTTAAAGAGAAATTTATTTCAATATTTTTGCTTGAAAATTGATATGATAGGAAAATCGTATGAAAATATTGATAAAATTTTTTTACCGGTTTAGTGGTTAGTTAGAAAAAGAAATTATTGAAGAAATTGGGTAAAAACAAGGTACCGAGACTTCTATCTCGTAAAACTGAGTCGAAAACAATTTTATAAATATTTATGAAATGTTATTAGTGTGGTATTAAAATTTCGTTAGGAAATTTTAATGTTTGGGTAGTCAATTAAATGAAAAGGACTAAATTGTAATAGGTGTAAAAGTTGCTAGAATGATTAAATAGTTTAAGAGTCTAATGAGAAAGGATTTAAAAGGCAATTAGACCCAAAATTTATTTGGGCTGGACGGCAAGGGTATGAAATCAGCAGAAAAATTGATAAATTAAGGGTAAAATTGGAATATTGCAAAATTAACTAAATAAAGCTAGGACTAAATAGGAAATATCTAGATTTCTCTTCATTTCTCTTCCATTCCAGTCGCTAAAAACGCCATATGAGGGTTCTCTAAGCTGGTATTTCATAATTTTTGCACCAAGTGAGTTAATCCTTGCCTTTTTCTTGTAATTTTTGTGTTTCTAAGACTTTTGTAACTAGGTCCTACTATTAAATTCATTAGTTTTTGATTTCATGGATGAAATTGAAAGTCACCATGGTTGAGTGCTGTAAGTTTATGATGAAATAGAATAAAATTAAAGCTTTAATTTGTTTATGAGATGATTTTATTAGGTAATTTCAATAGAAATTGATTTTTAGGACCTAATTGTGAAAATGCTTGGAATTAAAGTCTATTGCTGAAATTCTGATTCCTAAAGTTGTAAACTAGTTTAAGGTGATAGAATAAAATGTTGATTGAGAAAAATCAGCTCAATTGAGAGGCTAATGAGTAGGGACGAAATTCTCATTTATTAAAAGCTTAGGGGGAAAATGGTAATAAACAGCTTGCACAAAAACAGTTTGGACAGCAGCAGTAGACTAACTTTGATAAATCACTATAAATTGTAGAAATCGAATTAGAAGATGGAAAAAAATATGAAATTAAAGCTTATTGAGTCTAGTTTCTCATAGAAGAAATATTGTAAGCAATGGATTTGTAAATTTTGAGATATAATGAATTTTGTGAGACAAGGTCAGAATGAATTAGGGTTCCCCTGTTCTGACTTTTAAAAATCATAAAAAAATTGAAGAAAAACAATTATGGGATTAAATTTATATATATAGAATCCTTAATGAGTCTATTTTTAATAGAAACAAACGAGAACATTATTTGAATTTTTTATGAAGAGATAATTAATGTTTAGTGAAGAAGGGTCAGAACTGTCGACAGCAGAACAGGGGTGACTTTAAAGAATAAATTGTACTTATTGGCTAAACCAAAAATTCTGAAAAATTTTATGGTAAAAAGATATATGAGTCTAGTTTCAGGGAAAATTAACGTATCTTAATTTTGAGTTCTGTAGCTCAAGTTATAAATAATTTAGTGACTATGACTCAAGTAGACAGCTTTGAATGAACTATAAATAATAGTTGAATTATAGAGAATGTTGCATATGAACATGAAATGTATTAAATTGATAATTAAATTTATTTATTTAGATCCGGAAGATTCAAATACGAAGCTAGATCGAGGAAAGGAAAAAGTTCGGGATTAGTAGATTTTTATTGTTTACAAACAAGTATCAAGGTAAGTTCATGTAACTTGAATTATATTCTTAAATGCTTGAAATGCATGTTTTTGATATGAATATGATTTGAATGTTCATTATATGAAATTTTATGAAACATTGACATATTTGATAAAAGAGGAAGAAATCTCGGTTGAATGAAAGGAAAATTCGATGGATCTCTGAAAAGGAATTGACGGTAAAAAGGATCAAGCCCGGACGGGTGATCCTATCCTGATATAGCCCTCCCGAAGAATATGTGTAAAATGGATTTAGCCCAGACGGGTAATCCGAATTAGGGTCTAAATTTAGCCTGGACTGGTAATTCAGATCCAAGCTCATTAGAGTAATTGTCGTTGCAGGGGATTTAGCCTGGACTGGTAATCCCGACAATACTCTATGAGTTTATATTGCAGGGGATTTAGCCTGGACTGGTAATCCCGCTGCAAGGTTGAGGTTCGCGGGAGTGTGCTCTCTGAAATGGAAATGTACGCACATGAATATGAATTGACGGACCCGGAATTGTACAATAAATGTGTACCTCTGAAAATCCATCGAAATTCCGATAAATTCAACGGGATAAATATGGAAAAATAACAAGGAAATGGAAATTATGATATTGATGAGCTCATCAATCATGGTATTTATTATTGATACATGGAAATTATTGTACTAACTTGAATGTTGAGTTTGTGCATGTTAGGGTAATAATGCATTGAATGGATATATGAATGTTTATTATATTGTATTGAAAATATTAGGTAAGTATAATTCTTGTTACATGAGCTTACTAAGCACAAAGTGATTACCCCGTTTCCTTTTTCCCTATTTTGTAATGTTAAGAGCTCGGAGGTTGGATTTGGTCAGAGACACATCACACTATCAACCTCAGGACTTCGGTATATAAAGAAACTTTATTTTGGAAATCAATGGCACGTATAAGCTAACAAAGTAAATGTTAACGTGAAATGAATGTAAAGTTAGCCATTAGTATGGTTAACAAACTTGGTTTTAGATATGTGATGACGTTATCTTATAAATATGCATAAATTTATCTTGAAAATATGTTGAATTGATTTGGTTGATGTGGATTGCTCTCGATTTAATATTGCAGGGAAGGTTAGATATTTATAAAGGGGCTATATTGAATATAAAAAAAATTAATTCGTAAACTCCGGTAATGCCTCGTACCCTATTCCGGCAATGAATACGGGTAGGGTTATTACAACCTATTCGGATGACTATTAAAGGTTTGGTATGGCTCTCCCTAGGGTAGATTCTTAGGGTTTATTATATGCGTGTAACACCCCCTAACCCCAAACCGTCGCCGGAACAGGGCTACGAGGCATTACCGGATATATCAGACAACTTATGGATATTTTACAATTATTATAACATTCATAGTATAATTGAAGAATTATGTCCCTATAATGGACTTTCGAAGCCCAACACAAGTATTAAAGTGGAATGAAATGGGACTTGTTCGAGTATTCAAGGAAATATATATTTTTTTTACAAAAATTTCGACAGCATTTCTTCTTAATTTTTACATAAAACCCCCTGCAAATTCAAACCAAAAACCACCTAATCCAAAACCAATGGCACAATCAAAAACAATTTAAACCTAAATATATCTAAATCATAACCAATTCATTAACATAGTCATTTAATAACTAAACATTCATAATATTAATCCAAATTAACTAATAACTTCATTCATTTTTTTCATTCCAACTTATACCAAATTATATAATATAATATTTACCATTTTATCAAACTAATAACAAAATATGGTATACCATTCTTATAACTAACTTTACAAGTATATCTATATAACTTATAAATCACCTAGTACATGCCACTTTCAATTAAGAAAGAAAACATCACCCAAAATTTGCTGGAGTCGGGATCGTTCAGATGCTGGACCGGGGTACCAGACTCCTATTAACCTGCGCACGGAAACAACCGCACGCTGAGTATTCCGTACTCAGTGGTATTACCATAATTCAAATTATAATAGCAATAAAGAATTTTAATTACCAAACATGTAACTATCTAATTTCACAAATATCAATTCATTCTTAAACTTTCATTAATTAATAATAACGATACAATTTTTATCTATTCTTCAGTTTCCATCACATATTACATGTAACAATTTCAATCACTACATGAACATTAAGTTCATGCCTTTCATTTTCAATCTCAATTTCAATCCACTATTCAACTTTTTCGTTTCTTTCAATATTTCAATAATATAATCAATCAATTTATTTTAAATTTCTCATCTTAGATATTCACCCTATTAACAAATTCGGACTTTGACGGATACACGGATTCCAACCCAACACACCATTACGGCACATTGTGCCTAAAACGGTACATAGTACCTGATCAGTATACGACACATAAAGTGCCTAAAACGACACACGAGGTGCCTGATACGACACACGAGGTGCCTGAAATACGACACATAAAGTGCCTGATCAGTAAAGCCGGCAAATCCCGTACACTTCCATATCCTATGGCATGCCAATTATATCCGACTCAGTCCGACTAGTTAATAGGTATTTCTATTCTCAATTCACTTTCATTTCCATTCCAAGATTACTTTTCAATTAAAACTTTCACATTCAAATCAATTTACAATTCAATTATACATACACATTCACCATTCAATTCAATTCTCATTCAACTCAAATATCAATACTTACCTTATAATTCACTTATTAAATATAGAATTGATATAAAACATTTAATAAAAAGTAATTTGAATTATAGTAATACAAACCGTGAATTTCTCGTTTTAATCCTCGATAGCTTTCTCCTTTCCTTTGTGCGCCGATGTCTTGGGTTCTTTGTTAACTACGAAAATAATAATAATTTATAATCATCAATATAACACAATTCAATTTAATCCATGAGCCTAAACATGCAAATTTAACCATTTTTAATGTATATATATAATTTCACCATTAAGCTGTCTACTTGAGTCATTGTTACTAAATTATTTATATCTTGAGCTACGAAAGTCAAAATTAATATCCATAAATTTTCCTTAAACTAGACTCATATATCTTCTCACCATAAGATTTTCAAAATTTTTGGTCTAGCCAATTAGTACAATTTATTCATTAAATACTCCCCTGTTATTTCATTTGACAGTTCTGACCTCTCTCTACTAAAAATGAATTATCTCATTGTACAGAACTCGAATAAGGTTCTTGTTTACTTATTTTGAAACTAGATTCATTAAGGAGTTCACACATATAAATTACACTCCATAATAATTTTTGTACAATTTATAATGATTTTCCAAAGTTAAAACAGGGCATCTCGAAATCACCCCAAACCAGTCTTACAAAATTTCAAATATCTCTTGATTCATCAATTCATTGCTTACAATATTTATACTCTAGTTCATCCTCTAGTTCAATTTATACAATTTTTAGTGAATTTTCAAAGTCAGACCATTGCTACTTCCCAAAACTGTTTTGATGTAAAATGTTAATAACCAAATTTATAACACCAATTCACACCTTATGTTTATTCAAATTTCATTTAAACTCAAATTTAACTATTAAATTTTCAACATATTTTCTTAATTCCGAAATTTTCCTCAATTTAGTCCCTAAAACACAAAACTTATAGCTTACTTTGCAATTCGATCCTTATATCTATTTTAACTTGAATTTCATTCAATTAAACCCCTATTTCATTTTTTTATTCAACATGAATAATATTTAGAATTCTAATAACTTTCAAAATATTAATTTAATTTCATCAAAACTTTGTTCTAAAGCTTTTAAAACATTAAAATTAAGTAAAAAGGGCTAAATTAACTTACCTATTAAACTTTCAAACCTTCAAACCCTAATTCTCCCTTTTTCTTTTCTTTCTTCTTTCTTTCTTTCCTTCCCCTGCTTTTCGTTTGCCTATTCTGTTTCTTTTCTTTGTTCTTTACTTTATTTTCTTTCTTTTATTTGTTTTAGTTGCTAATAATATATTATAATTTAATTTAATCAATCAATAACAAATATATAAGAAAAGCCTTAGATTTTTTTACAATTTATGCCGCCTCATCTATGCTAATTGGTAAAATTGCTAGTTTGGTCCTTTTTATTTTCTATTTATCTATAATTGAACCTTTGCCCTTTATTCAATTTAGTCATTTTTACTAATTACTCAAAATTAAGCTAAATTCACCTAATTTAAACCTAATTAAACACATCGCTAGACTCATAAATATTTCTAGTAATTATTTCGAACTCGATTTACTAAGACGAAGGCCCGATAATGTACTTTTTCCGGTGCCTGTGAATTTTGGGTCATTACAATGCGGTTCAGTTCTAAAGTAAGGGTATTTGAACCAGTAGATTCCTCGATCTTCACCCATTATAGGCTCATATGGAGCGAGTTCGGTTTAGGAGAATACATTTCCTTATGGCTATACAGAGATAAAGATCTCATGAAGACATAGGTACAGATGTATCCCGAAAGCGATCCACTATCCTATACGGAAGTGAAGACCTCACGAAGGAATAGTGTCTTACTCTCACTTAAAAAAGGCAGAATCGAACGATTTTGCAATCCAATATGCAAAAATATACCAAAAGACTCAAACCAATAAAGCAAACATGTCATTATATAACAAAATGATGAAAACTTGATTTACCACAAAAATGAAGGATTAAAATGCAATGAACGGATCATTAATTTGAAGCAATTTATCAAATATTGACAAAAAGACTAAAAAGTAATCAACTCGCGGCTTAACTCTCTTATTTTATCCCTAGTAGAGTCGCCAAGCTGTCGAAACCCTTTTTGAAATCGACTTATATTTTGAAAACAAAAATGAGAGTCGCCACCAATCCTTTTGATGAGGTGTGATCGGGTCACCTCATAATTTTATCGTTTTAATAAAAGGTTTGATTTACTAAAACCATGATTTTTGGTCTACAAAATCCAAGAAATGGGTTTGGGAGTCGATTACGTACGAAGAAGGATTAGCACCCTCGTAACGCCCAAAATTGGTACCTACTTGATTACTTGATGTCTTAGTGTCGAGAATTGAAAATTTGAAGGGAGTTTAAACCACAATCCTTTTTTGTATTAAGGCATTACTTAACTAGATTAATTTTCACGAAAAGGGCTTATTTCAAGTTAATCGATAAGGAAGAATCATGTCTCGTAAGTTAAGACACAATGCCTTAAACCCTCGAAATCAAGAATAAACGTCATTTGATTGTTACTTAAATCTCTCTCTTTTTTTAAAAAATAGATATTCGACTATTATAGTTTTAGAAAGAAACCATATTCTGTAAGTTAGGAACACGACTCTTTTAATTCCAAAAATAATGAACATTTCCTCGATTTAATTTTTTTTCTTTTTTATGCATCGCACAAAAATGAACGTAACATTTAAAATGATGTGCGTTTAACTTATTTAGGCATAATACACAAATGGATAAATGCTTAAACCTAATGTATGACATAGCGATAATGAAATAATTTAAAATGGCTATATGGGTAGAATGATAAATAATAGGTAAATAAAGGAATACTATAATAATAATGCAATAATAATATTATTATTAATCACATCATAATAATAAAATAAATAAGGTAACTTAATATAAAAAATAAAAATGAAATGTGCTTAATGACGAGTGTAAATATAAATAGAGTGAGAATAATAGAAGAAATGATATAATAGCTAAAATAAGATAAAAATAAAATAATAACAACAACAATAAATGAGCGAAAAATGTCCAAATAAAAAATAAACAACTTTATTTTTAAATATGTAAAAAAAAAATAAGTAATAAAGAAATAAATAATTTGTAAAAGGTTGAAGTTAAATGAATAAAGGACTAAATTAAAATTTATGACGAAATTTAAAGATTAAATTATAAAGAATCCTAAAATGAGGGATTAAATTAAAAATAAAATATAAAATGCAAGGATTTAGAGTGAAATTATCCCAACAAGTACACCCATGTCACATTTGACGTCATTGTCAGTGACTAAAGGGGACTAAATTGAAAACATGATGAAACTTAAGGTATAAATAAAAATAAAAGCAAAATGTAAATGACTAAATTAAAATGAAACAAAAAGTATAGGGACAGAACAAATAATTCCCCCATCCCCAACACAGGTGTCCTTCCCCTAGAGAGTCTCCAATAAGCCTAAGGACTAATTTGTACAATGACGAAATAAAAGGATAAAAATAAAAAAACTAAAAAATGAAATAGGATCAAATTAAAAAGAACAAGAAAAGCGGAAGGACCGAAATAGAAATTATCCCATCCATGCGAAAACACGCAGATCCTATGGGAATAGACGGGTCGAATTTCGGGTTGGTCTCCAAAACGACGTTGTTTTGGGGCTAATGAACGCCGACCAAAACACTGTCATTTAACCCAACCTATATAAATAAAAAATTTTGTTAAAAAACATTCTGCCTATTGTTTTAAAAAAAATTGAAAACCATATTTTTTTCTATCAGTTTTTTTAGTTCGGCCTTTGAGGTCGGCGAGTCCCACAACGGCTATCAGTCACCGACGATAGGCTCCGCCGTTACCGGTGGCCGAAAAACATAAAAAGTCCCTATTTTTTTGGCCTTTCATCTCCCAAAGCCTAGATTCAGGGTCGGTGTTCCTCGAAGCTCGATGAAAAAATAAGAAAATCTGAGAAGTCCCTTCGATTTCTCCACCGTCTCACCGAAGGGAGCTTTCCATCATCGGGGACGGTGTCCTTATCCACTCGCGGCAGTGGAACCTAAAACGACTTGGTGAGTTTTTTATTTTTATTTTATGTTTATGCCTTTTTTTTCTAAAAAATAAAAGATAAAAAATGAAAAGAATCACCTTTGAAATTTTTGTTCCGTCTTTTTTTGATTGCTTTTTTCTTTTTTTTTTCTTTTTTCGTAAAAAAATTTACATGCTGTTAATGGCTTTTATAGCCGATTATACATTGTTGTTTTTCACTGTTTTTCTACTATTCTTATTTTCCTATTTTTATGTCGTTTCTGTCCTTGTGTTTCTCTCTTTTGCAGGTGATAGTGGTGGCAATGGGAAGAGGCGCTCTTCTACTATTTTGGCGACATGGTGGCAGATCTCGAGTGTCGTTCGTGCTGACATGGCGAAGTAGAGGTGGCTGCGTTTAGAAACCCTAGGGTTTCTGCCTTTTCTGAAAAATAATTTAGGTCATTTGGCTACTGGGTCTTTAGGTTTTTTTTATTATTTTTTGGACCATTTGGGCTTGATGTTTTCTATAAGTGGACTATTGTATTTTAGACTTTGTAATTGGGTTTGTAAAATTTTTATTATTATTTTTGGTTTCTGTTTGGGCCCGAACAAATTTAAGCCTCTACATATATATTTTGCCAACATCAATTAATTACTATATATCTTTTGCAGACATCTGTGAATACCAGTAATATAGCTTATCAAGATATCAATAGGGAGCATCATATAGTGAAATAGCAATACAGTTATATCTATACTATTTGGTGAGAAAGGAATGAGAGGCTTTTTTGGGAAGACTCCTACCATGGCAGATACACTGGTTTTGAAGATTAAAGAAACAATTAAGATTAGACTGATGGGTAAATGTGTTAATATGAGGGATACTGTATTTTGAATCATTGTGGCTAGGTTGAATTTGTATAGCATTTGACTTTGTTTTGTTGTTCTTTTGTAGCAACTTTTGCTGCTTCTTGGGTAATAAAATTTGTAACACTCTGAAAATTTCTGAAGTAAAATATTATCCTTAATACAGTAAAATAAGGAAATAAAGTAATAAGAAGAGGAAAATTTACTTATGTCACTAGGAAGTATATTATGACATATTGATTCAAGAAATGACTAAATTGTAAAAGTGAGAAAAATTTTATGGCCCAAAAAGTAAATACTCAAAATTTGAGGGATTAAAGTGTAAATATGAAAAAATTGAAAGACTAATAGTGCAAATATTTTAAGGGTGGAATGATCTAGAAATCAAGGAAAATTGATGAATTAGGACCAAATTGAATAGGTGAAGAATTATGAGGGACTAAATTATAATTTTATCAAATTAAGTGATGACTCAAGAATGAAATTTTAAATGATCACGAAGGGAAAAATGGTCAATTGAAAGAGAGAGAAATCTAGAAAGTAATGATGATGTTGGTGATATTTTATAGTTATTTAATTAGATTATTATTTATTTAATATTTTTAATAAGATATTTTATTATTTTATTATTTTATTTAGTCTATATATATGTGTGTGTGTGTGGAAAAAAAAAAGGAAAGAGAGGGAAGAACACCATCCATCTTAACATGCAACCAACGTTGGAAGAGAAGAAAAGAAAGAAAATTTTCTTTTCTTTACAATTTGGTCCTTCTACCAAAAATTCACCGTTTTCACCCAAAAATCAAAAGAATTTCCATAGCTATCAAAAGAGAAAAAATGTTAAAGAGACTATGGGAAGTTAGAATATCAAGTTGGATTCAAGAAATGGAAACTGAAGGAGAGAGAAAATCAAGATGAAGATTGAAATCAATAGAACAAGGTAAGAACATCATGATTTCAATATATTTTTAAGTTCGATATTATTGAAAAAGCATGAGATTGATGTTAATGTAGAGTTTCCTTACATATGGTCCTATGTTCTTAATATGTTAGTGAAGAGAAAATAAGAGAAAGTGATGAGAAATAGTATAGAGAAAGAACATAAGGGTGTTATAAACATGGTAATTAATATCTTGCACTAAAACAGTTCTGGACAGCAGCAGTGGTCTATTTTTGAAAAATCACCAAAAATTGTAAAAATTGAATTAGAAGTTTAACAGAATATAAAATTAAATTTTATTGAGTCTAATTTTTCATAGAAGAAATGGTGTAAGCAATGAATCTGTAAATTGTGAGATATAACAAATTTAGTTAGACAATGTCAGAATGATTTTGGGTTCCCCTGTTCTGAATTTGGAAAATCATAAAAGATTGGAAAAAAATAATTATGGGCTTAAATTTATATTTTTAGAATTCTGAATGAGTCTATTTTCAATAGAAATAAACAGAAACATCATTCGAATTCTGTACAAGAAGATAATTAATTTTTAGTGAAGAAGGGTCAGAACTGTCAGACAATAGAATAGAGGTGACTTTAAAGAATAAACTGTACTTATTGGATAAACTAAAAATTCTGAAAATTTTATGGTAAGAAGATATATAAGTCTAACTTCATGCAAAATTAGTGGATTTTAATTTCGAGTTTTGTAGCTCAAGATATAAATAATTTAGTGACTATAACTCAAATGGACAGTTTTGAATATACATATAAGTAAATAGTGAAATTATTGATAATGTTATTTATAGCAAGTTATGTAAATTAAGGATGTGGAATGGAGAGGAGGAGGAGGAAAATATGTATGAATATTCAGCTAGCATGGCTAATTTGCATGTTTTAGACTCAGAGACTAAATTGAATAAAAGTAAAACTTTATGGGCAATTTTGTAAAAATGTTAAATGACCAATTTGCATGAAATGGATTATTTTATTATTTAAATTTTCAAAATTGAATGAAATTATTAATTTAGTTCAAGATCAGGGAAAAACTTATTTTAAGGATTAAATTGAAAAGTGTTGAAATTATGAAAAATTCTGATATTTTATAGAATTCATGGGTTGTTATCAATTTGTACGAGAATAACGGCTGGAAATAAGGATTAAATTGCAAGAATTTTATTTTTTTGAGCCTAAGGAAGAAATCATTATTTATTTAAAAGTTTAGGGGTAAAATGGTAATTTTGTTTAGAGCATTAATTGAACGTATTAAAATATGAAATAAATGAAAACGACGATCAAATTTATTTATAAAGATTCAGATGACTTGAATACGAGACTCGAACATGGAAAAGAAAAGATATCGGATTAATGAAATTATAAACATGAACAAGCAACGAGGTAAGTTATTGTAACTTGAATTGTATTTTTAAATGCATAAAAATTGATATAATGAATTACTTGATTTATGTTTATGAAAAAATGGCAAGAGAATGATATTTATCATGACATGTAAATATGTGATTATCTTTGATACGTTGATACAAGGAAATTAAATATAGTGAGACAAGTAATAAATTCAAGTAAAACATATCGAGAAAAATAAGTACGTTTAAGGGACAATATGTTTGATTTTAATTGGTTCCAAATATGAATGTTAGATGAAATAAAATATCGGATAAATAAATCGATAATTTCGGTAATGCTCCGTAACTCTATTCCGGTGACGGATTCGAGTTAGGGGCGTTACAAAATTGCAAAGCATTCATTTTTTTTTTGGATGAAAAATCTTCTCTTTAACCACCTAATGTGCGTATATATTATATGAGGAAGGATTATATGAAATAGTGACGCCACGTCATCTGTATCCCTTTCCAATAGTTTTATGCCACATCAGTATTCTTATCCTGAATTTCAGTATTTTAATTTGGATTTGATTTTTTTCAGAATAAAATCCTGAAATTCAGGATAAGAATACTGATGTAGCATAAAACTATTGGAAAGGGATACAGATGACGTGGCGTCACTGTCTCATACAATTCTTTCCCTATATTATATATGATATATATGAAAATGTCAATCTTTAACTCGAATATGAGATTTTCGAAGTTCTGTTTTGAAGGATCCTTTCGATGAACTTATACACTTGACAATTACATATCATCACTCTTCCATGAATTTACACTCGCATATATTAAAAAATAATGCAAAGAAGTTTCCCAATTCCTAGTTCCTAGAAACTCCAAACTTGCCCCCACACCTTTTTATGCTCCTCGGCCAACTTCCAGGTATTTTCTCTTCAGTTTCTTTGATTTTGCCCACGAACCAATCACTTCATCATAAGCATATACACACAAATATATATATATAGCATTTTTTGCATATAGTTTCCACCATAATCTCAAAACTCATAAAACTTTTTCGATTCAAAAACAATGAAGGCAATCGGTGATGAAAACCAAACCACAAATCTGCCACCAACCAATCCAGAAATCCCCATAAATCTAACAGCCATAGCTGACTATTATCTGACATTTAACTGCATCTCCACATTGTACCAGGCCTACACCCATGGTGACTTTCCCATGGTGGGTTTCATAGTTATGGTTTACTTTGGTTATTTGGGTCTCATGTATTGCATAAACCAACTCCGAGCTTTACCTCCAACCCACACTTCACCAAAGAAAGATTTCTTGAAATCTATCATATGGGTTTTAGCCACTGTTATCTTAGTCGGATTTGCTCTTCAATTCTCCACCTTTGTTCACCCTCTTGTAGCTGTTTTTGTGTTTGCTGCTGCAGTTTCTACCAGTTATTTCCTCTTCTTCTTATATTTCGTCCACGATTGCTATCCCCATCAATCTGCTAACTCTTGCTGCATATTTAGAATCATAAGTGTCAAGGGGATGTTGTGCCAATTATGAAGTGATCATCAATGGCAGCAAAATTACAAGGGATGTTGTTCCAGGTCCGGAAAATGTGTAATTCCTGGAAGATCTCTAGATTTAAGAGTTAATAGAATAGGGCTTGTGGTGAAAGTGATCTAAGTTTATTTTTTTAATTTCTTTATTCATAGGTAAAGCTTGTTGTTCCTTGTTATCATTCAATCAAGTCAAAAGCTTTAAAAGCTGATGGAAATTCTTTGGTAAAGCTAAACCATATCAATCAATTTAATGAACAAGAAAGATGTTTCTTAAGAAAAAAACAAGTTAATGACAATTTGAATATTGAATACCATATCGTAATAAGTAGCAAACTCAAGAATTGAAGACTAATCTTTGATTATTTTTCTACTAAACAAAAACAACAAAGGTGAGGGTGATTTTGGAACCATATCCATTTACTATCTCCATCAGGACCAAACAATGGAATGCAAAGCAAAGCAAAGGTGTTATAAATGATTTTTTATTTTTATTTTTTGTGGCAGAAAAAAAAAGCTTGGGTTTTCTTCTACTGATCATTGTTTATGCTTTCTAAGCACAGTCTACAAACAGAAAATCTTCCAATGGGTAGTTAATTAAAAGTGCGTGTGAATGTGATAAGCAGTGGAGGTGTGTTCATAGAAACTGATGGGCAAAAACAGTCCTAAGGAATCCATTTGTCTGTACTTCACTTTAAAACTTTATCACCAATACAAATGGGAATAGAAATATGTTTTAAAAGCTGGGGGAAACAGAGTCTCACTCAACTATTTGAAGATAATATTCTCATCGCACTGAGCAGAGGCTGCAAGCTTGTATGAAATAAAAAACAAGTAGTGGAGATGCGGGGTATCGATCCCCGTACCTCTCGCATGCTAAGCGAGCGCTCTACCATCTGAGCTACATCCCCATGGTAACGTCAATTTTCATATTTGTTTTCTATTACCAACAAAATTGGCCCAAGTTTATGTAAATCGCTTTTATCCCGGCTTATTCTAAACTTTCATTAATTTGTTATTATTATATTCTAGAGTAAACTACACAAATATTCATCTAATTTTCAAAAATTTTTATTTTAAACATATAAAAATTAGCAAAATGGCACACACGTTATAAAATTTATTTATTTTGATTACTCCCGTAAAAATTACAAACGGAAATCTTACATAGCATTTTAACTAACTTTTGTTATTTTTTTCCAGTTGAATATTAATATCCACCTCATGCATTCAAATATCTTATTCCTTGAAACACGTTAAAAGAAAAAGAATGAAAGAAAGTGTTAATGGCAATGGATGGATATGTAGAGAATAGAAAGCAGAGTCCTGTATAATTTCTATTTTTGATGAGACGGTGTTAAAGGAATTGCCAGGTTGAAAACAAAGGAAAATAAATTATTTGAATGTAAAATAATGAGGTGGATATTAATATCCAAGGAGGAAAATGAAAAAATAAATAATTGAAATGTCATGTAAGATTTTTGTTAGCAATTTTAATCGGAGTGACCAAAATGAACAAACTTTGTAAACATTTTGTAGTGTTTAAAATGAAATTTTTTAAAAGTGGAGTAACCCTTAATTTTGAAATTGAGCATTTGGTCCTTTAAAAAAATGGAGCAATTTAACCCCTATAAATTCTTAAAAGTGATCAACTAAGGAGAATTAATCAAGGCGTTAATGTCTTTCATAAATTATACATAATTTTGATTGATATAACAATAAATTTAGCTCTCTGTATTTACATGTTTTGTCAATTTCGTCTTAATTATAAAAAATTCAACAAATTTAGTATGCAATATTTGGCTAAATTTGTTAAATTAGGACCAAATTGATAAAATGTGTAAATTTTAAGGGCTAAATTTGTTATTATATCAATCAAATTTATGTATAATTGACTAAAAATATTAATGCTATTACAAAATGTCATTAATTGCTCAATTTCAAAATTGACAAGGATTAAGATTTTTTAGATGAACCAATTTGTTTAATATCAAAATTAAGAGAAATCAAGATTTTTTTTTATAAAAAAGAAACAAATATATTTATAACTTTATTTTATATAAAAAAAGAAAAGAAAAAACATCCTCATTCCCCAAATATTTAAGAATAAGAATAATAAGCGTGGGAATGTTGTTGGATTCTACTCGTTGTTGGATGGATTCAAATAATAAGATCAGGATGGAGAGCTTTTCTCATATCAGGAAAACAAAACTGAATTGTAGTTGCAAACAAGAAGGGATGGTGAGTGTTTGTGTGTAGTAATATTTCGAAATGAGCTCTGATGGGAGGTGGCTTCATCTCAAAAGAATGCTGCATCTCCCACTGTCTCATTGGCTGGTTGCCTTCATCAATCGAAATAAAGGGTATTGCATTTGCATGCATGGACATAAATGGAGGAGGTTTTAGGGCCCGTAAGCTAGGTAGGTCTTTCCCTTTTCTTTCAATTTTGATTTCAATATGGTGGTGTAGCTGCTTGGATTTTTCATTTTGGGACACTGTCATGGTTTTGCTCATATAAACTATTGGATTAATGGCATCAGATAGATCCGAAGTTAATAAAAAAAGCCGTCTAATCTCCGATAGATCCGAAGTTAATGGCATCAGATCTATTGGCGCCATAACCATCAATCTTCCACTGATAACAAGATTCAGTCAATACAGTGCATTGAATCAACTCACTATTTTCCGCCACTAATGATAAAAATCCCCAGCCCCCAAGAATTGAAATAGCACTAATAAAATCAACAGTAAAAAAAAAAGAAAAAAGAGAGAGGCAAAGATAGTAAAGAAGCACGCAGCAGACGGTGAGTGTATTTCCGTCAGAATCTGGCCATGGCCGTCGGCCTCATATCAGTACCTTTTGTTCTTCAATAATATCACAATAATAGAACTCTATCATCGATCGATAGTTTCATCCATGTTTTATTGTGATATTTGTGAAAAAAAGAAGGTAAGAAAATGATTTCCTTGTTCAATCTTGTTTGATTCAAACTCCACCCTCACCATCACCCTTGCCTTTTTGCACATTCGGCCATACCCTCTGATGCCCTAATTTTTCCTCTAAAGAATTTATAGGCACCCAAGCCCAGATCTACATGCCATTCTTTGTTACTGTCCAATCTAGTAAATAAATAAGCTTAATAACTGAGATTAAATAAATGGTTAAAATTTGTTATAGATCCTTATCCTCTTTATAAATTTAAAATTTAATCTCTATGCTTTAATTTTCAAGATTTTAGTCCCTTATTTTTTAAATTTCAAAATTCATATTCAATACCTTTTTTTGTGACATTTTAAAATAAAAAAGATACTCATTTAACAACAATGCAATTAAAAAAAATTGCAATTATACTTTTCTTCAAACAATTATGAATTGAAAAATTATGATTTATTATTCTATACATTGGACTAAAAGAACTACACAAACGAATCTAAAATGATGTTATTTTTATTTAATACGTAATAAAATATTTTGGAAATAATTTTAAAAATAAGAAAGGAATTTTAAAAAATGGGTTTTTTTTATTAAAAAAATTAAAAATTAAAAATTCTGCTGATTCAAGCAAGCAACTTGTAGCATCTTCTGGGAGCCCTTGTACCAGAATTGATGTTTTTGACCTAAATCCTTTAAGGGATGGTGGCTTGCGAGTGGTTATGCTCAAATCTACAGATGTTGATTCAACTTGCAAGGCTAACAAGGAAGGCATATACTTGTGCAATCTCCTCGACACTGGACAGGCCTCAAGGGTCTTGAAATTGGAACGAAAATAACTATATGCTGTTCTATCAAGCAGAGCCATTTTTCAAAGAATGAAAAACTATATGCTGAGTCCATTACTATCCAATTTGTGTTGGGATTTATGTTTCTTGCTCTTATTTGGAAATTTGATTTCTTACCTTTCATGGATTTGAGCATTGCCATACGGAGCTATGAAACCATTATGACCATTTCCAAAGAGGAATCTCTTATGCCTAACTTATGGAAGCTCAAGAAGATATTTGCCACTAGCATGGTCCTCAATACCTACCTTGCTTGCATGACTGTTGTTTTCTTCTGGGCTGCTAACGGTTCCGACTTCTTTTCTGACAAGTTTGGGGTCACCGGAGTGTTAGGGGAGTGGCCAATATGTTTCCTGAAAATGCTAATTGGGAGCCACAGCAGCAGGGCTGTGTGCAAATTTTCCCTACTTGAGGACAATAATCTTTTCTGGGAGACAGTATTTGTTATGAACAAAATTAAAATTAAAGAAATAAAGTAAATGGTAAACGATGCGTTTAGGAGTTTAGAGCATTATTGTAAAACGGCACGTGTTGATCAGTTAAAACAGTGTGTATAGGGATGGTCTAATGAAACTGCATTTTAAGGGGACTCACAGTCTGAGCTGTAAGAAGGGCCAACTAACTGTTCAGTCTGTTATTCCTTCCTCTCGATTCTCTCTTCTTCTTCTTCTTCTTCTTCCTTTCTTTTCTATCAAAATTTCTCTTTTAGTAACAAATCCGCCCTCCCCCCCCCCGGAATTGAAATAGCACTAATAAAATCAACAGTAAAAAAGAGAGAGGCAAAGATAATAAAGCAGTACGCAGCACACGGTGAGTGTATATCCGACAGAATCTGGTCATGGCCGTCGACCTCATATCAATACCTTTTGTTCCTCACTAATATCACAATAATAGAACTCTATCATCGATACAAGAGGCAGCTTTGGGCATCGATAGTTTCATCCATGTTTTATTGTGATATTTGTGAAGAAAAGAAGGTAAGAATATGATTTTCTTGTTTGATTCAAACTCCACCCTCACCCTCGCCTTTTTGCATATTCGGCTATACACTCTGATGCCCTACTTTTTCCCCTAAAGAATTTATAGGCACCCAAGCCCAGATCCACATGCCATTTTGTTATATTATTGTCCAATCTAGTAAATAAATAAGGTTAGTGACTGAGATCAAATAAATGGTTAAAATTTACCACTTTTCATAAATTTAAAATTTAATTTTTATATTTTTATTTTTAAGAGTTTAATTTTTTACTTTTCAAATATTAAAATTCATGTTCAATTATTAATATGATTACCTTTTTTTGATATGATAGTTTAAAATAAAAAAATACTCATTTAATAGCAATACAATTTTAAAAAAAATATTATAATAAATTTAAATTTAGTAAAATAACCTTAATAATTTTAAGAACTGAAACTGAATTTTGACATTTAAAAAATAAAAAAATTAACTTCTTAAAATAAAAATACAGTTACATATATATTTTAACCTAAAATCATTTTTGTTCTAGTTTACATCTTCAAAAATAAAAAGATTGTATAATTTTAGATTTTAGTTTTGTAGAGGCCCAAATTTACCCGGGGCCCAACAAACAAAATTTTTTTAACAGTCCACTTACATCAGCCCAAATAAAAACTAAATAGACCTAAACCCAACTAAGCTCACTACCCAAACCAACCCTATAGCCCACAACCTAAACATCCCATTAGCTGAGCAAAAAACCCTAGTCCCATGTGCGTCGTACCCCTCCACTAGCCACGCCTGTAGCACGCCACCGTCCCATCGCCTGCACCTCCAAAGATCTGCAAACACGCAACAAAAAGAAAGCAAGACAGACGCAAATGACAGCATAAACAGTAGCAAATAATAGCAAAGACCAAGTGTAATATTAGGCTATTAAAAGCCTCGAAAAATCGTTGTAAAATGGGGGGATTTTGAAAAAAATCAGAAAATTGTGAATGTAAAATCATCATTTTCAAACATATATTTGAATACAAAAAAAAACAGCAAGTATTGAAGAAAAAAAAACAGATTCGAACACGTTAAGGTCTCATTTCTTTTTCCTTTTTATTTTTAATTTTCGACTACACATACAAACGTATTTTCTCTATTTTTTTCTTTCAAAAACAGTATATTTATATATAAATATAGCAAAATAAAAAAATAAAAAATTTTACCTTTTTATTTCCGACCACCGTGTACGGTGGTCGACGGCGGCGGAGCCACGACGGCCGGTGGTCAATTCGATGACCGGAAATCGCAAAGGGGGAGAGGGAATGAGAGAGTTCTCTCATATTTTTTTTTGGAGAATGCTGAAATGAAATTTTAAAAAAAAAATTGAGGCTTTTATAGCATGTATAAAACAGCTTCGTTTTGGCTTAGTGCCTACTGACACAAAACAACGTCGTTTTGGAGTAAAACGAGTCGACCCGACCCGCTCCAATTAGGATCCGCGTGTTTTTGTTGAAACGGGATATTTTCACACTAGCCCCTTCCGCTTTCATGGCTGGTTACGATTTAGTCCCATTTCCTTTTTTTTCCTTTTTTAATTTTGCCCCTGTAATTTTATTTTTATTTTATTTTGGCCCCCTGCCGAACGATGTGTTTATAAGGCCTGGGATAATCTTGCGCATTCCATTTTAGTCCTTAAGGCTATTTTAATTATTTAATTATTTATATTTTAACCCTTTTATTATTTATTTATTTATTTCAATTTGCCTTCTTAATTTTATTTAAGTTATAATTGAGCCCTCTTATTTTAATTCATTTATTTATCAATTTATCTATTTACATGTTTAGTTATATATTATTCCTTTTTATTTTATTATTCATTCATTTTCCTATTTATATACTGTTGAATCACTCATTTTACTATTATTTAAGATTTTAAATTTCATTTTAATTTCAGTTTACCTTTTTCTATTTAAGTTTCAATTCTGTACTTTGATTATTTATGTTCATTTTCTTTATATTTTTTTATTGTTTATTATCCTTTTAAATACCTAGGTTTAATATTATTTATATTCTTTTACTTTTAAAATACTTAACATTACTGTTATGTATTTTTTTTTTGTACAAAATTTCATCATCTGTCATTATTCTTATTTTTTTCTCGTTGCTTATTTATTTCTTTACTTATTTTTATACCTTCATATTTTATTTATTTTTCTTCATCACGCATGTTCCATTTTTATTTTAATCATTTATTATTACTATTACTTTTATTATTATTACTGTTTCTATTATTGTTTTTCTATTACTATTTATGTTATTGTTGGCACTATTCTTTATTTTATTATTATTATTATTTATTATTTTATCATTACTTTCTATTATTGTTATTATTAATATACTATTATTATTCTTATTAACGTATTATTATTATTATTATTTTCTACTTTATTATTATATTATTACTATTGCTATCATCATCTTATTAAACTAATTAATTTTATATTGATTTTGTCACATTATATATTTTCTTTTTGTATTTATTTACATTATTATTGCTATTACTATTACTATTATTATTTTTTTTGAGCAACATATATTTTATATTATTATCAATTTTAAATATTTTACATATGTTATTTCTTTTAAACTATTATACGTAATATTTATTTTAAAATTTTTATATACATCTTTGTATTTTAAATTATTATGTATATATACATGTTGGACCTAATTTTTTGCCCGGCCCAAAACCTGTTAAAACCCAAAATACAATCCCCAAACCAAAAAACCAAACAGACCAGTTTTAAGCCCAAAATACAAAAAATAGACTAAACCTTAGCCCAAGTTTTTAGCCCAATAACTTAATTTCTTTTTCCAGCAAAAGGAAAACCTTCAGGCAAGCTGCTGCTTGTGCCCACGCCCAGCGCACCTCCCCCGCACATCGCTCGCCTCCATTGAGCCGTACGCTCCACTACTAGCCCACATCAGAGACGTGCTTAATCGAACCTACAAATACGAAAATCAGTAGTAAAAAAAAAGGTTATAAAAACCTTCAAAAACAATGTAAAAAGGGATTTTTTTTTTTGGATAAAATAGAGAATACACACAAAAGAGGAATCAATAAAAAAATCAAACTCAAAGTTCTAAAGGTTACTTTACTTCTTCTTTGGGTCATTTTTTTTTGCTTTATATTTACGTTTCTTTTTTTCTTTCTTATTTATTTATTGGGTTTTATGCAAATATATTTGAAACAAGAATTAAAGAGAAGGTTTTACCTGGGTCTTAGTGATTTAGAACCCGAATGCCTGCGAAATGTGAAGATTCAGGCAGGGGATTTCGTCCACGGCTATAACAGTGGCCTTCTTTCTTACCGAATTTGGCGTTTGTGTAGAGAGCTTTCACTCTGTTTATAAAAATGAATAAGGAGGGTGATGCTTTAAATTTTTGAGTGTTTTAAAAGTTTTTTTTGCTTTAAATTTTTGGGTGTTCTAAAAGTTTTTTTTAAGGTTAAAATAAAAGGAAACAAATAAGTTTCAGTGGGTAAGGAAACAAAACAGCATTGGAGAATGGAATTAGTGCACTTTTTGGCCTGGATCCACGCGCATTGTACCTTTCAATGGGTAATTTGCGCAATCAAGCCCCTCCTTTGCGCTAGTCTTTAATCGGGTCATGTTAAGTTTCTTAAATTATTTAAATTTATCCCTGTAACCTGCGCGCTATTTCAATTTGGCCCTCCCCTTTTAGTGCAGTATTTTAAGATTTAGGGCATTTTCAATTCTAGACCTCGAACATTTATACGCATTTAATTTTAGCCCAAAATTTTGTTTTAATAATTTATTTTACTTATAAATTGTCCCTTGGATTTTTGTTTTTTCCTCTCAATTAAATTTCAGTTTTTTTAGAATAATCATGTTTCAACATATTATCTTGATTTCATACTTTTGTGATTATTTTTTTTCTATGTGCGTACCTGTTTATATGAAATATCTTTATATATTATTATTACTACTATATGTATTACTTATATTAAGTTGTTCCTGTGTATATATTACTTTGCATATTATTTACTTTTAATCTTCTATGCATATTTTTTTTTTTGAAATTTCATTTATGCCACATATTTTTTTCTTCCTTATTTTTTATTTTGATACAATTCAAGCTTTCATTCAAATTATTTACTTTATAATATTTATTTTAAAAATTCATTTGTACATTACTATTTGATATATTATTTTCCCCCTATTTATTTTTTTAAATTCTTATATTTATTACCCTTTAAAATTTTCTTATAGTTTATGTAGTTATATTTCCAAAAAAATTTTCCTATTATTTATTTTATTTTAGAAAAACTTGTTATATTTTATTTGGGTGGTTTATTTGAAACTTCTTTTAAAATTAGTTTCTTATGCATTGACCCTTGGATATAAATGGTGGTATTTTTATAGTATATGATGTGTTGTTATTGCATGTATTCTAAGTTGTTCTTTTGCATTTCCTTATTATCTTAGATTATTCATGAGATATTATTGCCACATGTTTTATTACTTATGTTATCAAGTTTTTTTTATAAAAATACATTTCATTTATTTATTACATTTCATTTGAAATTTTTAAATGAAGCAATGTTCGGTATTTAAAGAATTCGAAGAATCGTGCCCTAACGTACTGGGTTTTGCTTTCTTTGTTTGTCTTGAATATTCGAATATCCTCTTACCAGTTCACTCTAAAAAAAATTTCAAAATAAAGGCAATGTTCGGAATTTAAAGAATTCGAAGAATCGTGCCCTAACGTACTGGGTTTCGCTTTCTTTGTTTGTCTTGAATATTCGAATATTCTCTTAAGGCTAAAACGCACGTTTTAAAGGCAAGCTCACAATTGAGGGTCAAAAATGTTGTGTCCTAACGTACTAGATGTAATGTTTTACCTTGAGGTGAGATGGTCTTTAATACACATTTAACTTACCTAAATGTTTTAAAAGCCAATAAAAGGAGGATCGCATTTTGAACTCTGTCCAAATCTTTAATTTTCGACGTTAAGACACTAAATAATCAATCAAGTACCAATTTTAGGCGTGTCGAGGGTGCTAATCCTTCCTCGTACGTAACTAACTCCCGAACCGATTTTCTATTTTCGTAGACCAAAATCGTCGTTTTGAAAATTTTATTTATTTATTAAAAACGACCGTGTTTTGAGGTGATCCAATCACACCCTATTAAAAATGATTGGTGGCGACTCCCAACTTTTCGTTTTCAAAAGTCGATTTCCCGTTTTCAAAAAAATGGTTTCGACAGCTTGGCGACTCCACTGGGGACCAATAAGAGAGTCGAACTGTAAATTGATTATTTTTTGTCTTCTTGTCGAAATTTAGAAATTCGATTTTTTTAAAAATATATGATCCTCACTTTGCATTTTCTGTGTCCTTATTGAGTTTATTTTTTTCGTTGAATTTCTTTATATACTCTCGCATCATATTGCATGACCGTTGTGGTCACACCTTTTAAGTGGGAGTGAGAAACTATGCTTTCATGAGGTTTTCACCTCCGCATGGGCTAGGGGATCGCTTCCGGAGTACATCCGTACTTATGTCTTCGTGAGGTTTTCACCTCCGCACGGGCATAAGGAAATGTATTCCCCTGAACCAAACTTGATCCATATGAACCTATAATGGGTGAGGGTCGAGGAATCTACTAGTTCAGGTACCATTACTCTAGAACTAAACCACATATAGTGAGCTGTAGGGACCCGCCTTAGGTAGAATTACACCTAGCCTTAGTGGTTGCCCGAATAGGCGTTTGATAATTTCTTGATTGCTTTGATTTCTATTCTTATGCATGATTCTAACTTGTGTTTTTCTTTCTTTCTTTAATAGTGATTGCATAACATTTTCATCATAAAAGGAGGTGCTGATATACGGTTCGGTTACTAATAGAAAGTTTTTCCATGAAGAACGAATTCCTTGATAAAGTGAAAGACAACGCGTTTGTCCAAAGATGGTCGAAAAATGCACAGTTAGAGAAAGGTGACAGCTTGACAAAGGGGTACACGTCGGAGTTATGGGACTTTACCCGTATTAGTGTGGTACAGAACGATCTTCAGAAGTTGAAAGAATTATAGAGTCACTGGGATGAGGAGATGAAGCAGCTACTCTACTGTAATTATGGTGATATTCCTTATCTCCTCGATGTTAAGGTAGATAGGTATTTGTTCCGCACCATGGCTCAATTTTGGAATTTTGCTTACAGTTGTTTTACTTTCGGAAAGGTGGATCTAGCACCTACTGTCGAGGAATATACAGCATTGCTTCGTTGTCCGAGGTTTCAAGTTGATAAGATTTATTTTAGAGCTGTCAACACCCCAACCTTTATAAAGAGGTTGATGGACATCACTAGGATGAGTGAGCAGTGGGTTGCAGCTCGAGTTCAGCAGAAAGGCAATGAAAAGTGCATCCCTTGGGAAAATTTGAGAGATCTGATCCTGACACACCCTGATATGAAGAAAAAAGTTGATGTCTTCGCCTTGAGCGTTTATGGTTTGGTTATTTTCCCTAAGGCTTTAAGGCATGTAGATGAAGCAGTCACCGATCTATTTGACCGATTTGGTAAATGAGTCACTCCTGTTCCTGCAATCTTGGCTAAGACTTTCAGATCTTTGAGTGCATGTCGGAGGGCAGGTGAAGGCAGATTTATTGGGTGTGTGCACAACTCTTGTTAGTATGGTTTCATAGCCACTTGTGGAGGGTAGAAAAGGCCTCTTACCGACCTTTTCTCGGAGATTACTCACATTTGAAAGAGATAGTAACCATATCGAGAAGAGATGACATAACAGAGGAAAAATGGATAGTGATACTGCAAAATCTCCAGGAGGAGGATATCGAATGGAAAGCCCCTTGGATGGTTTCCGATGAGATTCTCTACCGATGTGGGAGTTATGATTGAGTCCCTTTGTTGGGGATTTGGGGAGCCGTTGGATACGCCCCTCTGCTTGTATTAAGGCAATATAGATCGAGACAATTTATACCGATGACGCATGGGCTAACTCAGAGTGGGTTCTCGTATTGGGAGAAAGACTCCAAGAAAAAGAGCCGCGAGATGTATAATGCCTGGAACCAAACCTGCCGGATAAAGGAAGTTGTTATGAATCCAATGGTAACTCTGAGTATAATGAATGGTGGAGTAGAAGGGTTAACGACAATATCTCGAGGCCAAATTTAGAAGAAGCTCGACCGATAGAGGAATATCTGTGAGTGGTCCCCTCCGAATTGGAAATAATAAAGCAAGACTTCGAAAAGAGGACCTTGGAATTAGAAAAGAAAATAGAGCAATTGGAGGAGGAAAAAGTGTACTTGAAGCTGGATGTTGATGTTCAAAAATCTGAGGCTGAGAATTTGAGAAAAAGAAAGAGAGAGGTTGAGGAAGACCTGGACAGTCTGAAGACTGATTACACGCAGCTACATAAGTCAATGAGAAATGCTGGCTTGGGAAAAACGTCTGAACAGTGGAGGCAAGAAATCCAAGAGGAAAAGGCTAGGGCTGATTGGTGGGAGAAAAAGTTCCATGATGCTCAAGCTCGAGAAGTCACTTGTAAAAAGAGTTTGGATGATAGCCAGAATGAAAAACAGATGTTAAGAGCTCAGGTGGCAGATTTAGAAACGGCACTACAGCAACATCGGAGTCGTAACTCAGTGATTGAATTAAGAGCTAGCCTAAGCAAGATCGAGAATCTGAATGGGAAAGTAGAAGAACTTGAGACTACACTTCAGAACTGTGAGAATCAAATTGAATTATTGGAAGTAAATAATGAGCAACTAGGGGAGCAACTTCACCGATCTCAGGATCAGGTTCGAGATCGGGATTACCTCATGGACGAAGCTATAGCTCAGATACGGGAGGTGGTTGATCATTTACAGACTTTGGCAGTCCAAGCAGATGTGCTAGGAGTCAAATATGATTTAGAGTCAGATCGGGGGCGAGAGTTAGCCTATCTTCTTAGGAAAGTAAAAGCTTTGAGTGTTAGGGCAAGATCGTATATGTAATTCATTTTATATAAAAGATTTTATTTTTCAGTGAAGTTTTCTAAATGGAATTGAATTTGAATCGATGTCTCCTTTTTGCATTCATGTCATGCATTTGCATTGCATAGCATCATAAACATTAAGTTGCACAAAAGAACCCTATTAATTAGTGATAATTTATCTAGTTACCCTGGAACATCACTACTATACACGGAGGAAAACAAGGGATATGGATCAAAGGTTAGAGAAATTAGAACAAATGCAAAAGGAGATGCAAGAGCAACTGCAAGCTCAGATGCAAGAACAACTGGCTAGGATCCAGCAGGAGATGAGGGATCAAATGCTGGAGTCCCAGAAAAACATGCTGGAGTCACAGAACAACATGATGAGCCAGCTGACACAGCTGTTGAGGGGAGGGTCTGACAAAGGAAAAGGCCCTATGGGTGATACTAGGAATGACAACGATAACTCTGCTTGTCCTACAAGCTTTTCCCCAGTAAACATTCAAACACAGCCACCAAGGGTGTCTGTTAATGTTAAACCTCTGTATCAAGCTTGCACTTCGGCACCGGTAAACTTTCTAACGGGCTCGTGCTCTAACTCTAGAGACAATATGGAAAATCCCATGATCCTTGACTTCGATGAGGTTGAAGGGGAAAAAGTAAGGGCGGAGCTTCCAAAGCAGCTCGAGGATCGGTGCAAATGGATAGAGGAGAAGTTCAAGGAGCTAGAAAGTGCTGATCATTATTGCGGAGTTGACGCAAAGGAACTCAGTTTGGTCCCGAACTTAGTACTTCCGCTGAAGTTCAAAATGCCAGAATTTGAAAGATATAATGGAACCAGCTGCCCTGAGACTCACATTACAATGTTCTGCCGGAAAATGACGGGATATGTCAACAATGACCATTTGCTGATTCACTATTTTTAGGATAGTTTGACTGGGGCCGCAGCCAAATGGTACAATCAGTTGAGCCGTGCTCAGGTCAAATCATGGAAGGATTTGGCACAGGCCTTCATGAAACAGTATGGCCATGTGACCGATGTAGCACCTGACAGGATTACATTACAGAACATGGAGAAAAGGTCAGGTGAAAGTTTCAGGAAATACGTCCAGAGGTGGAGGGAAGTCGCTACACAAGGCCAACCACGACTGCTGGAAAAAGAAACGACTATGTTGTTTATTAATACCTTGAAGGCACCTTTCATTAATCATATGTTGGGGAGCGCAACTAAGAGTTTCGCAGACATAGTGATGTCTGACGAAATGATAGAAAATACAATAAGGTGCGGAAAGATAGAAATAAGGGAAAGTACGAAAAGGTCAGCCTCGAAGAAAAAGGAAAATGAGGTAAACAATGTGAGCTCAGGCTATTCAAAACCTGTCACCGTTAGCCAATCGAGAACGGTGGTCACAGGCCAACAAGCTTCACCAAGGCAAGAGCCCAGCACCAGGAGAGATACGGAGAGGATACAGTTTACCCCTATCCTAGTGACATATAATGAGCTGTACAAAAGCCTATTCGATGCACATGTTGTAGCACCATCCTATCTAAAATCGTTGCAGCCTCCATACCCCAAGTGGTATAACGCAAATGCTCAGTGTGAATACCATGTTGGGACTGTGGGGCATTCAATAAAAAGCTGTCTCTCGTTTAAGAAGTTAGTCGAGAAGCTCATTAACATGGGTGTTGTGAAGTTTGATGGCACACCTGTGGTAGGTAACCCATTACCCAGCCATGCTGATGGTGGGGTAAATGCAATAATCAAGAATGTGGGAAGGAGAGTTAAGTTGAATGTGGACGAAATAAAGACTCTGTTCAGGGAAGTTTGGAAGAAAATGCTGAAAGTGGGGCTGATCACACAGAGCTCAAGGAGCAGCTCCCGAGAAATGAATGACTATTGCGAATTTTATAGCGAGAAGGGCCATGAAATCTAGAATTGCAAGAAATTCAGAGCCTTAGTCCAGGGCTTAATGGACAATAAAGAGTTAGAGTTCTTTGAGCTTACTGGAGAAAAGGACGTATGTGCTGCTGAAGAGAAGTCAATAGAGAAGGTTTGTGAGAATGTCACCCAGTGGTCATCATTTCACGGCCAAAAATCAGTGAAGCTAAAGCAAGGGGGCACCGAGAATCATTATTCAAAAGCCCAGGGCTTTCCATTTCAAGGATATCCATAGGGTGCCTTGGAATTATAATTGTAGTATAGCAGTTTTAGGGAAGGAGGGTTCGATTAACACGCCAAACACAGAAGCCGAATCAGCAAAAGGGAAGCCCATCATACTCAAGCAAGAAGTAGAGAGATCAGAACCACTGGTTAATGAACCAGTAATAGAAAATGAAGCCAAAGAGTTATTGAAGTTCCTAAGACACAGCGAGTATAGTGTTGTGGAACAACTACACCAACAACCGGATCGCATATCGGTATTGGCTTTGCTGTTAAATTTGGAGGTCCACCGCAACGCATTGACGAAAGTGTTGAACGAAACCTATATTGTGAATGAAATTTCGGTTAACAAATTGGATCGTCTCGTTGGCAACATAAGCACTGACAATTTCATCTCCTTCAGCGATGATGAGATACCGCTAGGGGGTAAGGGGCCTATTAAGGCTCTGCATGTCACCATATGTTGCAAGAGGTATACGCTACTCAGAGTACTAGTTGATAATGGGTCCGCATTGAATGTATTACCTTGGGCTACGTTAAACCGTTTACCTATAGACAGTTTCCATATGAAGACGTGTCAGAACATAGTAAGAGCATTTGATGGCACAGAAAGAAAAGTAATGGGAAGGATAGAGGTACTCTTCAGATTGGCCCAAACATATACGAGGTAGATTTCCTCGTGATGGATATTAAGCTTTCCTATAACTGTCTATTAGGAAGACCTTGGATTCACTCAGCTAGGGCAGTGCCATCTTCGCTGCACCAGAAGCTAAAGATGGTTACTGAGGGATGACTAATAATAATAAATACAGAGGAAGACATTATTGCGTCAGTTACCAGTGATGCACCCTATGTAGAGAATGACAATGAAGTGGTTGAATGTTCATTTCGATCGTTAGAGTTTGTAAACGCAACGTTTATAGCTGAAGGAAGCAGAATTCCGATACCTAAGATATCAGGGGCTACAAAAATGGGCCTGCAGCTGACTGTTGGAAAAGGGGCGTTACCTGGCAGAGGACTTGGGAGGCACCTCCGTGGACAAGTTAGAGTGCCAGTCTTGAGTGGCAAGTGGGATCGCTTCGGTTTGGGATTCAGGCCAGATGTAAGCCAAGTGAAGAAGGAGTTTGAAAGGAAACAAGAACAGCGGAGAGCGAGATTAAGTGGGACAGAAGTAAGATGGGAACCGATGAACTTCCCCCACATTTCCCAAAAATTTGTATCTGGAGGGTTTATTCATTCCATACAGCATAAAGTGAAAGAAGGAATGACTGAAGATGTGATGGGAATTTGGAGCATCAACGCCACTTTTGAAGAGGAAGCGATGGAAAGGAATTTATCAAACATTTGCCCGTATGAGCCTGGGAGTGTTTTGGATAACTGGACTGAGAAAGAAATTCTTGTAATCTTTAGAGTTAACACAGAGTAATATTCGAAACCCACCTATTGTCTTCTAGCCTAGGGACAATAAGAATCTTTTGTGAAATAGGCTCATGTTCAAACATTATTGTTTTCAATAAAAAATACATTTTTATATATCGATTCGAGCAATTATTCTTTTTTCCTTTTCATTTCATACACAATCATACCGTACAAGGGAATTATTCATTTCGTTTTTCTTTGGGTATTCTCTTATACTCATAATAGGCCCCCAGATGTCAACGTCATGAGTAATGCTGATGCGAGCCCGGAATCTCCTTTTGAGAAAGACATGTGCTTTGAAGGATTTCAGAATTTTGAAGAGGACGAAGATTGTGGTTTATCTCCCGATTTGTTAAGGATGGTGGAGCGAGAAGAGGAGCAGATCCTGCCACACAAAGATACTACTAAAATTGTGGCCCTGGAAGAGGGGAATGAAGTTAAAATTAGTACTTGTGTTAACGAAAAAACAAGACAGAGCCTCATTGAGCTGTTGCAAGAATTTAAGGACGTCTTTGCATGGTCATACCAGGATATGCCTGGTCTAAGTACCGACATAGCAGTGCACAGTATCCCTACAAAAAAGGAGTACAAGCCAGTTCAGCAGAAGTTCCGAAGGATGAGACCCGATGTAGTAATGAATATAAAGAAAGAAGTCAAGAAGCAGTTTAATGCCGGATTCTTACAGGTGGTCAATTATTCAGAATGGGTGGCTAACGTCGTCCCTGTCCCTAAGAAAGATGGGAAAGTGCGAATGTGTGTTGATTATAGATATTTAAACAAGGCCAGCCCAAAGGATAACTTTCCATTGCCTCACATAGTCACTCTGGTGGATAATACGGCAGGCTATTCACTGTTCTCCTTCATGGATGGGTTCTCCGAGTACAATCAGATCAAGATGCATCCTGAGGACATGGAAAAAACCACATTCATAACTTTATTGGGAACGTTTTGCTACAAGGTGATGCCCTACGAGTTGAAAAATGCAGGAGCCACATACCAAAGAGCCATGGTAACCTTGTTCCATGACATGATGTACAAGAAAATTGAGGTTTACGTTGACGACATGATTGCAAAATCCTGAACTGAAGAGGAGCATGTGCGAGTGTTGAGAAAATTGTTCCTGAGGTTGAGAAAATTCCAATTAAAGCTCAATCCTTCAAAATGCACCTTTGGAGCTAAGTCCGAAAAGCCGCTCGACTTCGTAGTCAGTGAGAAGGGAATAGAAGTCGACCCTGATAAAGTCAAGGCTATACAGGAGCTGCCTCCGCCACGAACTTAGAAAGAAGTCCGACGTTTTCTAGGGAGACTAAACTACATCGTACGGTTTATTTCGCAACTGACTGAGAAATGTGACCCCATATTCCGTCTTCTTAAAAAGCACAATCCTAGGGCATGGGATGATGAATGCCAAAAAACCTTTGAAAAGGTTAAATAATATTTGTCCAGTCCCCTAGTGCTAACAACACCAAGCCCTGGTAGACCATTGATACTGTACTTAACAGTATTTGATAATTCGATGGGGTGTGTGCTCAGCCAACACGATGAGACTGGGAGAAAAGAAAGAGCGATATATTACCCCAGTAAAAAATTCACTGAATGTGAAATGAGGTATCCGCCAATTGAGAAGCGATGCTGTGCTTTGGTTTGGACAACATAAAGGTTGAGGCAATACATGTTGTACCATACAACTTGGCTAATATCAAAGCTAGACCCTCTCAAATACATGATGGAGTCAACCGCTTTAAATGGAAGGATGGCCTGATGGCAAATTCTGCTCTCCGAATTTGACATAGTCTATGTAAACCAAAAAGCTATGAAGGGGAGTGCAGTAGCAGATTTCCTAGCTAGTAGAGCTTTGGAGGACTATGAACCTTTAAATTTCAATTTCCCCAATGAAGATCTAATGTATGTAGCAATCGCTGAAGGAGACATGCCTGAAGATCATTCTTGGAAATTAAATTTTGACGGAGCATCAAATGCCATTGGAAATGGAGTTGGGGCAGTACTGATATCCCCAAATGGGGATCATTATCCATTAACTTGCAAGCTGGATTTTGACTGCACAAATAACATGGCAGAATACGAGGTATGTATCATGGGAATTCGAGCAGCTATAGACCGCGAAATCAAAGTATTAGAAGTGTATGGAGATTCTGCATTGGTAATTTATCAGCTTAAAGGCGAGTGGGAAATGAGAGATCCCAAATTGATCAGTTACCGAAAGTTAATCCTGGAGTTAATTGAAGAGTTTGATGATATTACCTTTCATTACCTCCCGTGAGACGAGAATCAAATGGCTGACGCCTTGGCTACACTAGCCTCCATGATCAAAGTAAATGAACAGGGGGATATGAAGCCAATTCAGATGAGTATTAGTGAGGCTCCAGCTCACTGCTGTAATGTCGATAAAGAGAAAGAGAGAGATGATCATCCTTGGTATCATGATATCTTACAATATGTGAAGAGCCGTTTCAAGCAACCGAAAATGATAAAAGAACATTGAGGAGGTTAGCCAGTGGCTATGTCCTAGACTGTGAAGTCCTATATAAGAAGAGAAAGGATCAGGTGCTGTTAAGATATGTTGACGCTATTGAGGCAAAGAAAATTCTAGAGGAAGTCCATGATGGTATCTATGGGACACATGCCAATGGTTTCACAATGGCTCGACAAATCATGAGATTCGGATATTACTGGTCTACAATAGAAGGAGATTGCATCAATTACGCTAAGAAGTGCCATAAGTGTCAAATTTATGGAGACAAGATCCATGTGCCTCCTTCACCCCTCCATGTTATGACTTTCCCATGGCCATTCTCAATGTTGGGCATGGACGTTATTGGGCCAATTTCGCCAAAGGCTTCCAACGGACATCGATTCATTTTTGTGGTCATTGACTACTTTACCAAATGGGTAGAGGCTACTTCATACGCCAATGTCACAAAGTTGGCAGTCAGCAAGTTCCTGAAGAAGGAGATCGTATGTCGTTATGGTATACCAGAAAGAATCATATCTGACAACACGTTGAATCTGCACAATAGCTCAATAGTAGAAGTCTGCAGTCAGTTCAACATTAAACATCACAACTCATCACCATACCGCCCGAAAATGAATGGGGCGGTTGAGGCAACTAATAAGAATATTAAGAAGATTGTGGGGAAGATGGCGGAGACTTACAAAGATTGGCATGAAAAGCTCCCATTTGCCCTTTATGCTTATCGGACATCTGTCAGAACTTCTACCGGGGCAACACCTTTCTCATTGGTTTATGGGATGGAGGCAGTTTTACCTATTGAGGTCGAAATCCCTTCTCTCCGAGTTTTATTAGAGTTGAAGTTAGACGAATCAGAATGGATCCAATCTCATTACGATCAACTCAACTTGATTGAAGAGAAGAGGCTGAAGGCTATTCGTCATGGTCAAATGTACCAGAGGAGAATGGTGCGAGCCTACAATAAAAAAGTTCATCCCAGAGTGTTCCATGAGGGAGACTTAGTATTGAAAAAGATTCTCCCTGTGCAAAAGGATTTCAGAGGAAAATGGATGTCAAACTGGGAAGGACCTTATGTAGTGAAAAAGGTCTTTTCTGGAGGAGCATTAATATTAGCTGAAATGGATGGCAAGAGTCAGCCTAACCCAGTGAATGCTGATTCAGTCAAGAAGTACTTCGCCTGAGGAGGAAAGGGGCTAAGGTGAAAACCCGCAAAGGGTGCCTTGAGTTCAAAAAAAAAAGGTCAAAAAAATCGGAGAGGCCAATGCGAAAACCCGCAAAGGGCGCTTTGAGACCAAAGGGGCTTTGAATTGAAAACCCGTAAAAGGGCAATTCAAATATTTGATGAGAAATAGGGGCATGTGCTAGCCATCCTGTACCTGAATTAACAATAATGAGATATACTACATCTTAAGGGCATCGACAAAGTACTACGGATCTCCCAGACACATGTTGAACTTAGAGTGGTTTTCAGAAAGTTCGTACAGAGAAGCTCAGGCCGAGATATCTGGGACACCAGTTTCACTTTCTCATTCTTTGTATTTTAATAATATTTGCTTTCTTTGCTCAATCCATTCTTTATGGATTTTGTTCATAATAAACTTCAGTCTTATCCATGTCTATAATCTTTTTCAAGCATTTCATATTGAAATAATGATTAATGAACTAATAACGCTTTCACAAAAGAAGTTTTGCATATTACTCTGAAAGATCTCTAAATAATACAAGAACTTGAAACAAGACAATTATTTAGAACTCACCAGGCTTAAAAGGCTGGAAGCGCAGGAGAGATAAGGGTCCGACCACCTCTCCAGGTTCTCTGCTATGAGATGAACGAGAAAACATACGTCAAGGATATTACCTTAGCAAACATCAAGCAAGGACAAATCAAGTGTTAAAATAGATCATTCTCATGACATTTTGCATTCTTTCTTTTAAACATTCATAATACATTTAGTTAGGAGCATTTGATTTATTCTGATCATGGCATCCTAGTCATTTGACATAAGCATAGACCCTAGGAAATCACTTTTACATGTGGATTCCCCAGTGGACAACGTAGCAGGATTGACTAAAATTTCAGCAAGCTTTAACTCCCTAAGCAGTAGGGTAACAGGCTAAAATTTACAGATCTGGGCTCGTCGAGCAGTGGTGGAGCAGGTCGAAGACAGGCTTTAACCCCCTAAGCAATAGGGTAACAATATAAAGTACAGATCTTATCTCCCTAAGCAATAGTGGAGCAGATTAAAGATACACGCCTTAACTCCCTAAGCAGTAGGGTAACAGGCTAAAATTTACAGATCTGGGCTCGCCGAGTAGTGGTGGAGCAGGTCGAAGACTTGCCTTAACCCCCTAAATAGTAAGGTAACAGGCTAAAATTTACAGATCTGGGCTCGCCGAGTAGTGGTGGAGCAGGTCGAAGACTTGCCTTAACCCCCTAAGCAGTAGGGTAACAGGCTAAAATTTACAGATCTGGGCTTGCCGAGTAGTGGTGGAGCAGGTCAAAGACTCGTCTTAACCCCCTAAGCAGTAGGGTAACAGGCTAAAATTTACAGATCTGGGCTCGTCGAGTAGTGGTGGAGCGGGTCGAAGACTTGCCTTAACCCCCTAAGCAGTAGGGTAACAGGCTAAAATTTACAGATCTGGGCTCGCCGAGTAGTGGCGGAGCAGGTCGAAGACTCGCCTTAACCCCCTAAGTAGTAGGGTAATAGGCTAAAATTTACAGATCTGGGCTCGCGGAGCAGTGGTGGAGTAGATCGAAGACTTGCCTTAACCCCCTAAGCAATAGGGTAACAGGCTAAAATTTACAGATTTGGGCTCGCCGAGTAGTGGTAGAGCAGGTCGAAGACTCGCCTTAACCCCCTAAACAGTAGGGTAACAGGCTAAAATTTACAGATCTGGGCTCGCCGAGTAGTGGTGGAGCAGGTCGAAGATTTGCCTTAACCCCCTAAGCAGTAGGGTAACAGGCTAAAATTTACAGATCTAGGCTCGCCGAACAGTGGCGGAGCAAGTTGAAGACTAGCCTTATCTTTACTAAGCAAGAATGGAGCAGGCTAAAATTTACAGATCCTGGCTCTCCGAGCAGTGGTGGAGCAGGTCGAAGACTCGCCTTAATCCCCTAAGCAGTAGGGTAACAGGCTAAAATTACAGGTCTTAGCTTAGCAGAGCAAGAGCGGAGCAGATAAAGTTTCAACAAATCATATCTTCATGAAACAGCTATGAGGCATTTGGAAGCAATAGGATGCAGTGGGTTGCGATAAGGTTATACCAATAAGCCAAAATCTGACAGGACCGGGCAAATTTGGCCCTTCTAAGTCTTTGCTCTATTCTTGTTACACGATAATGAGCAAAGAGGGGCAACTATTGGACCTAATTTTTTGCCCGGCCCAAAACCTGTTAAAACCCAAAATACAATCCCCAAACCAAAGAACCAAACAGACCAGTTTTAAGCCCAAAATACAAAAAATAGACTAAACCCTAGCCCAAATTTTTAGCCCAATAACTTAATTTCTTTTTCCAGCAAAAGGAAAACCTTTAGGCAAGCTGTTGCTTGTGCCCACGCCCAGCGCACCTCCACCGCACGTCGCTCGCCTCCACCGAGCCGTACGCTCCACTACTAGCCCACATCAGAGACGTGCTTAATCGAACCTACAAATACGAAAATCAATTGTAAAAAAAAGGTTATAAAAGCCTTCAAAAACAATGTAAAAAGGGATCTTTTTTTTGGAGAAAATAGAGAATACACACAAAAGAGGAATCAATAAAAAAATCAAACTCAAAGTACTAAAGGTTACTTTACTTCTTCTTTGGGTCTTTTTTTTTTCTTTATATTTACATTTGTTTTTTTCTTTCTTATTTATTTATTGGGTTTTATGCAAATAAATTTGAAACAAGAATTAAAGAGAAGGTTTTACCTCGGTCTTAGTGATTTAGAACCCGAATGCTTGGGAAATGTGAAGATTCGGGCAGGGGATTTCGTCCATGGCTATAACAGTGGCCTTCTTTCTTGCCGAATTTGGCGTTCGTGTAGAGAGCTTTTGTAATACCCCTACCCGTATTCATTGCCGGAATAGGGTACGAGGCATTACCGAAGTTTACGAATTAAAATTTTTTTATATTCAATATAGCCCCTTTATAAATATCTAACGTTCCCTGCAATATTAAATCGAGACCAATCCACATCAACCAAATCAATTCAACATATTTTCAAGATAAATTCATGCATATTTATAAGATAACATCATCACATATCTAAATCCAGGTTTGTTAACCATACTAATGGCTAACTTTACATTCATTTCACGTTAACATTTACTTTGTTAGCTTATACATGCCATTGATTTCCAAAATAAAGTTTCTTTATATACCGAAATCCTGAGGTTGACAGTGTAATGTGTCTCCGACCAAATCTGACCTCCGAGCTCTTAACACTACAAAACAGGGAAAAAGGAAACGGGGTAAGCACTTCGTGCTTAGTAAGCTCATGTAACAAGAATTATACTTACCTAATATTTTCAATACAATACAATAAACATCCATATATCCATTCAATGTATTATTACCCTAATATGCACAAACTCAACATTCAAGTTAGTACAATAATTTCCATGTACCAATAATATATACCATGATTGATGTACTCATCAATACCATGATTTTCATTCCCTTATTATTTTCCATATTTATCCCGTTGAATTTATCGGAATTTCTATGGATTTTCAGAGGTACACTTTTAGTGTACAATTCCGGGTCCGTCAATTCATATTCATGTACGCACATTTCCATTTCAGAGAGCACACTCCCGCGAACCTCAACCTTGTAGCGGGATTACCAGTCCAGGCTAAATCCCCTGCAACGACAATTACTCTAATGAGCTTGGATCTGAACTACCAGTCCAGGCTAAATTCAGACTCTAATTTGGATTACCCGTCCGGGCTAAATCCATTTTACACATATTCTTCGGGAGGGCTATATCAGGATAGGATCACCCGTCCGGGCTAGATCCTTTTTACCGTCAATTCCTTTTCAGAGATCCATCGAATTTTCCTTTCATTCAACCTGGATTTCTTCCCATTTTATCAAATATATCAATGTTTCATTAATTTTCATACAATGAACACTCAAATCATATTCACATCAATAACATACAATCTCAAGCATTTAAGAATATAATTCAAGTTACACGAACTTACCTTGATACTTGTTTGTAAACAATAAAAATCTACTAATCCCGAACTTTTTCCTTTCCTCGATCTAGCTTCGTATTTGAATCTTCTGGATCTAAATAAATAAATTTAATTATCAATTTAATACATTTCATGTTCATATGCAACATTCTCTATAATTCAACTATTATTTATAGTTCATTCAAAGCTGTCTACTTGAGTCATATTCACTAAATTATTTACAACTTGAGCTACGGAACTCCAAATTAAGATTCGTTAATTTTCCCTGAAACTAGACTCATATATCTCTTTACCATAAAATTTTCAGAATTTTTGGTTTATCCAATAAGTACAGTTTATTCTTTAAATTCACCCCTGTTCTGCTGTCGACAGTTCTGACCCTTCTTCACTAAAAATTAATTATCTCTTCATACAGAATTCAAATAATGTTCTCGTTTATTTATCTTAAAAATATACTCATTAAGAATTCTATAGATATAAATTTAAGCCCATAATTGTTTTTCTTCAATTTTTTATGATTTTTCAAAGTCAGAATAGGGGAACCCGAATTCATTCTGATCTTGTCTCACAAAATTCATTATATCTAAAAATTTACAAATCCATTGCTTACACTATTTCTTCTATGAGAAACTAGACTCAATAAGCTTTGATTCCATATTTTTTTCATCTTCTAATTCGATTTATACAATTTATGGTGATTTTTCAAAGTTAGTCTACTGCTGCTGTCCAAACTGTTTTTGTGCAAGCTGTTTATTACCATTTTCCCCTAAGCTTTTAATAAATGATATTTTCGTCCCTACTCAATTAGCCTCTCAATTGAGCTGATTTTTCTCAATCAATATTTTATTCTATTGAAATTAGGTCCTAAAAATCAATTTCTATTGAAATTACCTAATAAAATCATCTCATAATCAAATTAAAGCTTTAATTTCATTCTATTTCATCATAAACTTACAGCACTCAACCATGGTGACTTTCAATTTCATCCATGAAATCAAAAACTAATGAATTTAATAGTAGGACCTAGTTGTAAAAGTCTTAGAAACACAAAAATTACAAGAAAAAGGCAAGGATTAACTCACTTGGTGCAAAAATTATGAAATACCAGCTTAGAGAACCCTCATATGGTGTTTTTAGCTGCTGGAATTGAAGAAAAATCTAGATATTTCCTATTTAGTCCTACTTTTATTTAGTTAATTTTGTAATATTCCAATTTTACCCTTAATTTATCAATTTTTCTGCTGATTTCATACCCTTGCTGTCCAGCCCAAATAAATTTTGGGTCTAATTGCCTTTTAAATCCTTTCTCATTAGACTTTTAAGCTATTTAATCATTCTAGTAACTTTTACACCTATTACAATTTAGTCCTTTTCATTTAATTGACTACCCAAATATTAAAATTTCCTAACGAAATTTTAATATCACATTAATAACATTTCATAAATATTTATAAAATTATTTTTGACTCGGTTTTACGAGATAGAGGTCTCGATACCTTGTTTTTACCCAATTTCTTCAATAATTTCTTTTTCTATCTAATCACTAAATCGGTAAAATTTTTCTATCAATATTTTCATACGATTTTCCTATCATAACAATTTTCATGCAAAAATATTGAAATAAATTTTTCTTTAAATCTGATTTATGGTTACGAAACCACTGTTCCGATAATTTTAAATTTAGGCCATTATAGCTTTCACTCTGTTTTTAAAAATGAATAAGGAGGGTGATGCTTTAAATTTTTGAGTGTTTTAAAAGTTTTTTTTGCTTTAAATTTTTGGGTGTTCTAAATTTTTTTTAAGGTTAAAATAAAAGGAAACAAATAAGTTTCAATGGGTAAGGAAACAAAACAGCATTGGGAAATGGAATTAGTGCACCTTTTGGCTTGGATCCACGCGCATTGTACCTTTCAATGAGTAATTTGCGCAATCAGGCCCCTCCTTTGCGTTAGTCTTCAATCGGGCCATGTTAAGTTTCTTAAATTATTTAAATTTATCCCTGTAACCTGCGCGCTATTTCAATTTGGCCCTCCCCTTTTAGTGCAGTATTTTAAGATTTGGGGCATTTTCAATTCTAGACCTCGAACATTTATACGCATTTAATTTTAGCCCAAAATTCTGTTTTAATAATTTATTTTACTTATAAATTGTCCCTTGGATTTCTGTTTTTTCCTCTCAATTAAATTTCAGTTTTTTTAGAATAATCATGCTTCAACATATTATCTTGATTTCATACTTTTGTGATTATTTTTTTTTCCATGTGCGTACCTGTTTATATGAAATACCTTTATATATTATTACTACTACTATATGTATTATTTATATTAAGCTGTTCCTGTGTATATATTACTTTGTATATTATTTACTTTTAATCTTCTACGCATATTATTTTTTTTGGAATTTCATTTATGCTACATATTTTTTTCTTCCTTATTTTTTATTTTGATATAATTCAAGCTTTCATTCAAATTATTTACTTTATAATATTTATTTTAAAAATTCATTTGTACATTACTATTTGATATATTATTTTTCCCCCTATTTATTTTTTTTAAATTCTTATATTTATTACCCTTTAAAATTTTCTTATAGTTTATGTAGTCATATTTTCATATTTTCTTTTTCCTATTATTTATTTTATTTTAGAAAAACTTGTTATATTTTATTTGGGTGATTTATTTGAAGCTTCTTTTAAAATTGGTTTCTTATGCATTGACCATTGGATATAAATGGTGGTATTTTTATAATATATGATGTGCTGTTATTGCATGTATTCTAAGTTGTTCTTTTGCATTTCCTTATTATCTTAGATTATTCATGAGATGTTATTGCCACGTGTTTTATTCCTTATGTTATCAAGTTTTTTTTTTATAAAAATACATTTCATTTATTTATTACATTTCATTTGAAATTTTTAAACGAGGCAATGTTCGGTATTTAAAGAATTCGAAGAATCGTGCCCTAACGTACTGGGTTTCGCTTTCTTTGTTTGTCTTGAATATTCGAATATCCTCTTACCAGTTCACTCTCAAAAAATTTTCAAAATAAAGGCAATGTTCGGAATTTAAAGAATTCGAAGAATCGTGCCTTAACGTATTGGGTTTCGCTTTCTTTGTTTGTCTTGAATATTCGAATATTCTCTTAAGGCTAAAACGCACGTTTTAAAGGCAAGTTCACAATTGAGGGTAAAAAATGTTGTGTCCTAACGTACTGGATGTAATGTTTTACCTTGAGGTGAGATGGTCTTTAATACACATTTCACTTACCTAAATGTTTTAAAATCCAATAAAAGGAGGATCGCGTTTTGAACTCTGTCCAAATCTTTAATTTTCGACGTTAAGACATTAAATAATCAATCAAGTACCAATTTTGGGCGTGTCGAGGGTGCTAATCCTTCCTCGTACGTAACTGACTCCCGAATCGGTTTTTTATTTTCGCAGACCAAAATCGTCGTTTTGAAAAATTTATTTATTTATTAAAAACGACCGTGTTTTGAGGTGATCCAATCACACCCTATTAAAAACGATTGGTGGCGACTCCCAAGTTTTCGTTTTCAAAAGTCAATTTCCCGTTTTCAAAAAAATGGTTTCGACAATACATATATATTATTTATCTTAAATTTCTTATATGTTATTTAGTTATATCGTTTTATATGATAATTGTGTTAAATTCTTTTTATTATTTATTATATATCTTTCTACTACTATTAATTTTAAAATTTCATATGTTATTTATATCAAACTTTTGTACATATCTTCTATATGTTAATTATTCTAAATTATTTTTTTACGATATTATTTATTCTAAACTTTTATATGCAATTTTAAATCATTTTTTAATTATTATTTTAAGTTATTCTATTTATATTATTTTGTTATCTTTTATATTAATGATTTTAAATTGATTGATATCATTTACTTTAAATTATTGTCCATAGTGTCTTTTCAAGCTTGTTTTTTTCTACATATTATTCGTCTAGAATTGTCTTATTGCTTATTTTTGATTGTTCGTTTTATTCAGTACATTTCACTTTATTTATTAATATTTAAATAATGTATGTTGAGTGATTATTGTCATTGTGTGTGCTATAATTCGTTCACTTATTTTCATACTATTGTCACTCATTTGTATCGTATTTTATCCATATATATTGTTCCATGTTTTTAATTTCGCCTTTCATTCGTAATTGTCGCATTGTAATTTTCAATTTATTGATCCGAAATTCATGATTCTATTTCATTCCAAGTCAAATTAATGTATTTTGGGTTGACTTTATAAAACAAAAACGATGTTTGATGTTTAGAAATTCGAGGAATCGTGCCCTGTCGTACTGGGTTGCAATTTCTCGTTTGTTCAAAATGATCGAATATTCCTTTGGAATTTCACACATGTTTTAAAAATTCTTTAAAACGAAGGTAACGTTCGAAGTTTGGAAATTCGGGAAATCGTGCCCTATCGTGCTGGGTTACAATTTCCCGTTTGTTCAAATAATCGAATATTCCTTTAGAATTTCACTCATGTTTTCTAAATTCTAAAACAAGGCAATGTTCAATGTTTGGGAATCCGAGAAAACGTGCCCTACGTGCTGGGTTTCGATTTACCGTTTGACCAAACAATCGAATATCATTTTAAAAAATTTCAATGCATGAGTTTTGAAAATCATGAGATGATTTTGGGTATCGAAGGTTTGAAATGTCGTGTCCTACGTGTTGGATGAGATATTTTACTTCTTCGAAAAAAAGAGAATCTTAATATCCACCTCAGGTTATCCAAACATTCATAAAAAGGGATCGTATTTCAAAATTTATTTTAAATCTTTTCAATTTTCGACATTAAGACATTAATTAAATTTCGAACGTAACCAAAATGTTTTATTAAAATGAGATATTTTGCTAATCCTTCCTCGCACGTAACCGAATCTCGAACCCGTTTTCTCAAATTTCGTAGACCAAAATCGTTTTTTTAGTAAATCAAAATGTTTTATTAAAATGACCAAACTTCTTGGTGATCCGATCACACCTAAACAAAAAAGATTGGTGGCGACTCCCAATTTTCGTTTTCTTTTCAAAATATAAAGTCAATCCCCGTTTTTTTTTAAAAATAGTTTCGACAAATTTTTATTATTACCAATTCTAGTGTCAGTCTTTAGGGAGTTTAAAATTTTCTAGAAACAATCATGGATTAAAAAATTATGATTTATTATTCTATACATTGGACTAAAATAACTACACAAACGAATCTAAAATAATTCCATATTTATTTAATACGTAATAAAATATTTTGGAAATAATTTTAAAAATAAGAAAGGAATTTAAAAAAAGGGCTTTTTACAAAAAAAAAAAGAAATTATAAAGTCTGTAATTGAAATATGGAAAATTAGTGAAAACTTTGTCTATAATAATTTTTATTAAATGTGATATTTAATAGATAATTCATTAAACCTAAACCTAAAGAATACTATTTACTAATTAAAAAAACCTAAAAAAAATTATCATGTTATAAACAATATACTATGAACTAATTAAAAAAAGAAAAAAGCCTAAAAATTATCTTCTTGTTGTAAACAAGATATACTTGGATGGACCCTTCCGTTTCTCAAGCCACGAGCATTAAGACAATACGATGACGTTTTGTCTTTATGCTTCTCGTATATCAAGTTAATGTCTTTCATTGTGATATTTTTGCAAGGAATGGACTCACTGCATGAAAGCTGCACTGCTATTTTTTTATGTGATGTCCCGTTGATATTTTCATAAGCTATATTGCTGATCTCCACAGCTGATGTCTGCAATATATATATAGTAATTAAAATTAAGAATGCTACATTGTTTCAAATATAAAAATGAAATCTAATAATTAATCGCTTACTTGGTTCTTGCATTGTTTATGAGGGCAATAATATTGATCGATAATAATAGGTCGAGTCGAAGAATGGGAAGTTATATCTTCAAATTTAATGTTCCTCGCATGACCGTGTCCTCCCTAAGCACACAACAACGACAATAATTTATAAGTTACGTAACAGTTTTATTAATATAATTTAAAAAAAAACTGAATTAGAGTAGTGATATATACCTGCCAAGTTTTGATTCTAACTCCATTAGTTGTTCCATGGAATGTAACATTTCTTACATGAACAAATTCAACATCCTCAGTTTTTCCCATAATTCCAAGGCTCCCAATGCTTCACATGACAATCAAATATTAACAGATAGAGACTTAACTTCATGAAGCAAGAAGACAGATCATTGCAATAAAGTATGAAAACAAATTAAAAAAAGAAAAAGTACGTACCTTATTCCATGACCTGGACCGCATTTGATGTTACTAATGTTAATGTATTTAGATTCATTGCCAATTGATATGCAATCATCACCTGAATTAATAATCAAATATGTATAGGATATTCGAATGTACATAAAGATGTATGTATAATGAAATAAAACAAGCAAACAAACAAACAAACCGGTTTGAATGGTTGAATTATCTATAGAGACATTGGTGGAACGTTGGATGTGAATTCCGTCAGTGTTGGGACTGTGTCCCGGAGCTCTGATTGTAAGTTCAGTGGCATGAATCAAAGTAGAGCTTTCGAATGCAATGTGCATTTGTGGACTGTCTTCAAAGGTTAAACCTTTGATATCTACATTCTTGGAGTGTCCTATCATAAAACCCTAAAACAAAAGCCACATAATTCTCATACAATTACAGTATACACAATTTATGTCAATGTTTTTCTGCCATACCAAAAAACTTAGTATCTTCATAAATGCAAAAACATGAAATTCGAACACATACCGTTGGTTTCCGATGTTGACAGGACTGTTTCAAAGAGCAATGAACATGTATACATCAGTAAAAACCCAACAAGAAAGTTTAACCAGAAAATATTATATACATAGGTAGAAATCTTATGGGCTTATAATAGAATATAAACAATTACCTTTTCGTTATCTTTGCAAGAAAGTTTCCACCATTTATCTCCCTGGCCATTGATGGTACCAGATCCTTGAATGTGCAGACCATCGAAATTTTCAAAGCCAATCCAATGGTTACAATTTGTTTCACAGTCCCATGCAGAAGGTTTGGTTGGGGCTATGATTCTCCCATCAATCTGCACCCCAATTTATATGCTAAGTTTTCACAAGACAAATGTAAAGGAAGCAGTTTCTAACTAACACAAAAGACATAGGCCTCGTATTATGTATCCTTGGTTTTATACACTGCTAGCACTATCACTAAATATATATGTAAATAAATTTACAATCGAAATTAGAGAAAGAAATACCTGCAACGTAATGTTATTAGAGTTGCAATGTTTGCCATTGAAAGTTAAAGGTTGCAGCAGATACGTCTTCCCTTGAGGTACAAGAAAGGTTGGTGATGGAGCTGAAGTATCACAAGCAGCATCCCAGGCATGCTTAAACATCTAAAATACATACACACCATTAGACCAAGCATATATTATCAGTAGGCATGCAACATCAATCCTAAACAATGTCTTGTTAAAATTAGCAGCACAGAGAGCAGAGAGAATGAAAAGAAAACCTTAGAATCATCTTTCTGTCCATCTCCAATAGCTCCAAAGTTAATCACATTAAATGTATTGTCGATATTTATGTTGGTGTTCTTCAACTGACGAGAAGAGCCAGTGAATACAATGCATTGGATCAAAAGAAGTAACAACAAGATTTTCGAAGTTGCCATAGTACTGATTTGATGCGTATATGGAAGAGAAGATACATACGTATAGAGGGTATGTATTGATATAGTACATTGTTTTCATAATTCAACAATGAAAAGGAGTTGTTAAGAGTTAGAATACTTATGATAGAATTAGTCCTTTTCATACTGCAACTATACAACTACATATAAATATGAATTTTTATTATTGAAGTAATTAAAAGTGAAATAAAAGAGTAAAAGAAAGTTGTTTAGTAGAAGTAGGAATCATGAGTTAAATCCATCCATCCATGTAAAGATAAAACTCCATAGCAGTTTCATTATGCCACCATTTAAGCTAAATTCCGGAACTCCCCCTCACATAAACAGCTAATTCAATCCTATCAACCCTAATCACTAATGATAAAATCCCCCCAAGCATTGATAAAACCACCAGTAAAAAGATATCAAAAACAATTTCGCAAAAATAATAAAGAAGCACGCACCAGGCCGTGGCTGTATTTCCAGAAGTGGAGTCCTCGTCCTTGTCATCGCCGTTCGCTTCATATCAGTACCTTCCGTGCCTCACAAACATCACAATAATAAAACCCATCATCTGAAACCAATCCAAATTCGAAAATGAATGCAGTAAACTAGAGATAGGTATTGTGATGCTTGTGAAGAAAAAATGGTAGCTATATGAATATGATTTTTCTTGTTCAATCTTGTTTGATTCAACTCCACCACCCTCAGCCTCTCCTTTTTGCATTTTCTTCGATGACCCTTCGCTCTTTACTTTCTCCTGCCCTAGTTTTCCCTCTAATGAATTTATCATTTCAGCCCCATTATCACTTCCGCCTACCTCCGTATCAGACCCTTTTGTCTCCTTCACCAAAGCCCAGATCCATCCGATTCTGTATTATTCTCCAAAGTAATAAAGATTACGGGTAAACTACCCTAATGGTCACTTCTGTTTAACGGTTGACGCTAAGTTAAATTATCACATTCAAACAATTACGCTAAGTTAACCTCCTTTATTTTCCTTACTTCTTTATTTCTTTTAACATAAGTCGAATGGGCAGTAACAAAAAAAAATCAAAAGCGATCGTTATCTATAATCAAAATCTATAAACGCATAACATGGGATAATTATCAAAATCGTCCACCATCACCTATCATCTCTATTTTATCCACTAACACTTTCACCACTATCATGTTCTCCTTTTGAAAACATCTCAAAGAATCCTCAACTTTTAGACTACTCATGATCTATTCTCCGTCACCGACTATTAGCTTCATCGTCACCGGTCATTGTCTAATCTTTGGCTCTCCGTCACCAGTATTCCTCCACGAACTTATTCTCCTCGGTCCTCATTGCTCAAAAATTTACAGGAAAGTTCATTTTTTCCTGGAAGTGTTTAATTCCTGGAAGATCTCTATCAATTTTATTTTATTCTTTATTCATAGGCATAGCTTGGCAAAGCCATATCTATCAATTTAATGAACAAGAAAGATGTTTGTTGAGAAAAGCAAGTAAAACCGGAACTTGAGAGGTTGTAATTTTAAAGTTGTTCAAGGCATATATATGATAGTGAATGACAATTTGAATATGAATGTAAGTAGCAAACTCAAGAGTCGAAGGCCAAACCAGCAAAGGTGAGGTGAAATATCCACTTATTATCTCCATCAGGACCCAACAATGGAATGCAAAGAAAAGGTGTACTCTGTTATGGCAAGCACAGAGTTTGTAACAGCAAAAATTCCATTAATTGGGTAGCTGATAAAGCGTCGGTGATCGTCATAAACAGTTGATTTAGCACAGGTGTGTTTCATAGGAATTCTGCTACGTGATTCCATCTGTATCTAGTTTCACTTTAAAATTTCATCACCAGTGCAAATGGGGAATAGAAACATGTTTTAAAAGCTAGAGGAAACAAAAATTGGAGATGCGGGGTATCGATCCCCGTACCTCTCGCATGCTAAGCGAGCGCTCTACCATCTGAGCTACATCCCCTTTGCTGGTTCTGTTTTCACTTTTATACTACATTACTTAAAAAAGAAATTACCTCAAGTTTTATCCTTTTTAGCCCAGAAATCGCTTTCCTCCCTTCAAATTCTTAACTTTCCTTAATTTGTTACATTATATTACACTAGTATGGTTTTTAGGGTTTATCGGAGGTTCGCGTTGAGTTAACTATTAAAAAGTTTTTGTACTCTTTGTATTTTAAATTTTAATCTTTATATATTTCTTTTCAAGAGTTTATCTTTTTACTTTTTGGATTTAAAAATTTACGCCCCTTTGTTAATATCTTATAATTTTTTCGTTAAATTTACTGGTATGACATTTTTAAATTAAATAAAATTACTCATTTAATATCTATGTTACAAAAATATGACACTATAATAGACCTAAATTTAATTAATAGAGAATTTTAACGGTGTTAAAATTTCTTAAAAACTCATATAAACATTTTACTCAAAATAAAGTATTTAGAGTAACTAATGACATTATAAGAATTGAGGTAGAAAATTATGTCAAAATTAAAGCATAGAGATAAAATTTTAAATTTGAGTGAAATATAAAGATCAAAATTGGAATTTAACCTTTCTTATATAATCTCACAAAAGTAGAGGGATTAAAACTAAAATTTAACCATCACCTTCTCATGTAAAAAAAAAAGAGACAAAAGAAAAAGGACAAATGTCATGTAAGGAAGGCACAAAAATTTCATTTTTAAGAAATTTATATAAAGTAGTATAGATTTTAGGGTAAACTAGACAAATAGTCACTCAACTTTCAAAAATATTTATTTTAAGCACAAAAAAGTTGACAAAATGGGCACGCGTATTATGAAATTTGTTCATTTTGATCACTCCTATTAAAATTGCAAACGAAAATCTTACCTGCCATTCCAGTTAATTTTTGTTATTTTCTAGCCGGATAGTAATATCCACCTCATGCATTCAAATAACTTACTCCTTAAAGTGTATAAAGGTAAAAGAAAAAAAAATGAAGAAAATGTTAATTCCAGCGATTTTTATTTCAATTTTTCACTCATTTATCATCCCAGTGAACTCTCTATGCTGCCATAATTGATCCATGGTCTTGCACAATATACCCCTCTCATGTTTAATGTCCTGACGAACTCTATTAGTTGCCATAGTCTAACTGTAACACCATGTTCGATGTAGTCCTAGTTGATGTTTTGCGTAGGAGGATAGCTGGTTAAGTTTAAGTCTAGCTAAGGCCGATTTTCACCCTATTTGCCAAGTATTGTATTTGTGTTGATTTTCGCGCCATGATTGATGGAATGTTTAGTTAATCAAGTAAGTCTGTGATGCTTTGGTTGAAGGATTTGTCTTTTGGCGTAGTAGGTTATGGGTTTTTATGTCTTGGCGTGGTCATTGGGAGAACTCACCAATCGACAAACTCTCTTGGTAAGTTTTGTGTGACAGATCCTTCTACTAGTATCTTCCAATAGTGGATTGTAGGATTGTGCACCCTACTGTTTTCTGTTTGAACATGTGTGTTTACTGTTCAGTTTTAGTTAAGTTTTGTTAAGATCTAGTTAGAAATTAACTAAAGTGCAATGGACTTTAATGTAAGAAATACCTAGAAATAATTATGTTGGCCACATTAAGGTGGTGAGTTAGCTTTGTATGTTAGCCACATGTAAGTTATTGTGAAAGCTATGAGCTATAAATATCGTTGAGACTTTTGTAAAATGGGGTTCTTCTTTCCTTTCCTTTTGCTCTGATAACCTGTTTAAGAAAGAATTCTTCGTTGGAGAGAAACTAGCAAGTGTTTGAATATTAGAAAAAGGTTGTAGAGTATAGTGAAGGTCTTGGTGAAACCAACTGCTTTGAAGTTTTTTCTGAGCATTCCAACCAATGTTAGTTGTTTATGAATTTTCTCTAAATCTTTACATATTGTTAAGTTCTGGCTATCATAGTTGTAAGCTAAGAATTCAAATAAAACTATCCCTTGGAATGTGGTAAGCTTCTGTATGTAATCATCTACATGTGCATATATGTGACAAGAAACAGACACAACTTTCTTGAAGTACAAACTCGATATCTGGATAAGATGGGCCTCTGGTAAGGCATGTTAGTTGCTAACCAAAATGGCAGATATGATGAACCACTGGTAGGACATGCTAGCTGCTAACCAGATTAGCATGAGTGTTGGGTTTCTAGTAGGGCATGTTAGTTGCTAAATAGCCTGACGATATGGGTGTTGCCTCGGTAGGACATGTTAGTTGTTAACCATGGAAAAAAGTCCTGAACTCATGGGAACATGCATGTGTTCGAAACAACAATGATTGTGATATCTAGTTTAATGTGTGAAAATGATATCCGAAGCTAGCATAAGGAAGGTCGAGAAAAAGGTATGAAAATATGAATTTCGGGAGTTTTTACATGTTATGTATGTCCGCAGTCAAGAAAGAAAAGTTGATTAGGTATGTTTGATATTTTGTATGTTAAGTGATAAATCTTCATCCGTTGATTGTGTCGAGTACGTAACGTATTCGCTAAGTTTTTTTGTTTGGCATGTAGAATCTGCCCTAATGAAAGTGAGTTCTGAAGGTATGTATAAATCAGTCTGATAAATTTTATGAGACGTAATGGTAAGTATTAGTAAATGTTGTGTTCCATGGAAGGATTCAGTTTTGTTAAGGCTAATGATCTCTATGGATGTAAGGAAGAATGGTATTCGCCAGTATTAGAGTCCATTTAGAAAAACTATTCGCCATGGATAGGTATTCACCATAGATAGGTATCCGCCATTGGTATCAGAGTATATGCCCAAATGTCTCTGCGTGTGGAGTTTAATTTATTAGTTTATGTGTATGTTTATGTACAATTGTAGTATTACCTACTCTTATAACTTGTCGGGAAAAGGTTGAGTATTTCTATTTTTGGAACTCATTAAGTTCTTTTGAACTTACTCCCTTTCTTTTCCTTTTTCCAAGAGGTGCTTCGTCGTAAAGCTTGTTGAAGGGACTCGGCCAGAAATAGCGGCTTCTGCTGTGAGCTTCTCTTGTATTTATTTTGTAACAAGTGTATGTTATTTTACAGTGACATATAGTTCTGTTTTGTAACTAAAAATTTGTAATAAATTACTTCTTTTCTAAAATGTAGTTTTTATAAGAATGTTACCCTTGAAGGATTGGTTAAAGCCTTAATGAATTATGGTTTATGAAATATTTTCTAATTGTATATGCCAAATTGTTTTTAAACGTTATTTTACTTCCAGTGTTGAATTTAAAATTTTTGTAAAGGATAGAACTTACCGTGAGTTTTATATAAGTTTGTTGATTTTCATGACATTTCCAATGAAAGAATTTATGATTTATATTATGGTGTATATCTGTTTGTTTACTCATGTTTTAAAATTTTTCTGAGTTAACTCCCCAATTCAATTTGTTATATGTGGAAAATAAATTAAGATCGGACAAAGCTTACATTTACTTTCTATGTAACCCCTCGGTCTATTGTTGGTATTTGGGTGTTACACTTACTATTTTCATTCGGTTCAGTATCCCCGTGTTTATCGTCCCAGCAAGCTATCCACGATTCCATAGCATCTTTCAACAATGGACTTAAACGATCTACCCTATGCTTACCGTCTCAGCGGACCATCCCGTAATTATTGTCCTAATAGACTATCACGTGTTTAACATCCTATCGAACTATCCTATTTTTATCGTCCCGACGGACTATCAAAGGATGTCATAATGTCTTTCAGCTATGGTCTTAGTCTTATTTACTATGATGCCATAGCGTCTTTTAGCCATAGTCTTACTCACCCTTATCATTATGCCATAGCGTCTTTCAACTATTGTCTTACTCATTTTTATCATGATATCGTAGCATCTTTCAGCTATGGTCTTACTTATTATCATCATTATGGCATAGTATGTTTCAGCTATGGTCTTACTCACTCCTGGTGTATAGCCTCTAATCGGTCCCATGGTCTAGCCATGATCTCTATTCTTCCATTTCATTCCATCTATTCCTCTATTTCACCATCCCATACCTTGATGCTTGAACACTGCAGCGTTCCCTCCATAAGGCCCCGAGCTTCACACGTCACAGGTGCACACAGCAACACCATATGGCGGTATCTAACAAATTCATCCTCTTTTTTATTCCTACCTTCATCTAACCCGTCAGTGTTTCTCATTCATGTGATACTTTAACAATCATGTAGTGTATGCATTTCTTAAATGAACTACCTTGAAATTATAGTTAATTCATGCTTATTAAACTAACATGGCGGACACTTGTAGACCATGCAATCTTACTACATACTTAGCTTTTCAAAGGTTGAGTGCAAAAACTCACCTAATGCTTCTTCGCCTTGTCTGCTTAGCTCTTTTGGACGTCAGAGCTTCCATTCTCTTGGCAGCTAAGCAAGACAACCAATTCATGAGTTAAGCTCAGTAATCTCAGTTTAAAACTCGATTTTCTAGAAACATGTAGAATCCTTAAAATGGTTTTTGGAAGCCTTTATAACATTGGTTCTTAAATCTTACATACACTAAAGGACTTAGAACATTAGCAGCTTACTAGATCCTCTATTTTTCCCGAATAAAAACTTACGATCACTACTCCATGCAGTGGCCATCTTTCCTTCGGAGTAACCAAGAAGAAAAATAAAGGAAATGAAATGAAACAGATTGGAGAATAAGTCTCCCAGGAAGTCACTAACCAGCTATTTATAGCCCTTCATATGTGGCTTTTCATCGTATAACAACCATTCATCCTTAATTATTTTGTCCCCTATTAAGGAACCATATGGTTCTAATTTTAACCAAACCAGATTTGAAGTTCAACTATGCTCAAACTAGCCTCTATATTTTTCAAATTGTCTAGTAAAGATCACCAGTTTAGGGCCTCTTTTAATTTAACCCCTAAAAGTACGAAATTTTCAGATTTCAATAGAAACTGGGTGTGACAGCTCAAATCTCTCAAATGGGTTTCACCACTCAAATCTCTTAAATGGGTTGGCTGTTACAGTCATGTTGGTCGGTATTTGGCTCTTTTCTGAATCATTTTCTATAGCCATGAGGTTTGAGGGTCTTGGTATTATAAATGATTAAATGGTTTGTTGATGGGGGTTAGGAGTTGATGGTCACGAGCACTAGCTTTCCTAGCTTGAGGGAGTATTTAAGTAAGCTATCCTACTAATGCAATTTGATGCTTCCTATGTCAAAAGACAACCAACCGTCCCTCAAAGCCCCTTCTCGAGACACTCTTTCTTAGTCCATTTGCCTTCTCCTTTTCGATACCATCTCTTATTTCCCCTTAGATGTCACTTCCTCTATCAAATCAAAGAGCGACTATTCCCTACCAAGAAAGACAGTAAGCCAAGGAAAGAGATTTATTTGTAAAATCTCATAAATTCTCAAAACATGCTCTCCTTTAACGTGAAAAAGAAACCCTCAGTGGAAATAAAATTGACAAAAACCCAAGTTGAACACATCAAACTCAAATAGAAAACAATTAATAAAAGCTTTTGTAAAACAAAAAAATTAAGCAAGAGATGAAAGGCAGTGCAAGCAAAGGGAAATGTGATGCGTCGTTGAGAGCACCAAAAATATCCTATTCCCTGTAAAATAACGAAAAAGAAATAGTAAAGGGGAAGTATGGTCGAATCCTTAGGGACCGGATTATACGAATGCTTGTTTCTCGAAATCTTGGGTAGAATCGTGCCCAAGAAAACCTACGTTCTGGAAAAAATAAAAAAAACAAAATTTAAGAATTGATTTTGGAAGCGAAAAATAAAATAAAAACAGAATTTAAAGTTTACTAAAATTATGATTACGAAAATAATAAAAATAATAAAGAGAGTTTTAAGAGAAAAGAAATTCTTATGGGAAAGTTCTAGCCTCCGGTTGTCTCATTCCGCCTTGGGCTTAATCCTTGGCTTTTGGATGATTCTTCTCGACTCAAGTAAGCTAGTTATAGTGGAAGAGGACGCCTACGACCACCAGCTCCAAAGATTAGACTTACGATTTTTAGGGAACCTGACTCTAGCCAGTAATCTATGCTAGATTAACGTTTCTCAATGGCAAATCCTACGCCATTTTGTCTCTTTGGCTCGCCAACCTCTGATGCAGTAAGTTAACGAATCGACTATGCAATCCTTCTAAAACATACAAAGCGGCCGCCTTTGCATATGCTGAAAAGCTTACTTCTTAAGGGCCATGGACGAAAGCGTCAGCCCGTAGTGCGGAGAAACGATGAATACTTGGCGAGAAGGCTAAGTACGGATTTTAGGCCTCAAAAACCCTTTTTGGGGAAATATTGACAACTTTTGGCTAGAAGGGTTTTAGTGGCTCATGATAATGGTGGAAAAGAAAATAAAATTATGGAAAAAGAAATTTTATTAAAAGAAAAAATATGGAAAGAACAAAAGACTTTTAGGGGGAGAGTGTTTACAGAAAAGATGAACCCCAAATAGAGTTACTTCACCCCCTATTTATAGTGCTAGGGAGATAGTCTAATTGAACTTGAATTCTAAAAAGATAAATACATTTAATTAAAGATAAATAAAGATAATTAAAATAAAATCTTAAAATTAAATAATCCTAATATTTATCTTAATATTAATTATCCTAATATAAAATAAAATAAAATAGAGTCTTTCAAAATAAAATCTCTTCTATTTGATTTTAAGTCATTGTGCCTTCCATGTTCACACTTTTGGCACCATATTTGTCCCACGTTGCATATTGGCTCATTTAATCTCCAAATTGACTCTTTTTCCCTTGAATTTACTTTTCGCCTCCAATTCAGTCCCTAAAAGATAAAAAGACATAAATAGCTCAAATTAGTAGGCTCAAGCTCAAAATAAACACATGATTAATATATAAAAACATGTCATTTTAGAGTATTATCAAATTCCCTCTTACTTAGCCCATGCTTGCCCTCAAGTATGGTTCCTATCGATTGTGAAAGCTATATTCTGCCATAAAAGAAATACCACTCCAAAGTTCCATAAAAATTAGTTAAAAATGCATATGAAAAATAAAGAGACCTCTAAGCTTACTTTAAGTAAAACAGAAAAAGAATTCCAATTAATTCACACAAAAATTAAGATCGACTTGGGTTATGCTATTTAGGTAAATTACCAAACCTACTAAGACACCTTAATTATTTCCTCCTTTAGTCCTTGAAGTGCAACTTTATCAGTACTTATTTTTTCTTTTTTCTTTTTTTGATTTTTTTAAAAATTTTATTATTATTTATTTACTTAGGAATATATTAAACATTTTGACGCGAAGAGAGATGACAACCCAAGCACCCCACCCCGGTTACTCAACCCAACATACTCCTAAAATTATTTATTTCCGGTTAGCGGAGTTTTACCCAACACGTTACACAAACTTTTGACGCGAAGTAGAATGACAACCCAAGCACCCTGCCCCAGTTACTCAGTCAGTCACGATTTGAGCTATACTCATAACCTCGGCTAGCGGAGTTTTACTTGTCACGTCACACAACCTTTTGACGCGAAGTAGAATGACAACCCAAGCACCCTACCCCGGTTACTCAGTCAGTCACGATCTAAGCTGTACTCATAACAATGGAAACATTTATTAAAAATTAAACGATTTTAAAATTCTTGAGAACTCAGGAAAGAAAAAAATTTAAGTGTCAAAAATAAGTTTTAATAATCACCTAATAGCCATGAACATTAATTAAGCATGCAATCATAAGTGTTCACTTTGTATTAAACTTGATCAATTTTACGAAAAGCAAGATAGAATTAACCATATTAATCACAATTATTTTTAACCTAATAAAAATAAAACAGTGGAGATGGCATCAATTATGGGGAAAATCATAACTTCCTTAGAAGGTAAGAATCATGCTTGTAAGTCAAACAGTAGGCAATTCCTGGTAAAATCTTGGGCATGAAAAGCGGCAGGATATTCTTAAAATAAATGGGCAGAAATGAGCACAAAACAGCAGCAACAACAATATGACAGCAAAAATAGCAGATAATAACAGTAACAACGAAAAATGCCTCCAAAACACATAGTCCTTGATGCGAAAGGAAAAGGAAAACAAATAGGTGGAGAAAAAAAAAGTTTAGAAAAACTCCCCATATAGTTACCGCCGGTTGGCGCACACGGTGGAGAAGAAGATGGCGAAGCGGCAAGAGGTGGAGACGGGGTGGGTGAAGTGTGCAACGGCGGTTCGGCTTCGGGTTCTCACCATGGTGGCTGAGAAATCTACGGTGGGTGGTGGAGGAGAAAGGAGTCAGCGGTTATGGAGAAATTTGGGGAAAAAAATGTAAGGTTTAGGGGTTTTATTTGCTGAAAAGGGGTGTTTGGCTGCAGGTTTTGGGGATTCTAGGGCTGGAATAGGATTGTTTGGGCTGGAATAGAACTGTTTGGTACCATGGATAGGGTTGTTTTGGTGCACACTTTCTGTCTTTTTTTTTTCTTCGTATTTTCGCTCCATTTCACCTAGATGGAAGAAGAGAAATTTATTAATATTTAACTAAAATAAAATAAAATAATAAATAATAAATAAAAAGAAAGAAAAATAATAAATAAAAATAAAAATAAAAATAAAAAGAAAGATTGGGTTGCCTCCCAACAAGCGCTTGTTTAACGTCACTAGCTCGACACCTTGAACAGTTTTATGGTGGTTCTAACTGAATTTTCTCGACCGTGTGGGCCTAGAAATTCTCGTAAAATGGTTTCAGCCGTTGACCATTGACTGTGAACCGCTTTCCTGATTCTTCACTTTCTATTTCAACTGCGCCATGCGTAAATACTTCAGTCACAATAAAAGGTCATTGCCACCGAGATCGAAGCTTACCTGGGAATAGCTTTAATATAGAGTTATAAAGCAAAACTCTTTGTCCTACTGAGAAATGCTTCTGAACTATATTTTTTTCATGAAACATATTTGTTTTGTCCTTATAAATTCGAGCATTCTCGTAGGCATCATTGCGAATTTCCTCCAATTCTTGAATGTCCAATTTCCTTGCCTTCTTCGCGGGCTCTAACTCCATGTTACATTGTCGAATAGCCCAATAAGCTTTATGCTCCAACTCTACTGGTAGATGACACGCTTTTCCAAAAACAAGTCGATACGGGGTCATGCCAATTGGTCCATTATACGCCATCCGATAGGCCCAAAGCGTGTCATTGAGCCGAAAACTCCAATCCTTACGGTTGGGTCGAATTGTTTTTTCCAAAATTGACTTGATCTCCCTGTTTGAAACCTCTGCTAGGCTGTTCGTTTGGGGATGGTAGGCTGTTGCTATACGATGATGAACCCGATATTTTGGTAATAGTGCATTCATGACCTTGTTGCAAAAGTGGGTACCACGATCACTGATCAAAGCTCGAGGTGTTCCAAACCTAGAAAAAATAGTTCATTTTAGAAACTCCACAACAGTTTTAGCATTATCATTGCGAGTAGGCTTTGCTTCTATCCACTTAGAAACATAGTCTACCGCAAGAAGTATATATACGTTTCCAAACGAAGAAATAAAGGAGCCCATGAAATCAATGCCCCATACATCAAAAATCTCACATACATGAATAGGGGATAGGGGCATTTGATTTCATCTAGTGACATTTATCGCAAGACTTACAAAAGTTAAACGCGTCACGAAAGATTGTAGGCCAATATAGCCCACACTCCAATACCTTGTGAGCTGTCCGCTTAGGGCTAAAGTGACATCCACAAGCTTCTGTGTGACAAAAAGTAAGGAAAGAGGTTACCTCGGTTTCTGGAACACATCATCGTATTATCTGATCTGAGCAATGTTTCCACAAGTATGGACCGTCCCATATGTAATTTTGAGCTTCGCGTCTAAGCTTGTTTTTTATGGATTGAACTAACTCAGTGGGCAACGATCCTGTGGTTAAGAGATTCACTATGTCTGCATACCACGGATAGTAAGCCTCGGTTGAGAATAAGCTTTCATCGAGGAACTCATCCTTTATGAGATCATCATCAAATGGAATTTTTATCCTATTCAAGTGGTCGGCCACCAGGTTTTCACACTCCTTTTTGTCGCGAATCTCGATGTCAAATTCTTGGAGCAGTAAAATCCACCTAATGAGCCTTGGCTTTGCTTCCTTCTTTGCGATCAAGTACCTAAGAGCTGCATGGTTAGAAAGAATAATCACCTTAGATCCTAGTAAATATGATCGAAATTTATCTGGAACAAACACAATAGCTAAAAGTTCTTTTTCTGTGGTTGTGTAGTTGCTTTGTGCAGCATCTAGGGTCTTTGAGGCGTAACAGATGACATGAGGCTCTTTCGCTATCTTTTGTCCCAATACGGCTCCCACGCTGCATTCGCTTGCATCGCACATAATTTCAAAGGGATAGTTCCAGTCTGGTGCTTACACTATAAGGGCGGTTACCAACTTTTGCTTAAGTGTATCAAAAGCCTCATTGCATTTTGGGTCAAACTCAAATTTCTTGTCTTTCTGCAACAGCTCGCACAATGGTTCAGCTATTTTTGAGAAGTTTTTTATAAAACGCTTGTAAAATCCTGCAGGGCCAAGAAAAGAACGTATCTCTCTAACAGTAAAGGGATATGGCAGAGAATTTATAATGTCAATTTTGACCTTATCAACCTCAATTCCCTTAGATAAGACTATATGACCTAGAATCAAACCTTTGTCTTCCATAAAATGACACTTTTCATAGTTCAAGACAAGATTAAATTCTATGCACCTGTTCAAAATTATCGTAAGGTTTCAAAGCATTCAGTAAAACAATTTCCATACACAGTAAAATCATCTATAAACACTTCAATAATTTTTTCTGCATATTCAGAAAATATACTCATCATGCATCTCTGGAAGGTAGCTGGTGCGTTGCAAAGTCCAAATGGCATCCTCCTGTATGCCAACGTGCCGAACGGGCATGTAAAAGTGGTTTTTTTCCTGGTCTTCTGGCGCAACGGGGATCTGGAAGAAACCTGAATATCCATCAAGAAAACAAAAGTGAGTTTTACCAGCTAAACGTTCAAGCATTTGATCTATAAAAGAAAGAGGGAAATGATCTTTTCTAGTATAAGCGTTCAACTTCTTATAATCGATGCAGACGTGCCACCCGTTCTGCACTCGGACCGGTACTAAGTCACCCTCAGCATTTTTCTTTACTGTCACGCCCGTTTTCTTGGGCACGACTTGTATCGGACTTACCCATTTGCTGTTAGAAATAGGGAAGATGATGTCAGCATCCAGCAACTTAATTATTTCTTTTTTCACCACCTCTATTATATTCGGGTTTAAGCGTCTTTGTGCCTCTCTCCTTGGTTTCGTGTTCTCCTCCAAGAAAATCTTGTGGGTGCATGACAAAGGGCTTATCCCCTTCAAGTCAGCAATGGTCCAGCCAATCGCCTCCTTATGACTCTTTAGTACCTGGATCAAACCTTCCTCCTCGGGTTTAGAGAGTTTATTTGAAATTATAATGGGTAATGTATTACCATTTCTTAAAAATGCACACTTGAGATGCGCGGGAAGCGGTTTCAATTCCAAATCTGGAGCCTGCATAACAGAAGGTAGAAGTTTAGTTTCTGATGGGGACAATAATGTCTTAAAAAATTCATAATCATCATATCTATATTCAGATTTGTCTTCATAAGTTGACTCAAAAGTCTCGTCTACTAATGAGTCAACCAGGTCAACACGGTTTACGCTCAAGATTTCGCTTGGATGGCTAAGGGCATCGTAAACATTGAATTTCACAATCTCCCCATCAAACTCCATCGTAAGAGTGCCACTTCGGGCATCGATCTTGGTGCTAGCAGTACTAAGGAAGGGTTGGCCCAATAGGAGGTCTGAAGATCTAGCAGTGTTGTCCTCCTCCATCTTTATTATGTAGAAATCTGCAGGGAAAATAAGTTCATTAACTTTTACCAAGACGTTCTTGAGGACTACTTCGGGATGCACAATAGACTTGTCTGCCAATTGAATAATAACACCTGTCTTTGTCAAAAAACCCGCGTTAAGTGATTCATAAATAGAATAAGGCATCACATTTATAGAGGCCCCTAAATCGCACATAGCCTTTTTAATTCCTAAATGGCCAATTTTGCATGGAATAGCGAATATACCCCTATTTTTGCATTTAACCGGTATTTTCTGCTGTAGCACTGCGGAAACATTCTCACCAACACTTACCTTTTCATTACCTGTTAGTTTTCGTTTGTTGGTGCAAAGCTCTTTAAGGAACTTAGCATACCGCGAAATCTGTCTGATGGCGTCTAACAGTGGTAAATTGATCTCGACATTCCTGAATGTTTCGAGGATCTCCTTGTCCTCCTTACTTTTTAGACACTGATTTAATTGTCCTGGGAATGGAGGTTGGATTTTCGGCAGTGGGGGTTTCGCTGGTACCTGTTCATCATTTTTGGGTTTTTCTCGGGTACTTTCTTGGCCAAGATTTCTGCCAGGAATTGGTTCCAACACCTTTCCACTTCTCAGCGTTACTGCATTTGCATTTTGTCTCGGGTTTGGTTCTGTTTGCGATGGCAGCTTCCTTTGAGAGTTCATCTTCTCAATTGACGTGGTCAATTCTCTTATAGACGCTTCGATTTTCTGTTGGAAATCAAGCATATTAGCTGCTAATTTATTGACCAAAGTTTCTAGAGAATTACCTGAATCTTTTGGCTATTGTAGAACTCGATTCTGGTATGGTTGGTTATATCGTGGGTTAGCCCCATAACTTAAGTTAGGGTGATCCCTCCATCCTGGGTTGTAGGTATTTGCGTAAGGGTCGTATCGCCTTTGTGGTGGCCCAGGAAAATTTCCCATAGCATCTAAATGGGCCATAGTATCATCACTCAAATTGGGACATGCATCAGTTGTATGTTCAGGGGTAGCACATATTCCACATACTCGGGCTGGTTTGGCTTTTTCTGCAACAAGAGAGCTCATAATATTAGTAAGTCTATCAATTTTATCTTCTAAGGTTGAATTACTTAGCTGGTGAACCCTTCTAGGAGGTTCAGGATTAGCTCAAAATTGCTGAGAATTCGCCGTCATTGTAGAGATCAAGTCTCTTGCTTGTTGGGGAGTCATGTTAACCAATGCTCCTCCACTAGCGGCGTCTACCATATTCATTTCCATAAGTTTTAAGCCTTCATAAAAGTACTGGAGCAAAGACTGTTCCGTTATACCGTGTTGTGGGCAACTTGCACATAACTTCTTAAATCGCTCCCAATAGTAGTACAGAGTCTCTGCGTCTTTTTGCCTTATGCCCACGATTTCTCTTCTTAACTCAGTCGCTTGTGATGCAGGGAAAAACCTGTTAAGAAATAAGCGAGATAGATCAGCCCAAGTTGTAATGGATCCAGGAGGTAAATAAAATAACCATTCCCTAGCTGAATCTGCTAGGAAAAAAGGGAAAGCGCGCAATTTAATTTGATCCTCAATTACCCCCTGAGGTTTCATACTCAAACAAACCATATGGAATTCTTTTAAATGATTGTGGGGGTTTTCATTTTGTAACCCACGGAAAGTTGGTAGTAGCTGAATCAAGCCTGACTTTAATTCAAAATCAGTATCCATAGTAGGATACGCGATGCATAGTGGTGGTTGTTCTGTCGGCGCTTCGGCCAGTTGCCGAATTGTCTGAGCTATCTGTTGCTGCGCCTGATTTGGGTTTCCGTTAACCTTGGCGACAAGGACCTCTTCAGGTGAATCGACTTCTTCTTCTTTACTTTCTAACGTTCGAGTAGGGTTTTCGTTAACCCTAGGCTCTACTTCGTCGTCGATTCTAATTTCTGGCGGTGGATTGCTTTGAGTTCCAACCACCGCTGACTGCTTTTTCCTTAGTTTTGTTTTCTTTCGATTAGCGTCGTAGTCTTTTCAATTTCTGAGTCGAACGCAAGAGTGCCTGAAGCAGATCTGGTCATAGAAAACAAAGAAAAACAAGATTAGTACGTTGTCGGTCCCCGGCAACGGTGCCAAAATTTGATGCGTCGTTGAGAGCACCAAAAATATCCTATTCCCTGTAAAATAACGAAAAAGAAATAGTAAAGGGGAAGTAGGGTCGAATCCTCAGGGACCGGATTATACGAATGCTTGTTTCTCGAAATCCTGGGCAGAATCGTGCCCAAGAAAACCTGCGTTCCTGGAAAAAATAAAAATAAAAAACAGAATTTAAAAATTAATTTTGGAAGCGAAAAATAAAATAAAAACAGAATTTAAAGTTTACTGAAATTATGATTACGAAAATAATAAAAATAATAAAGAGCGTTTTAAGAGAAAAGAAATTCTTATGGGAAAGTTCCAGCCTCCGGTTGTCTCATTCCGCCTTGGGCTCAATCCTTGGCTTTTGGATGATCCTTCTCGACTTAAGTAAGCCAGTTATAGTGGAAGAGGACGCCTATGACCACCAGCTCCAAAGATTAGACTTACGATTTTTAGGGAACCTGACTCTAGCCAGTACTCTATTCTAGATCAACGCTTCTCAATGGCGAATCCCACGCTATTTTGTCTCTTTGGCTCGCCAACCTCTGACGCAGTAAGTTAACGAACCGACTATGCAATCCTTCCAAAACATACAAAGCGGCCGCCTTTGCATATGCTGAAAAGCTTACTTCTTAAGGGCCATGGATGGAAGCGTCAGCCCGTAGTGCGCAGAAACAATGAATACTTGGCGAGAAGGCTAAGTACGGATTCTAGGCCTCAAGAACCCTTTTTGGGGAAATATTGACAACTTTTGGCTAAAAGGGTTTTAGTGGCTCATGATAATGGTGGAAAAGAAAATAAAATTATGAAAAAAGAAATTTTATTAAAAGAAAAAAATATGGAAAGAACAAAAGACTTTTAGGGGGAGAGTGTTTACAAAAAATTTGAACCCCAAATAGAGTTACTTCACCCCTTATTTATAGTGCTAGGGAAATAGTCTAATTGAACTTAAATTCTAAAAAGATAAATACATTTAATTAAAGATAAATAAAGATAATTAAAATAAAATCCTAAATTAAATAATCCTAATATTTATCTTAATATTAATTATCCTAATATAAATAAAATAAAATAAAATAGAATCTTCCAAAATAAAATCTCTTCTATTTGCTTTTAAGTCCTTGTGCCTTCCATGTTCGCACTTTTGGGACCATATTTGTCCCACGTTGCATATTGGCTCATTTAATCTCCAAATTGACGCTTTTTCCTTTGAATTTACTTTTCGCCTCCAATTTAGTCTCTAAAAGATAAAAAGACATAAATAGCTCAAATTAGTAGACTCAAGCTCAAAATAAACACATGATTAAATATATAAAAACACGTCATTTTAGAGAATTATCAAAATGGAACAAATTTATGGAGATGTTTAGAAATATGAGAAATGATTTTTTCAAAAAAATTAAATTTAAAAAAATTAAATTATGATAATTAAAATTTCTTATTGATTTTTAATAATTTGTCATCATGACGTCATTAATGACATGTGTTGTTGTCTGGTACTACCATTTGTCCCAGACGTTGTTAAAAAAAAGTATCAAACTAGTGAATGAATAAAAATTCAAGTACCAATCTAAAACAAAAGAAAAACCTTAAATACCAATCTAAGAAAAATAGAGAAATTCAAATATCACTTTTATATTTAACCCATTCTTTTTATCTATTATGGCTGAAAAAAGAAAATTGATTTTTCCAAGCACAAGCTTGAACAGAAAATATTCCAATGGAAAACTAAATAATAACGCAAAATGGAGATGCGGGGTATCGATCCCCGTACCTCTCGCATGCTAAGCGAGCGCTCTACCATCTGAGCTACATCCCTATGCCTTTATTTCCGGATTTATTAGTTATAATGTATAAAATTAGTACGGAAACATACACCGCAGTATCAAGTTTACAACTTATTTGTCAAAGTATGGCCTGAGCTTTCTGGGACTACCTAATCTTAATTTTTATTTGCAAATCCATGAGCTTTGTTCAGAAATTTGTCAATTTATTTGTAATTTTATTTATAGTTATAATTTAAAGTTTTAAAAATATATATTTAAATTTGATTGGTATTAAAGATTTGTTATATAATTATAATAAAAATGCGATATCCAACCTAAATTAGTTATTTATCCAATCCAAAAAATTCATGGTTATAGCCACAATCAATGCATTTGAGAGGTGGGGGACGGTACTAAAAATAGTTTGAATAGATAAATGTTGTCTTCAGTTAATTAAAAGGGCCAATGTAGGATGCATAGTATTAGATAAATATTTTTCTTCCATGCTCCATTAAGTTGAATAGATGTTTTTAGAGATACTTGTAGGCTAGACATTTCCTTCTGCGATGAATTTAAACACACTGTTTATAAACATAGTTTGAAATGGAACTATTCTTCCTAAAGTAGCTTTGCTGAAACACTAAGCTTATTGCATACCATCTTAGACACTTCTTTCCCTTTTTCTTTTTACTTGGTTTTTTCTTGTTTCTAATGCCAAATCTATTGAAATGGTCGGACTGATATGTCATTCTGCAAAGGACTGTGAGGCTTTCATTTGGAAGCCAAGTCACCCTAAATAGACTGTCAACTAACGAACTAATTCATTTTTTAAGGCACCATTTGGACGAAGAAATAGTAAAGTGGTACATGAGCCTGCATTAAAATGCCTGTAAATCACAAGGTAATGCTATTGATTGATAAGTCATTCATTTGCACATAAAAGAGCCAAGACCAAGAGTAATATTTTCTGCTTAGGCAGAAATAGAACATTACGTTTCTTGTTTCTACCATTTAATAACACCTAATTTCACAGTTTCTTTGTTTGTCAGTGAAATGAGGCTACTGAATGGCAAAATTAATCAAGTACAAGCTCTCTCTTGGATCCTTTATGCATTATGAGCTCTAAATCTCATAAGTCATTTTGGTTTTTTCCCCTGAGAGACCAAAATCATCAGACAAAAGGATTTGGTGGATTGCATCAGTACCTGATGCTGCTTCTGCCTAACTGTCGCATTTTCTAATGAAGAGGGGTAAGGTAATGCATGTAAAGAGGTACAGTGGAAACGTACTGCAGCCATAGGTATGCATTTTTCTGCCTTCTGTTCAATCATATTATCTGATAAAAAAATGGAATATATAAGCTTGTTATCAGTATCGATCATTTTAAGCTTGTGTTATTCTCCATGATCATCTTTAGTTTTATATCTAATATATAAATGTTGTCTTTAGTTGTTTAATTTGCCACGGGTCTTGAATTGAATTTCACAATCACGTATTATTCTTTTTACTTCTTTCATTTCATTAGTATTTGACTTAAATCTATCACTTGTATTTTTAGAGCAAATTTATCACATGCTTCTCATGAAATTCATGCTAGTTTGCATGTTATTCACATAATTAGATTGAGAACAGGTTCATGATATGGAATTACAGCATGTATGTTATTTAATCAGATATTCGTATGCTTTTGAACTTGTAGTTGATGTTATTAAGGCTAGCTAATTTAAGATCGCAGCCTTCGATTATTTGAGTTGGTTGATTTAAGATCGCAACTCTTAATAGCTCGCTGACCTACGTTCATAGTTAATGTTTTAAGCTAGGTGATTTAAGATCGCAGCCTCCGATTATTTGATTTAGTTGATTTAATATCGCAACTCCTAATAGCTCGCTGACCTACGTTCACAGTTGATGTTACAAAGGCTAGCTGATTTAAGATCGCAGCCTCCGATTATTTGAGTTAGCTAATTTAATATCGCAACTCCTCACAGCTCACTGACCTACGTTCATAGCTGATTTTCTTAAGGCTAGCTGATTTAAGATTGTAGCCTCCGATTATTTGAGTTCGTTAATTTAATATCGCAACTCCTAACAGCTCGCTAACCTACGTTCATAGTTGATTTTACTAAGATTCACTGATTTAATATCACAACCTCTGAACAGCTCGCTGATTTAATATTGCAGCTGATATCGAGCAATTTTCTTTGAGTCTGCTGATTTACAATTTTTTTTTACAAGAAACACAATTCGCAGTATTCTATAATAACCTTTTGACTCCTCTACCACATTGTTGAACAACAAAACTTATTCAGTAAAGTTTTGAGTTAAAACTTACAGAGTAAACCCCCAATTACACACTTCACACGAGTTAGCTTATTTTAGAATAGTCATTTTATAACTCTTCTTCGACTAGTTGGGAGACAAATTATTATATAATTATAATAAAATATATAATAATGATCTGACCCAAAATATCAATTTACCCTACCCGAAATAGTCATGCTTTAAATAGCCCCAAACACTCCATTTGAGAGGGGGAATGGTACTAAAAAAGACCCATCTTTGTTATCTTATTCTTCCTCTCCTCCTGAACCAGAAGACAGAACAATCTTCTCTTCTTTCATCTCTATCGTCGATACAATGTATCAACAAGATCAAAAAATAATGAAAAAAATATATTGATCCCCTACCTATCATCTATATTATTAGTTTATAATGCCTAATGCCGTACGTACACATGATTTTTTGCATTTTATTTTTATTAATTTTTTAAAATAATATAATTTTAATTACTATAATTAATTTGTCGTGTTATTTGACCCTTCGAACATAAGTAAAAAAATATTAACATATTTAACAATTCAAATATTATAATAAGAAATTAAATAAATAGTTATAGTAATATATAATATAATTTTACTTCAATTAATTATAGTAAGTGAAAATAACAACTAATAACATAATTAAAATATATAAATTATTAGATTATTTGCTAATAAAAAATTATAATCATTATTAAAGCATTTTTACAAACTATAAAAAATTGAAATATTTTAAAAACCCTTCACTATTCAATAATTTTCTTTTCTTAATATAGTTAATAAACTGGACATAAAATATCTAATAGATAATATAATTAATATAAATATAATATATTAGATTAGATTAAATAAATTACTATTATAACAATTTATATTTCTTGAAATATTAAGTTACTTATTATATAAATTATTTAAAATAAAAGGAATATAATTGTTTTCCTTTTTATTTTTTTATTGGTGGTAACTTAATAATTTAATTTGAATTTGAATTTTTTTATTTTTATTATAAAATTATTTAATAAAAGTCTTTTAATAGAATCAAACTTCTTATTCTGACCGATAATTTTTTATGAAGTAAATTTATTTAACCAAATATTTTAGTAAATCTAGTTCTCAACTAACATGCATTGCACGTGATTTTAATTTCTATATTTATTTTTAAAATTTATTAAATAATATATTTTTATAATTTTTTAAATATATATATTCTAATTATACGAGAATTTGTCTATTTTATAATAAAAGTTTATTAATTGTGAAAAATAATTGAGATAATAAAAATAACATTTTAAAAGTAATGAAAATAAAAAAAAAGTGAGAAATAACTGATAAGTGATAATAAAAATATTAAGTAATTAAATAAAATAACTTATCATTTGATTATGAGTCAAAATTTCTTCAACAAAGAATCATTACTTTGATATTTTATTACTTTTGATATAAGATTATTAAATTCAAACAATAATCTATCGAATATAAAATAATAACAACTAAACATCTCAAAAAACGTACTTTTTTTTTGTGAAGAAAACAAAACCTATTAAATAAAGCTAAAATATGATTATTTTTTTTAGTAATTGTTTAGATATTATTTTGAATTTAAATGCATATATTTAAAGTGTTAAATATTAGTTTTAATTGATAAATAAATGTAACACTAACTAAGTGATAATTAATCTAAAATAACAAGTGTAATTTAAGATCTAATTAAGTGATAAAAACAATTACAATGATAATCAAAATATTATTTATTTTATATTAATAATTTGTTATGAAAATAATTTTATATTTAAGATCTAATAGAAGCAGTATTAATAAAATAATTACTTCACATTACATTATTGATTTTATATATTTAAAAAAAATTAGAAACATAGACAATACAAAATATTAATTCTTAATTAATCGATTTTTTTATCTTAATTTTTCAAATAGATATGAGTTATACTATTTGTTGAGTCGAGATTTGTATTAAATTAAACCAATTTGATTAGATGCAATCAGTATTCATACAAATTAATATTTAATTTAATTATAGTTTTTTTTTGAATTTTTACGTATAAATTAAGAATAATAAATAAATTTATACATTATTGATTATTTTACAGATATATTAGTATTATCTTTATATATATAATGTTAATCTCACATATTTAATTTTTTATTAATTATAAAAATTATTTTAAAATTATTAATTATTATCGTATAAAATAAAATAATATTTACTAATTAAAATACTTTGGTTTTTTTATTATTTTTAATTTATCCAATTATGTTCAATTATATTATGTTACTTTTTTAAAGAAGAATTTTAAAAGATATTACCAAATTAATTAATTTAAAATTAATATACTATCCTATTAATTAACAATTAACTAATATTACTTTTATTATTATCATATTATAATAATAAAAAATTATTATTCTAATGTCAATTTAGAAAAAAATATATAATAAAAAAATAAATAAAGAGAGATATAGCTTAAATAAAAGAATTAAAAAAATATTTTTAAAAGTTTGTAATGACGTGGTAGTCTATTATTTGAATTTCCTTTTAGTTTAGATAATAATTTTAATTTTTTTTGATAGTTTCAAGTATTAAAAAATAACTTAAAAAATAAGGTATAAATAAAATAAAGTAAAAACAGGTTTAAGTTCTGTGGAACGTATTTTTTTAGGGTAAATTGTAATAATAATTATCTAATTATTAATGTATTTTTGTTTTAATTATCTGAGTTTAAAGCTTTTTATTTTAACCACTAACTTATCGAAACATCTAAATTTCGAATTGATAAAAAGAAAAAAACATTTGAAATTTAAAATTAGGTAAACTTAAAAGAACAAAAAATCAAACTGGAACATATAATAACAAAGATGTAAATTTTATTTAATTAGTAGCCTTATTTCCAATAATAGCTAAAATGTTTGAATTAAGCTGATCAAAATTTGTCATAATCATGTCCATTTCCAATAATCAATTCATTTTTACATATCTTGTAGTAAATTTAAAGAGAAGAGCACAAAATAATTAGTGAATAGTGGGCTTTAACGATGGGCCTAAATTTTAAACTAATTTAATTTCTTTATAAATTGTGTTATTATATTTCATCCACTATGCTTCCAACTCATGGTTCCTACTTTTACTACACTTCTTCGATTACATATTTATATATCTATTCTAGTTATAATAGGAAAAGGAACACAAACTCATGTCAATATTAACACAAAAACCAACTCCTTTTCATTGTTGGATTATGAAAACAATTTACTATATATGCATGCATGCATGCATGTATGTATGTATCTTCCATTCCACATACGCATCAAATTAAGAAATCATCAATACTATGGCAACTTTGAAAATCTTCTTCTTTGTCCTTTTGATCCAATGCACTATATTCACTGGCTCTTCTCGTCAGTTGAAGAAGAGCAACGTAAATATTGATAGCTATGGTGACAATACATTCAATGTCATTAGCTTTGGAGCTATTGGAGATGGAAAGAAGGACGATTCTAAGGTTTTCTTTAAATTTTATCTGCTGTGTGTGGTGCTAATTTTAAGGACTGGTGTTGTATGCCTACTGATACTAAATGCTTGGCTTAATGTCGTGTATAATATAATATGTATGTACTGTAGGGGTTTAAGCGTGCATGGGATGCTGTTTGCGATTCATCAACTCCGTCACCAACCTTTCTTGTACCTCAAGGGAAGACGTTTCTGCTGCAACCTTTAACTTTCAACGGCAAACATTGCAACTCTAATAACATTACTTTCCAGGTATTTCTATCTATCTTTCTCTACTTCCATTGTAAATTCAGTTATATATATTTAGCAATAGTACCAGTAGTGTATAAAACTAAGGATATATAATATTGTATTAATTAGAAACTTTGCATATGAATTGGGGTGCAGATTGATGGGAGAATCATAGCCCCAACCAAACCTTCTGCATGGGAATGCAATACAAATTGTCACCATTGGATTGGCTTTAAGAATTTCGATTGTCTCCACATTCAAGGATCTGGTACCATCAATGGCCAGGGAGATAATTGGTGGAAACTTTCTTGCAAAGATAACCAAAAGGTAATTGTTTATATTGTAGTATAAGCACATAAGATTTTACATTATGGTAAAACTTTCTTGTTGGGTTTTACTGATATATACATGTCCATTGCTCTTTGTAACAGTCGTGCCAACTTCGGAAACCAACGGTATGTGTTCAAATTTCAAGTTCTTCAATTTCTAAAAATATGTTTTACAAAGATATACTAATTAAGTTTTTATGTATGGAAGAATAAACATTGACATAAATTGTGTATACTCTAATTGTATGAGAATTATGTGATTTTTGGTTTTAGGGTTTTATGATAGGACACTCCAAGAATGTAGATATCAAAGGTTTAACCTTTGAAGACAGTCCCAAAATGCACATTGCATTTGAAGACTCTACTTCGATTCATGCCACTCGACTTACAATCAAAGCTCCGGGAAACAGCCCCAACACTGATGGCATTCACATCCAACGTTCCACCAATGTCTCTATCCACAATACAACCATTCAAACTGGTTTCTTTCTTTCTTTCTTTCTTTGCTGGTTTCATTTCATTGTACTTTCCATATATATGTTTGTTTTAATATTATATATATATATTTATTCATTAATTCAGGTGATGATTGTATATCAATTGGAGATGGCTCTAAATATATCAATATCACTAACATCGAATGCGGTCCGGGTCACGGAATAAGGTATGCTCTTTTACAATCATCTTCCTTTCTTGTTTTATGATTTTAACTTTTTGTATTAATATTACTTTTAATATTTGATTGCCATATGAAGCATTGGGAGCCTTGGAATTATGGGGAAAACTGAGGAAGTTGAATTTGTTCATGTAAGAAATGTTTCTTTCCATGGAACAACTAACGGAGTTAGAATCAAAACTTGGCAGGTACTTATAATGCATTTCTTTAATATATATATATATATTAATAAGTATTATATAATTGATAATTAGCATTGTTGTGTGTTTAGGGAGGACATGGTCATGCGAGGAACATTAGATTTGAAGATATAACTTTTCATGCTTCAACTCGACCTATTGTTATTGATCAATATTATTGCCCTCATAAACAATGCAAGAATCAAGTAAGTCGTTAGTTTAATTTATTGATATGGAACTCAACTTGTAGGACAACGTGACTTCTTATCCTCTTATAGGATTGTTAATGGTTTTTTCGTCCATATTTAAAAAAGAAGTAGTCTTAATATGTTAACTACTATATATATTTTGCAGACATCAGCTGTGGAGATTAACAATATAGCTTATGAAAACATCAATGACACATCACATAAAGAAACACCAGTACAACTTTCATGTAGTGAATCCAGTCCTTGTAGGAACATTACCATGAAAAACATTAACTTGAGAAATGAGAAGCAAAAAGGCAAAACTTCATCGTACTGCCTCAATGCCCATGGCTTGAGAAATGGAAGGGTCCATCCTAATGTACCTTGTTTGGACAAACATGATAATTTTTAGACTCTTTTTTTTTTTAAATTAGCACATAGGAGATATTAAATTTAATGAATTTTATTATGTTATAGTTTAAATGTATTTTTGAGGATTATTATATAAAGTAAATATATGTTTAAGATGGATGATTGATTCTCCCCTTTAATGAAAAATATGATACAAGTAATGAGAAATTGAATATGAATGAGCATTGAACAAAACTAAGAAAGATGAGCCTGATTGATTTTCATTGGACCTATCATCTCCATCGCAACAATGGAAAGATGGTTTTACCTATTATGGCTGAAGAAAGAACATAAAAAACTTGGGTTTGTAAGCACAAGTTTTAACGGAAAATATTCCAATGACTAGAGAATAGCAGCACACTGAACTGAGCTTGTTTGAAGTATTAAAAATCATTAAGAAAAAAACATTAAATGGAGACGCGGGGTATCGATCCCCGTACCTCTCGCATGCTAAGCCAGCGCTCTACCATCTAAGCTACATCCCCTCAACGTTTAAATTTTTTAATCTTTTGTGTATAATAAAAAACTAAATTGCCCCAAGTTTATAGAAATCGCTTTCCTCTTACTATGTTCTGAACTTTCTTGGCCTGCTTGGAATACTCATATTTTTCAAATATCTACAATTAAAATTAAAATTAGGTAATTTATTAATGAATTAAAAAAAAAACTAAAATTAGGTAATTTATTAATGAATTAAAAAATAATAATAACTAGTGATAAATATTTAATATTCATATGTACTTCCATAAAAGGTTTAAGTTTGTATTGTATTAAAAGTCTTACTCAAAAAAATATTATTTAATTAAATCGCAAGTAGAGTGAAAAAGAAATATGTTTTAAGTTTTTAGTTGATATTAATTTTAAATTCTATTGTGGGGGAATTTAAAGTGTAAACAAAGGCTTAATCGTTCAAATAGAAAAAGTTACATTTTTGTCTTTTTTATAAATGATAAATTTTAAAATTAATATATGATAAAATTATACTTTGATTCTCTTAAAAATAAAAAATTTTCTGTTTAATCCCTTCAAGAAATGATGAAATTATAAATTAATATAAAGATAAATTTACATTTTAACCATACAAAATATTTGTAAGTTCCGACTCTTCACCCAAATTTTATCTCTAATCAATCACTACTTTTAAAAGAATAAAGGGTAAATTAAATCCATAGTTACTCTAAAATATGATTTGCCCTATTTTGATGACTCTAAAATTTTTTCTTAATTTAATTATTTTAATTAAGATAATTGTCTAAATTAACTACTATGGTTAAAAATTTTATTACCCCACTAACAGATTATTAACATAACACGTTAACCCATTGAATGACTAACACGTTATATTTATTCTTACTAAAACTAAAAACCTCTCAATAATTAACCAAATCATTTTATTTTTATTATTTCTTTTCTCTTCTTTCTCTTCACTAGCTTTTGTTTCTATAAAAGCCACAATACCACTAAACCAAGCAAACCTTTCAATTTTGAATTAAGCATCTTAGCCATCCTTCAAAAAAATACAAAATGGTGCAGTTTACTCAAATACAAGGTTTAATTTCACTTGTAACTTTAATGTTTAAATTTTTTTTTCTAATTTTTAAATTTTAAATTATGCCATTAGCAGTGAAATTAACAGTTTTTAATAGCAGAAGTACTTGATTAATATAACTTCCAAAGTTTAAAAATGTAAGTAGAACATTTTAAAATTTAGAGACCAATTTAGAATATCAGTCATAGTTTGGGGACACTTGGTGCAATTTACTTAAGATTCCTACAGAAGAAATCCGACAAAACCAAACTACCTTCCAGGGAACATTATTGCCTTCATTTCTTTGGTTTGACCTTTGCGGGAAAAAAAAATGGGTTCTTTTCTTTCAAGCTTGTTAGGCTCTTCCGGTTCACCATCAGAGGATTCACCATCTTCATCTGAGTCTTCAAGGGTCTCAACCTTCCATTCAGCTCCAAGATGGCAACTTCACTTCAATTCTGTCAAAGAGAGCCCAAAGCTTGTATCTTTCTCTCAACCCCAAATCTCAATTTTCTTCTTCTTCTTCTTCTTCTTCTTCTTCTTTTTAATAATTATTATTTGGGGTTTTTCTTTATTATATGAAAGATCTGACTCTGGGTTTTTGTTACTTTTTTATTGAACCAAAAAAATGAGATTAGATGGTTATAGATTTCTCAGCTTCCTGGTGTGGACCATGCAAGTTCATGGAACCTGTTCTGAATGAAATGGCTGCTAAATTCACTGATGTTGACTTTGTAAAACTTGATGTTGATGAGCTGCCTGTATGTATTTCTGTCCTTTGTTTTTTTCTTTACGATATAAACTTTTTATGTAATTCTTCAATTTTGCTTTTAGCTTACAAAATTTTAATAATTTTTTTGTTTATTTATTGATTTTCTTGGTGTTTTTAGGATGTGGCACAGGAATTTGGAGTGCAGGCAATGCCAACATTTGTGTTGGTGAAGCAAGGGAAGGAAGTTGATAGGGTTGTTGGAGCTCAAAAGAATGAGCTTGAGAAGAAGGTTGAGAAGAATAGATGCTAAAAAGACTATATACGATATCTGCAATTTGAAATTTCAGTTTGAATACTTAAATTAATAAATATGTCAAATGGAGTTTCTTGAGTATGATAATGCTAAATAATGCTTTTAACTCTTTATTGTGGAATAATGATGGTTTTATGTATGTAAATTTGATAAATCTATGGTCATAAGCTTTTAATTCACTTGTTTTACTATGTGTTTCTTTCTTACGTATTATGTTGAATTTGTGGGTAAAAGTTACCGTGGAAGATTTTGGACAAGGAATTAGATTGTATTTTGTCTTGTTTACTCAAAAAATGGGTAAATTAGTCTTTGTACAATAGATCCAAGAGTAAATTGCTCATATCTTTTTAAAATTCGTATTGTTAAAAATTAGCATGACTGACAGAATAACCTAACAATGACACGTGGTATATTATGTATATCTTCTATTAACGTACGAGATCAATTTTTAACAATAAAAATAGATAATTTTTTTAATAAAAGGATCAGTTTGTCTTTTGATTTAATGTATAAAGACTAATTTATTTCTTTTTGTAGAATAAAGGTCAAAATGCAATTTGATTACTAGTTCACGAGCTTTCATGATTTTTTTATCGAATTTGTGTCATAGTCCCTAAAACAGAAGGGATGTCTGTATGCTTCATCTTTAATCAATGCCCTCTAGGATCACAGCTTCTTCATATTAACAACATAGGTTTCTTGATAGGGCACTAACCTAGAGGTGTTCACTCTTTTGATCATCTTTATGCTAGTTTGAGTTGGACTTTACAATGATTTGAGTTGAATTCGAATAGTTGAGTTGAATTTGAATAGTTTGTGAGTAAAAGTATCTAGTTTTTACACTAAGAGGGAGCATTGAAATGACGTTGTACGGAAAGGAGATAGAACAGTATGCAAAAATTACATTGAAGCCATGACAAACAGGAGTCTATGAAGAAGATGAAGGATTTAAACGTATAAGAAAGCAGTTACTGCATTAAGATGACATATTATAGGTCATTATTACTCCCAGCAGTATATGTACAATAAGTAGAGCCGAAATGTATTATGTCTTTTTCAGACAGTGTACGCTTGCTGAATTGTGTCTATGTCAAGACCCTTCAGTCTAACTACTGATTCGACGTGCCCTTTTAGCGTAGTCAGTTCCCTCAACCTGCAAATAGAATTGTCATCGGTTACACATTCTGTACGAATTAACTGAACTAAATTCGAGTTTGAAGCTCTTTGATGGCAAAGTTTAGTGTTAGCTTATGGTTAATGGATGCATATACCTTGCAATTTCAGCTCGTCTCTTTGCCTCTTCAGCCATTTGATTAAGTTCATTGTAACTAGTTCGGTCGCCAAACATCTTGGTGTCCGGTGGCTGCAATCCATGGAGTGTCCTCTGAGCATGCGCCCATTTCAGTTCACGTTCTTCTTTCCCGAAGTCTTTCTTCCTTGTGAAAGCGATCTGTGAAACAACCACCCGTAAATGAAATATCAGACAAGTTTCTTGGTCTAAAACAATGAAAGATATTCAATCAGTTGAAAAGAATACATACCCTTTGTTCGATGACGAGATCCCAAGCTTTTCCACTGAGGGCGTATCGGATGAAAAACTTGATAAAATCGAGTGGAATGTAAAAGATAAGGTTGTAAAGCCATATCACACCTGCCCAACCCCATCCAATTCCTTCAATTGCAGCAAAACCCCAGTTTGCATATACTGCTATTAATGTAGCAATCTGTTCATCAAACAAAACCAAAAGTTCAATACCAGTTTGGTTTTTTTAGGTTATTTCCGGTTTAATTTGGTTGATTCACATGCAACATCTTGTAAGACTGCATTCGGTTCCTTGTGCTTAAAGCAAACTAAACCAGAAGATTACTACTAACCAGCTGAGCTACGACAAAAGCCAAAACCAGTAAAAGACCGGGACGCTCGAGGAAAGACCAACTCCTTGCTCGTGTTACAAATATGAGAGCTTGACTGATAATGCTCACTTGCAGGTATACTGCCGAAGCAAGCATTTTTATGTCCTTGCGGTCGGTTTTCTGAAGGCTTTTAACCCCAAATGTTCTCTGAAACAAAGAACACATTATCATATTGATTAAAATTAAACATACAAGTCATTGTAACGTAATTATAATCTCTTACAGGGAAGAAGTCTGTCTTGTATGCTGCCCAAAAGAAAATGACAGTCATCATGGCTAAGTAACCACCAAGAATGATTCCAGTTGCAAAGATTTCTGCTAACTTCCAACTGTCTGGCAGTGGAGATGGTTTCACTCTATCCTTGGATATTGTCATAATGGTGCCTGCAGACCAATGATTTCGTCAGCAACTCTTCATGTTCAGCAGTTCGACTGAGGCTGAATTTCATTCAAGCATGCTAAATGGAACCAGAAAATTGCAGTTTGAGCATATTAAGACAAGCAAATACAAACCATCATTAAGGATAGCAATAATAAGGACCATGAATGGAGGGAAATCAAACTTCCATATCAATGCCAATAACATGAAACCGAGCTGTCAAGCAAGAATGCAGAATATCAAGTTAGAAATCCAGCAATGTATTCATATGAAGGCAATATTTCAGATCCGATGCCAAAACTTACCACAATACGGATTGTAATGGAGACTGCATATATCTGTGAATATGAAAGAAACCAAATGACTTAATTAGACAACAATGTCGATTCAAGTTTTGATTGAATGGCATAGGCCATGGTTTAGACTCACTGTGTAGTTTTTCATCCTCTGGAATATGGCTCGACTGGTTAGTACAGCACTGATGATGACACTAAGACCAGGTTCGGTCAAGACAATGTCGGAAGCACTACGAGCTGCGTCGGTTGCATCAGCCACAGCTATGCCAATGTCTGCTTTCTTAAGAGCAGGAGCATCATTGACCCCATCACCAGTCATTCCACATATATGTTTCCTGGCTTGTAGGCGCTTCACAATCTCATACTTGTGCTCTGCATCGACAATTATACAAAAAGCCATATAAGCGAACAACAAGGATGGGAAGAAGCATATTCTAGAACCGAAATCGAGCACCACATTTTAGATGAACTGCATCCAAACATCAAGAGTCAAGATGGGAAAGGAAAAGGTTAAGATACCAGGGAAAACACCAGCAAAACCGTCAGCTTTCTCAATCAATTCATCAACTGGTAAAGCAGCAATAGACTCTTCTTTGTTTTGTCCTAACAAGGATGATGAGGGATACATATTGGTTCCCATTCCGAGACGGCGTCCTGTTTCCTTTGCTATCGCCAGTTGATCACCTAATGGTCATCAGAGAGATCAGTAGAAGGAAATATACTCGAACAATTTCTCGCAAAAGGGAAATGCTCAACTCAAAACCGAATTGATATTAGGACATGCACCTGTGATCATTTTCACGTTCACTCCGAGATTCAACGCCCTTCGAATTGTATCTGCACTGTCATGTCTAGGTGGATCGAACAAAGGCATCAGGCCAATAAATTGCCATGGACCTCCTGAGCTCTCCTTTCGTCCGTCAGGAACTTCCTGAAAATCGATTGATAAGAATGTTATTGGTGTCATATCAAACATAAAAGGGATACACTTGATGAAATTTCAGACTACATGATATATTTACCTGATATGCTACTGCCAGTGACCGCAATCCACGCTCCGCAAACTTATCAATTACAGCATGAACTCGACGTTCCAACTCTGATTTATTGTGTGCAAGATTAAGAATCTGATAATCACACCACAGCAATGAATTACTTTAGAACGGATTTGCACTACTATCAAAATATTTTAAGTACTAGACAACATACGAGCCTACCTGTTCAGGTGCACCTTTGCTGACTCGGTGCATTCGACCTTGATTATCAATATATGTAAGAGCCGTTCGCTTATCGGTTGGATTGAATGGAAGGAAGTGAACTTCTTGAATACCGGCTCGTGCCTAGGTAGTTTTTTTGAGGCAGTAGAAAAGAAACCAAATTAAGATGAGAAGTACTAGATTGAATCATGTTTGAGACATTAACGATGAGGGGCATACCTCCTTTGGATCAGCCAACATCCCTACTATAGCAGCATCAATGGCATCCTGGTTTTCCAGCCGAGATGCACGAGCTGCCATCAGAACTACAGTATCGGGATCTACTCCTTTCGCAAAAATCTATTCCACAACATCCATATAAGTGTTGGAACTGGAAATAAAATCTGAAAGCTAGAAATAAAACAGAAGCAACTGTCAATCTACCTCGATAAGATTTTTGTCAACTGATAACTTGTTCAATGTCAAAGTTCCAGTTTTATCACTGCAAAGGACATCCATGCCAGCCATTTCTTCTATTGCTGTCATTCTTTTTGTTATAGCTCCCTGCAGTGACATATTTATATCATCACGATCAAGCAATGATCGTTGAAACAAGCAAAGTGGCACGATGAATTAGTGCAAACCTGAAGAGATAAGCGATGAGACCCAATTGCCATTGTAACAGATAGAACTGTGGGCATGGCAATAGGAATTCCTCCAATGAGTAGTACCAGCAAATTGTCGATTCCAGGACGATACTCACGGTCCTGAATCGGGTACATAACGATGATTTCTGTTATCATTCCGACTGCGATGGAACATATACAGAAATTACCAATGGCAGTCAACACCTGTTTAACAAATAACCCAAAGCATTTCATCAATAAAACAAATGCAAAAGAACTTGGAAGTAAACATCAAGGTATTGTGCAGCTGATGTTATAGACCTTTTGAAAGTGACCTTGTTGATTTGTTGAATCAACAAGGTGAGCAGCTTTGCCGAAGAACGTATGAACACCGGTGGCGATCACGACGGCTTCAATCTCTCCTTGTTTGCATGTAGAACCCGAGTAAATACTGTCACCAGGGCCTTTCGTTACCGGAAGAGACTCACCAGTTAATGAAGACTGCAACACGTGAAAACCCAATATGAAAGTTAAACTGATACAATCTCACTTCATCCAACAGTACAATGAATCCATTGTTGTTTTCAAACTTAACCTGATCGATTTTGAGTGGATCACCATCGAGGAGTCGAGCATCTGCCGGAATAATGTCCCCGAGTTTAATGCTGATGATATCACCTGGAACAAGAATAGAGGCCTCTTCTTCAGACCACTTCCCATCTCGAAAAACCTGAAAATGATTCAATTTTTTTTTTAAGTCAAGCAATTTCTTGTGAAGGTCATTCAAAAGGGTGGCTTGTTCTTCCATACTACCTTAGCTTTAGGAGCAAGACGAGCCATTAAAGCAGCAGCTGCATTGCCAGCATTGTTCTCTTCTATGAAACTTATTGTTGAATTAATAATAAGAAGAGTAATAATCCCAACAAAATCTTGCCAGTCAGGTGGTTTCCCCTGCAAAACCCAACAACATTCAAGGGAATCCTTAAAACTTTAAGTTACTAAACATATATATATATATATACTCACTCCTCCATTGGCAAGAGCAATAGCCATGATAGCAGCAGCTTCCATAACCCATGAGAGAGGGTTCCACATAAACCCCAAAAACTTCAAAATTTTACTCTCCTGCAAAAACCCAGAAAAAAGAAGCTCTTGTTTACTTGAAAAAACTTAATTAACTAAGACAATTAGTCCTTTTTCTCAGAAAGAAAAAAAAACACCTGTTTTTCCTCAAGCTTATTATAGCCAAAAATCGAAAGCCTTTGCTCTGCAGCTTCAGTGGTTAAACCATCTCTGTTACACCTCAAAGTTTGAAAAACTTCTTCAAGTGGCACATTTTCCTACACTCAAAACAAGCCTCAAATTCATCAAATATCAAAACAAAACAAAAAATCCCAGAATTTTTTCTTTAAAGAGAAATGGAAGCAAAAGGGTTATTATACCAAATCAACAGCTTCCTTAAGCACAGCATCCAAAGTTTCATCCTTGTTTTCCATATCAATAAAGTTGGTGTTTTTCAGACCTTAGACACCACAAGACTAAAACAAAAGGAGAGAATTTGAAAGACTTAAAACACAAAGAAAATCAGAAATTGAGGAGACAGAAAACAGACTCCATCATTTCCTCTGCAAATACTCTGTTTTTTCTATCTTTCTGGTTAATATTGTTTGTTTTGTCTCATAAGAATATCAATAACAAATGAGCCAAATTACTTATTTTTTTTAAGGGTAGGATTGTTCTAAAGTAGGGATAATTTTGATAACCATGGACAAAGTTAGATTATGTACTTGGCTGGTACCCTCCCTGTTACTATCATCTTCTCTATATTTTTTGTCTTCTCTTTTTTATTTTTTTGTTGTTCTTCATGATTCTATTTTGGAAAACAAATTTAATTTATTTTAAAGTATATTTTTTTATTTTTTTATTTAGAAATATATACAATACTAACTGAAATTATTAATTTCAATCTCTTCAAATACTCATTATTAACTTGTAAATTGAATATTAAATTAAATTAAATAATTAGCCATGTGATAGTCTAATGGTTAAATATGTTGATAGTCTCAAATATAATTTGAGTTTGATTCGCACTAATCGTATCGATTGTTCGGACTATACCAAAAAAAATTATTATTTTATTTAAATTAAAAAAAATTCTTTTGCGTTTAAGTTAGGTGCACCTTTTTACCATTTTCACCCATTCTCACTTTATTTCTTTTTTATTTTTACTAATTAAAATAAATATCTCACTCACTTTTGCATTTAATGCAATATTAAAATTATGGGATGATATAATTTAATATTAATTAAGGTACTTAATTGCATTATGGTATCGTTTATACTGATTGGAACCTAATCCAATTTTTTTCCGGTTAATATCGTTTATACCAATTTATTTTACCTATAGTTTTTTTTTAGGAAAAGTCGAAATTAAATTATAATTTTTATAATAATAGAAATATAATTTCACTATTTTAATATTATGTATCTTTATAATTTTTAAAAGATTAAATTAAATTTTAATAATTTTAGGACGGTCAAGTACAATTTTACCTTTACTAATTTAAAATTTAAAAATATAAATATAAATTTAATAATATTGAATTTGTTGAATTATGGTTTGTTATAAGTATAGTGTGGGATGATATTATTTTTAATTTATAAAATAAATTTTTTGTTTATTTATTTTGAGTTTGTTTAACCATAAATTATATTTCTGAAATTTATTAAAGAATATTTTATATAATTGATTACTATTTTATATTTGAAATTTATTTAATTTTATTATTTGATATTTATCAATATTTTATATATATTTAAAATTTTTAATAATAATAATTCTGAAATAATAAACCAAAATAAATTAATACCAATATATATCAATACTGAAAAATGTACGTCCATCGATACGGTATTAACTACTTTATTATTAACATTAAAGTTATGATGGGTAGGAATGTAAAACTAAAAGGTTTTCTTTTTTTAATTTAATTTTAACTTTTTCAATGACATTGACTAAAGGTTGTTCTGTTTTTTTTTTGCATGTAAAAGATGTCTTTTTAAGCAACTTTAAATAAATTTTATGGTTTCCCATTTTTTTTTCTTTACAATTTCATATGTTTTAGAATTTCAAAACCCACTTCATATTTTTGATGCACTTTTACTTTAGAATTCTAGATAACAAATGGTTAGGTGAAAGTATTTTCTTAAAACTATTGCAAAATTTTGCTTTTAAGTCCTTCTACTTTTATTACATTTGAAATTCTTTTATTAAATTTACGTTTAATAAAACATTTTTTTATTTTAAAATGTTATTTAATAGGATTAATAATTAGATATGAATTTTAAAAATCTAAAAATATAATAAAAAATATATTTTAATTATATATTACATAAAGTAAGGTATACAAATAAATTAAGAAAGATGGGGACTTATTGACTTGACAACTCATATATTCTATCAATATAATTATTGGATATTACAATATATAATACTTTATTTAATTTTAAAATAAATATAAATATTTTCTTTATATTTTATCAATATAAATAGGATGATAATGCATCTCAGTGCATTCGAATTCATATCTTATTACATTAATAATATTTATATCAATCGAGTTAAAATTTAATCGAAAAATATATTTAAATTATTAAATATAATAAACCCATGCACCACACCACATGATTTATTGCTTTCAAAATATAAAAACACTAACCGATAATTATTTAAAGGAAAATTACCGATTAAATCTTAATTCGATTGGTATAAATATTATTATTAATTTAAAAAAATATAGATTTAAGTATACTGAATTGCATTACTCTCTAATATAAATTTTCCTTAGAAGAAAAAAAGAAAAAGAAAGAGAAAGATCGTTTTCAAGTCTTAGTTGGGCTATTTGTTCCCCATCCCACACGACACCCCCATTTGAAAATTAGGCAACAGAAGATTACATTTCAATTATACATATGTACAAGTAATAATAATAATAATAATAATAATAATAATAATAATATTTGTCCATGGTAGGAAGGCCCTAGATGGGTTGAATTTCAACCCTTTTGCTCAATTTTTTTATTTTTATTATTATAATTTTATTTACAATTTTCAGTTCTATAATTATTTTATAAAATAAGGTTCAATAAATTTAAATATTCCAACAAAAAATATAATTATAGGATCAACCACCCCAAGATTAGATCAACAAAGATGTGGTTAAGTTGAAAAATAATTCCATAAATCATTCAAAGTTTGGTGTATAAACCTACCAAAGAATGCAATTAAGTAGATATGAACATCTATAGGTTTTAATATTTTAAGGTTTCCCATTTTTTACTAAAACTTTATTTAATATGATTGCTTAGCTACCAAAAAAAAGGACCAATTTGTAATTATATTTTCTTCATATGCATTAATTGTTAAGTGACAATTAGTTTTCATTGTAAGATTCCTTAAAAAAGGAAACCTCCAATTTTAAAGTTGTAACCAAGGTTAGCAGCGAGTGTTTCACTCAATCAAGTAAAAAAATTTCGAGCTAATTCAGTTGATGAGTCTTATTTTATTATTCTAACTCGATTTGAATTTTTTCGAATAGAGTCGAGTGAAATGAAATTTAAGTCTAGTTGAATCGAGTGAAATTGTTCGAGTTAAATTAAAAAATTAAATATGTTAAATTAAAATTTGTTACAATATAACTAATTTCATATTCGAGCATTTAAATTTGAAACTATATATATTTTAAAAATATTTCAAAACAAAATAAGAAAAAAAAATACTTTAACATGATAAACTTGAATTATTAATTAACTTATTTAGATCCTAAAATTATTATTTTAGAAAAATTTTAAAATTTATTTTTTTTATATATTCTTTAGATATTTTATAATTTTTATAACTTTTTAAATTTTTTTTTGTAATCTTTGTTAAGAGAGAGAGACCAATTTGCTCATTTTCAAAATTGATAGGGACCAAAGGGATATTTACACCAATATGTTATTCGAATTATTCGAGTTATTCAAATTGTAAAATTCAACTAGACTCAAAACTCCAATTACTTATTCGAACCGACTCAAAAAATCGAATAATTTGAATAATTCAGTTTGATTAACTCAAAATTTAATTTTTTTAAAATCAAATCAAATTTTGCTCACTTTTAACCAATGTTATTTGATTCATATTAGACTGATTGGTTGAAGTATCTGATGAGATATACAAGTTGAACCAATCTTTGATTGGATAGCTCAAAATCAATAAATAATAAAAAATCAAGAAAAAAAACAAGCGATTTAACTAGTTTTATAAATTTATAATATATATTTTTTATTTTTATGATAGTTTAAATAAGTTTTTTATTTTTATACCATAAATAAAAGATAAATTATTTTGAACCCATGTAATGGCTCGATAATCAAGAATTTTCACTCTGACCTAAGTTCAAGTTTCACTAGCCGTGTTGATTGTTTGAATTTTACTCTATTATTATAATTCAAAAAAAAATTATTATTGTTTTTGTAAAGTTCAAAAACTTGTGATGTTGAATAATGAATAAAAAAACCCCAAAAGATTGGTTTTTATGAATGTTGTGAAACACATAAGAGGTAAGACTAGAAATTAGAACTCTGAAAAGTCCTTCAAAACATTGGAGTAATTTCAACTAATTTGACTCAAACACGTCACAACAGTCCTTTTTTTTATAATATTTATTTGATTTCATCATTTTTGAATTTCCAAGCAATTTTCAATTTCAGTCCCTGAGTAAATAGTTTCTTTAAAACCAAATATATTTTTGTAAAATTTCAAAATAAATTATTTTTTTTAAAATTGTTTAATTTTAATTGTGATTCCAAACCCATGTATAATACAATAAAATAGGTTTCGATGTGTCCAAGGAAGGTGTATATTTCCTTTATTTTATTTTGTTTGGTTGATCAAATTAGTTGGGTACACGTTTTTGGGTCAATTTCTTCTTCTTCTTCCAAACTACTACTCTAACTATCAAAGTGGAAAAAAAAAATAGAAACCATCAAAGTGGAAAATGAAAATTGTTATTCTTAATTCAAGTTAATTAGTCACCTCAACTTTATGTCGAGAGGGAATCTCTTATTTATTTATTTATTTTATATGTTATTTTTAAAAAAAATTATTTTAAATTTAGGTTTGGATATATTTTGCTTTCTAATTTAGTTGATTATAGTTATAGTTATTCCAACATATATATATATATATTATTTTACATGTTCTTTGTACTTGTAATTGTACTTATAAACTTTTTCAAAAAAAAAATCTACAAATGGAATTTAACACCGTATGCTTATAACTTATATCTTAGAATATATTTAAAAAATATAAATATAAATAAAAAAATAAGATATGTAACAAAAAATGTATCTTTAGTGTAAGAAAAAGAAAAGAAAGTGAACTTTTGTCTTGCAAACTCTATGCTATGTGTTGAGGAGAGACCGACTCATTCATAAGAAGTTTTTGAAGTATCTTTCATTAAGATGAAAGTTGGCTTGTTTGAAACCCTACATTTGACATGAGATACTCGCACCTTGTATATAAGAACATTTAGAGCCTTCACTTAAAGGTATCTTAACTTTGTTTTCCCTTTTTATGTGTATACATTAGTATACTTGGGGATGTCCTTTAATTAAGGATTCATTAATTTGTAAACCTTTTTTTTTTATATTAGTGAAGTTATCATTTGATGTTGGTGCCCAAGGGTTTCTTATTGGGTAATTTCAATATGGTATCGGTGTTCTCAATTCAACTTTAGTGTTCAGTATTGAAGCTATACTTGTGTGAGATATCACCTGATGTCCCCAATAATTGGTATTAGAGTCATGGTGAAACAATGTTTGTTTTTTAGTATGCTTTGTGATTGCAGCATTGTTTGATCTTTCAGATCAAAAAAGAAATTTTCACTATTGAAGATTATTTGTGGTTACTCAATTACTGGATAAAGGTTTATTTGTATGAAAATGCATGTCTAGGAAAAGTTCTAATCAGGAAAGAATTGGTATTTAAGAGTATTTTTATGACCCATTACTCTTTCATGGGGACTGACTTGGTGCACTATTCTTAAACTACACTCATTATACTACTATCAAGTGATTGTTATTGAATATTATTAGTTGGTGTTGTAATGACTTTGAGGCCTTCATCAACCTCATCACCCATACGAACGGTGATGTTAAATGCAAAGTTTTCAATGAAGTTGTTTAACAGAATTGATCATTTTGGCCTGTAGCAAGGTGAGGTACTAGATGATTTGTTTCAACATGGTCTAGAATTGTTATTGCAGAAGAAAAACTTGAAGATATGGAAGAGAAAGAATGAAATATATGTTGGGAAATGTGCCCATATTATGGTAAACATGTAACAATTTTTTATTTATTTGAACGATGAATAAATAAAGTTAATTTCACATTTCACTATTATGTCTTTTGTATTTTTATCTTTTATATTTTTGCATGCATAGCAAAATTGTGACAAGAAAATATTAGCTCATTGATTGCCTAAGTTCAAACTGAAGATAAGTGGCATTGTAAGAACGTTTACATTGCGAGAAAGACAACTTACTTTAGTAGATAATCTAAATAAGTTCGTAATCCTATAAAAGAATCGAAGTGAGCATTTGATTCAAATACTGAGAAGGATTATTATGTTGTCTACAATTCCAATTGGGGAGATGGCTAGCCTTGGCTATCGGAGCAGTTGACTCCACGGGTAGAGACATAGATGTATTCAATGGTAGAATGATACATTAGATTAAACCCAAGATGAATTAATTCTGAATCCATTTGTGAATTAATTCACTTGTGACATTCATGGTGTAATTTACCTAAATCCTGAGTTAGTCAATGACCATGCATATGCAATTCATGTGCTTTGATTTAAGTAGAGGCTTATGCTCTAAAGATGATCGAGCCCATAGCCAGTATATTGGGTACATGACTTGTGTATGACATGGCTTTACTAGCAATAGTAAAATTCATAGCTCAATTAACGAGTTAATGATATCCTCTAATTGGTATTGTGTGGACTGATAAATATGGAACGTGGCCCCGAGTTGTTAGTTCTTGAACGAGCAGTTTATCACAACCATTTGTTGACGGTGATTTAATCATTAAAAAGACAATGAGATAAAATAAGATTGTACTAAGTGAATGGATTTAACTCAAAGGGATCAAGAATATCATATAAGGGTAACACACACATGACGAGGTCATTGGATAAAACAGTTGGATGAATTGTTTTCATAAAGAGTATACAATAAGGAGTTTTCAATCATGGTACTTCTTGTGGATTGATTCCATGATTAAGAAATTGCGAATTATCGAAATGATTCTTCTGAACATATTTACAATCACTAGAGCCTAATTGTATATGTCTGATTAGTCCCTCCGCTAGCTCAACAAAAGCTCAATCGGACTGCATTTGAATCAGGAGAAGATTTCTACGATTTTGGAAATAATTTAAGCGAGACGATTAATTCAACGTGGAATTAAATTAGGTGGTCGTGAGAATTGTTCAACTAGATAGTTTGATTAAAGAATTTTCTTAAAAAAATAATTTGGAAAATCAAGTGATTATTAGGAAAATTAATTTTGATAAAGTAAAATTCAATTAATCAAATTAATTAAAATTAATATGATATTTTTGAAAATTAATTTTCAAGTCAGACAATTGGCCCAATAGGTAATTGAACTTGAAAATTGGACTTAAGATTGTAAATTAGGCCTGGAAGCCCAAAACTGAGACAAAACCTAAAAACTTGTCGAACTGGGCCCGGTATATGAAATCGGGCCGACGGTTCAATCGATGGCTAGACTAGACTGGTCAGGTCGTCACTGACTAGGACTGAATCGGCAGTAATCGAACCAGCTCGGGGTGTCGGTGTCACACCTGCATCACCAGACATGGCAGTGCCAGCAACTAAGATGGTGACGTTTCGGTGGACGACGGTGGTTGGTATTCAGTGGTTGAGCAGTGGAAGAGTTACACTCCTACTGGGACTCAACTACAGAATTTGATTTCAGATTAACTATTCACAAAATAATAGTACTTTAATAGATTACTATTAAATTAATATAATCATAGTTGAACTCTCTAAACTCTCCCTATATAAAGAGAGTCTTGGGTCATTATTTCACATACACTTGAATTCAGAAGAAAGTTGTATAGAGAAAATTCTCTAAAGAGATTATTTCAGAAAATTTCTAGAGATATTTTTTTAATTTACAACTTGACCCAAAAGTTTAGAGAAATTTTAAATTACCCTATTGATAATTTTTGTGAATTTTTTTTATTCGAAGCGAGCCCATACTCGGTAGACGTGTACTTGAAGATAGCGAAGAAAACTACTCGGTAGAAGTGCTTATCCTAGACGAATCGAAAAGGTACAATTTTGATTAAATGTTTATTACTTTAGATATCACAACCAAGATCTTGTTTTGGAATTTTTTTAAAACTCTAGTTTTTTCCTAAATTTTTTTCTGCTGCATTTTCCAAACCCGTTTTTTCCAACAATCTACCTATAAGTATAAACCGATAATAAAAATAAATTTCTCTTCTTCTTGAATGATTTGATTACATAGAAAGTCACATTCTTTAAATCTTATACATGTTTTGAGTTATATATAGGAATGAATGTGATATTATATATTTGTTATATAATTATTTTTTATCGCCGAGGTTGTAGTTTTTAGGAAATAGACTGTGGACTATCACCTCCACGTAGGACTATTTTTTTTTAAATTCATATAATTTTTGTGAGCCAGAAACGGATATAGGACTTAAATGTAATTTTTCCAAAAGGAGTCCATGACGAGAAAAAGATGTGATGGTGGTTAAAGACTCAAGAAATGCCTTGTGGTGAAAAATCATGTAATTTTATTTTCTAAAAATAAAACCATGTAAACCTTATCTGAAAATTTAATTTTAATTACCTATCTCATTATATATCTGTTTTATAATTGTTTATAATATTTATATTATGTAATGTTATAGTTGTGATATATATATGAGATGATCCACAGTTGATCATTTAAAAAATAAGAAGTGTGGTAATGAGAAAATACATGTGTTGTATTGTTCCATTCACTTCTTTAGATTGTTCAATAATTGTAAGAAGTGTGGTAATGAGAAGGTGCATGTCTAGGATTGGCTCTGGCTAGGAAAGACTTGGTTTTTAATAGGTCAAATTTGACTCACCTCCATTCCTTGGGACCTTACTTGCACATGGTTCACATTCACATTCACATTTTCCCTTAAAAGGAACCATTTGAGTTTGGTTATGGTTTGAGTATGAAAAAGTACCAAAATGTGAGATTTTTTACCTTCTAGCAAAAATATCGATACCATAGGTTGAAGTATCGGTACTTTACCAAATTATCATGATTTAAAAACAACAGAATGCCAATTTGGTATCGATACCATTAGAAAGCATCGATAGTTAGTCTCAAGGATCGATACTTTATAAAGGTATCGATACAAATTGACTTGTGTCCAAAATTTTGAAATGGCATAATGCCAAAATGGTATCGATACTTCCTAATAAGGGTATTGATACCTTATTCTAAGTACCAATACTTATGTATTTTATTTGAATTTTGAAATACCGAAGCTGGAAATGATATTGCTACCTAATATTTGTATCGATGCCTATTCTCAAACTTTAAAAAATTTTCAAATTGGTCATTTTTCATGCTCGGGTCAACTTAAGAGCTTTTGTAAGTTTGAATGAGTTTTGGATTTGATTATATACTATATTGCTCATGCATTTATGATTAGAATTGACGATTCAATGAATTGTTGTTGAAAATTATATGTGATTTCTCTGGTAATATTAGTAGCATCCCGTAGCTCAGGTCCGACGATCGGACCGTGTGAAGGGTGTTGTAGTTTCTACTTCAAAAGATTGCAACAACTGAAAATCTTGTAGATATGATGACCAAGGTGATAATAACAACCGAATTCAATTGTTGTTTAAACTTGATTAACATCCTGCAAGTTTGAGCACTTTCGGATGCATGGCATTCGACAATGCATTTAGAGGCACTGTTGAAGATGATTTCATCAAATTTGAGAAGTGGAAGACACTGGAACTTGAGTGAGATTGACAAACTAGCCAAATGTAGATATTTATTGAAAGTTAGCTTTTGAAATCCCATATTAACGTGAGATAAAATTAAACTGCTTCTCACCCTATATATAAAAAGGCTTAAAGCCTTCACTTAAAGGCATCCCAAATTCATTCTCCCTCTTTATGTTTATACATTAGTATACTTTGAAAAATCCTTTAATTTAGGATTTCATTAGTTCGTAAACTTTTTTAGTATTAGTGAAATTATCATCCGATGTTGGTTCTAGAGGGTTTATTCGTTAATTTGATATTGTTGTTCCCACTTCGATTTTAGTGTTCAATATTGAAGTTACATTTGTTTGGGATATTACCTGGTTTCCCAAGCAAACAGACCCCTCAACGGTTAGCATTCAGGCTCTCACTAAGTTTGGGGATGAACCTCCATCAGGGACAATATCGACCCGTCCAGAAATCCTTTTAAATACTAACAAATGTGACTTTAAATATATTTCTTCTCATGGAATCTATTTCCCATCAACAGTACATTTGTGATCCCAATATTTCAAACAAAAATTTAATTCGGTAAGTGACTTTGACGTCTAATTAAAATGAAAAACGTGAACCAAATTTGAATTTTTATTGAGAAGGTTAGTAAAAGTAGCAGAAGTTGATTTGAGAAGATTTGTCCCTCAATTCAAAATAAATGAGTATTATAAAGCTAGAAATATTTGTACGTCGTCTCTTTGTTCTGAAATTTTACATATTTTAAAGGCACCTATGAAAGCTATGTTTAGATTAAAACTAGATTGTCTTTTTTAACATAAAATATTGGAATGATGGTAGAATGGGTCCAATATTGACAAATCTAGAGGAAGTGTCAAAACCTACCATCTAACAAGTCTAATTAAATTCTAATTTAAGTCCTATCAATTCATATGTGCCAATTGATTATTTTATTATAAAAAATAAATGCTATAAAAATTTAATTTTATAATTTTATATATTTACTATAAAGTTACATATTATATCATTGACATTTAAAATTAAATAAATATAACATTTTTTATTTTTCAATTTTAATGAAAAAAATATAATTTTGTAGATAATGTTCAAGTAAAGTTTATATTTATTGATGTTAATAATCTTATTTTTAATAATTTATTTAATTAAAATTGTTTAATATAAGTAGAATTATTATTTATAAAGGTGAGAAATAGTAAATGTTATTAATAATAAAAAATATTTAATATCACAAGTATATTAATACAATTAAAAAATAAGTATTTTCACTTGTTTAAAATATTTTCCACATTTATGATATCCATAACTTTTATAGGTTATTATTTAACAATCTAGTCCTCATATTTTATATTTTATATTTTATACAATTATACGAAAAAAAATTTTAACCGTTAAATATATAATAATAAAGATTGTATATTTAACCAATATGATAAAAATATATGATTGATTTAAAATTATACATGCATGATAAGTACAATTATGCCGATTGTCAAAATATTTAAAAATTTACATGAATAACAACTACAAAGCTTTGTTGGCTTAGTTAAAAAAATGACAAATGATGTCATTTTATATCTAGAAGATAAGTGGAGGGTTTATTTGCAACATAATCCATCTAAGTTCTTTTATTTTTTTATAAAACCTTTCATCTTTTTTATTTACTAATTTAATTCCTACATTTCTTTTAGTTATTCTCAATTCAAAAATAACTTAATAATATTATCTACCTATATTTTTTAATTACTTATGAAAAAGATGTCTTACTTTTTCCATTTATTCACAGAATCTTACTTTTATGAAATTAACATAAACATTTTAATATTTATGATCTTAGTATGGGTATTGTTACCAATGCAGGAGGACGTGAGTTCAACTGTGCTAAAGCGCATTATCCTTCTATTTATGGGTTGGGGTTGAAGAGGGACTATAGATAATCATAGGTATTATGTCAAAAAAATATATATAATTAAAAAAAATTTAAATACCTTTCACATTTAAAATAAATTATATAATTACGATGTTACTTTTGTCCTTTTATTTTTTAAATAAAACCATTAAAAATTATACATGTGATAAGATTTATAATTAAACTCGTGAATTGAACGAGATAAAAAATTAATATATATATAATATTGAAATGTTTATAGTGGGAACACACTAACAATAACTATTGTTAGATTTTCCACTTTGAAGCCTTAAACAACATAAAAAATTGTCACAATCTTTTTGCTTCTTCAACATCAAGACTGTGAAATGAATATGACATATATAATACGAAAAAGTACAAAATAATTTAAGTTTTATATTGGTGTAAATAGATTTCTCTCCTTATATATAATCTTAAACCTTATATATACATGGAGAGAAATTCGCTTACACCGGTGTAAAATTTAAGTGGTTTTGTATTTTTTCGTAAATTTTTACACGATTAATATTTTAATAATCTAACCGTCATATTCTATACTCAATTCATGTAGATTATTCATGTTAAGTTTAGCATAAATTAAAAATTTACTAAATATTTATTTTATGTAAAAAAACTTTTAACCGTTAAATATGTATTAATATAATAGACAATATTTTAGATTGATATGACCGAGATATCAGATCGATTAAAAATTTTACATGTATGACAAGTACAAATATCTTAATTGTAACACCTCAAACCCATCATAGACGTTATGGCCAAATCCAGAGATGTCGCAAGGTATGGTTTTAAAAACAGAGTTGTTTTGTCAAATCATTCAAGTTTCATAGTCCATTTTCGTTTATAACTATTTTTGAAAGTGTTATTTAAATGTTTATTTACCAAAACATAATTTACAGCGGAAGTCTTAAAACCGTTATATTTTAGAAATCCAGTTTGTGTTTTTAGAAAAATCTTTGTTTTCGTAAATCGTGTTTTCCATCATGCATCGTAATGAAAGAGTCAAAAACTGCATTCAGAACTAAATAAAACCAACAATCCGAAGAGTCTCAAAAATTACAAACTCTCAAATGAAACCAGAATTATAAATAATAAAAACTTAATCTACTAAGTAAAATGGTTCTCCATCAAATGGTCACCGCTGAGCCTCTGTCGCACCGACCCGTTAAAGCCTGTGGATTACCTGAACAGAGCAGACAAACAAATGTGAGTTTTCTTAAACTCAGTGTGTAACCCAACAGAAATAGACATACAACACATACAATAAACTCATACATAGTCAGATACAGATTCAGACCTAAGCCTTTTATAGATTTAGGTAACAGAACAGATATGCAGATCAAAAATACAGAATCCTACCTCTATCCTCTACGCACCAACTTCGACCATCCCATCACACAATGTGGGGTTAAAAAAACACACTCACACATCCCTACACACCATATTGTGCCATTACGACACATGTTAGATAATGTGCAGCCAAGCTACCAGAATATAGGCAATGATCGCCATACAGAACACTTCCACCACATATACAAATTTCACCCCAATTAGATATATAAAATCAGAGTTATCATGCTCACATGCTCATTTATAGATATCAGACATATATATATATATATATACTAATCAGACATGCTTAACAATACCATATTCAGAACAAAATATCAGACTAACAGATCACATAGTTTTGGGTTTGTTAGCCCGTACCGACCCTACAGTAGGCTCACAGTCGATCGAAATGACTCGTGTAACCCTAGGGAAAATTTCAGAAATATGGGCCTACATGTCCGTGCGGCCCACTAGCCAAACTATCCTTGCTTGTGTCCTGGCCCAAAACCCACATGCCCATGTGGGCCCACACGCCTAACTTGGTCTAGCCCTTGTGGCCCACACGGCCACACCTACATCGTTACATGACTGTGTCTTGTACACAGCCATGCCCTCATCAAACACACGGTCATGTCTCGCACACGACCACTAACATGGCCAGCCACACGTCCGTGTGGCATCGACAATAAACAGTTTTGAATTTCGCCGAAACTCTATTTTTCGCGTTTCGGGAACACACCTTTTATGATTTTGTTGCAAAACCAGCCTTGAGACCACTAGCACCTAAAAACAGAATCCCAAAGTCCTATTAACAACTGATTTACGAAAACAACCAATATTAAATCGACCAATGTTCCACACTTATCACCGCAAAACGACTACACGGAAAAGTTAAACCGTCAAAATGAAAACTACAACTTTACCGTGTAACACCCCAAACCTGGCCTAGAAGTTTTGGTCATATCTGGTAATGTCACACTATAGTATTTTTGAAACCTCGTTGTTACGATCAAAACGTTCCATGTTATTGTCTTTAGTAAACTTTTGTTAGAACTTAGTCATTTAAAACATTTGTTTTGAAACGTCCCTCATTGCAGAAGCTTTAATAAAACAGTTTACGTGATCATGCGTTTAGAAAATACTTTAACTTTTTGAAAACCTAATTTCCTACGACCAGCAGGTATAAATGCATAATGTAAAATAAATAAATAAATACCCAAATTTAAAACCAAAGTCCTAAAGGGTCCTTAAATTACAACCCAAATAACCAATAATAATCAAATTATAAATCGTACATTGAAAACGAGAGGGTCCTCCGTCCTACTAATCTTTCTAAGTTTGGGGAATACCTGTACACATTAAACAAAAAAGGTGAGTTTACATAAACTCAGTGTGTAATCCTGCAGAAACAAACACACAATCAGTATTCACAGTGCACAGTTGAACAGTCTTGGGCCTAAGCCCTTTTCAGTATCAGTGACAGTTTGGGCCTTATCCCATCTCAGTACAGTGACAAAAAAGTAGTAGGGCCTTAGCCCATCACAGTACCAATAGCAATAACAGTTATGCAGTAGCAAAATCCTACCCAACCAGCTTCTACACACCATCTCCGTCCAACCCTACACTCCATGAGGGGATATAATCAACCCACTCATCCCTACACTCCAAGTAGTACCGAATACGGCACAAAACAATAGTTTGCAGCTGAGCTGACAGTAAATTAGGCTTAAAGCCTTTCAGTACACTTCCTCCAAATAACAACCCCTAACCCAATGCAATGCAACATACAATGGATGATATGCTATTATGCAATTTCATTACATATATTTAGTTCAGATGTTAACATGCTCAGTACAGATATCATTCAATCAATTTCACACATTTAGGGGTCTAAGTAGCGCTTACCTACCTTACAGTAGGTTCACAATCGACTTGGGCGACCCGTGCAACCTTAGAAATATTTTAGTATAAATGGGCTCACATGCCCATGTGATCTACCCTTGTGCGCCCACACGCCCGTGTGGCCAACTCGACCCAAATTGGCCTTGGCCGTACAATCCATTTTTAATGTAACACATGCTAGCTAAATATTTATATATGTTTTCACTACTTACTTGTATGTTCATTCAAAGCTATCTACTTGAGTCATTGTCACTAAAATATTTATATCTTGAGCTACAGAATTCCAAATTAAGATCCTCTTGATGTTTTTGAAACTAGACTCAAATACCTTTCTACCATAAAATTTTCAGAATTTATAGTTTATCAAATAAGTACAGTAAAATCTTCAAACTTATCCCTATTCTACTATTTGATAGCTTCAACATTTCCTTACTAAAAATTATTTATCTCTTAGTACGGAATTTGGACGATGTTTTTGTTTATTTCTTTTGAAAATAGACTCATTAAGGATTTAAACATATAAATTTAAGCCCTTAATTATTTTTTTACATTTTTTGATGATTTTCCAAAGTCAAAATAGGGAAACTCAAAATTATTCTGACCTTGTCTCAAAAAATTTATTATATCTCATAATTTACAATTCCATTGCTTACATTTTTCTTCCATGAAATTTCATATTTTATTCAACCTCTAACTCAGTTTCCACTATTTTTGATGATTTTTCAAATTTAGACTATTGTTGCTGTCCAAAACTAATTTAGTGCAAAATGTTTATTTCCAAGTTCATAACACCCTTATTTCCTTTCTCTATAATTTTTTTCGCATCATCTTCTCTTCTTTCTCTTATTTCTCGACAGCAAGCAATTTTGGCTTCTCGTCGAATCTTGTTTTATGTGTTTCGGAGTACACACCTGGTATCATTTATGATGCGTAAGCACTCCTAAGCCTCCAAAACCTAAAAATCGACCAACATATCTCTAGATTAATCACTTAATTCGTTTTTAATCAACCAATTTCGAAAGGAAATCGACTAAAAACCTAACAAAGCCCTTACCTCACTTGAGTAACCATGACTTCGCACTATCACAGCGTCGATTCAAAACCACCATCCCCTTGATTAACTCCTAAACACCAAAAAGGAATCCCCTTTTTAGAGATTAACCAAGAACGATCAACAATAGACAAAACCGTTACTTACCGAATATGCACAACTAATGATGAACAATCGAATCAATTGGAAAAAAAAGAAAGAAACGGAAGGGGAAAAAATAATGGAAATTTCGGCAGCAACTAGGGGAAAGAATCAACAGAGGAGAGAAAAAAGAAGAAGAAGAAGAAAATGTCAGAAAAAGTTTGGGGAATTTTAGAGAAAACCAAAACTCTATTATTATTATTTTTGCAACAAAAGGATAATCAGATTATTTTCTGATAACTTCTCCCCAATTATCTCCTAAAATCACTCTCTATTAACCCACTAAAACACAACTCTTAGCCAAAATTGGAGCAAAAATACTGTCTCTATGCCACATCACAAAGAATTGAACATAAGACCTCAAACACTCCAACACTCCACTTAACCATCAGACCAACAGGCCAATTCTAATATAAACTTACCAACAATTAAACTTAAGCCCTTTTCATAAGGTTATGGCTTTATTTATAAAAATTCCAAAATTTACCCAAGTAAAGCTTGAACTTGGGACCTCTCACACACACCCAGAAAACTTAACCACTAAAGCAAATACATACTTGTGTGTCACACATACACGAAATCAAAAATTAAAATTTTGGAGCGTTACACATCGTCTTCACCTACACGACCGATCGCAGAATTTAGATTTTCTACAACAATCGTCACACTACAAAACAAAAATGAAATGAAAAACTTACTGAGATCGTGCAAAAATAGAAAAGAGAGAGTAAACCGATTGAAGAGAATGAATGAACAGAAGAGAGAAAAACAACGTAGATGCTGAACAAAAAGGACCATACGGCAAAATCAAAGAAGAATGGTAGAAAACTAACGTCAGAAAACTTGGATGAGAAAGAAAAATGAAATTTGAAAAAACAAATAAAATTAAATTTTAAAAAATAAAAATAACATCACAAATCCCTTATTTCTCTCTCACTAACCCACTAACCTACAACCACCTCAGAATCCCAACACCACCGAAACACTAACATACAATCGAGCCAAAAATAACATCTACGGTTGCGTAGGAATTCAAACACAAGACCTCCAACACCAACTCCCTTACCACTCGAACTAGCAGACTCATTCTAATATGAATTAATAGAAAATTTTATATAAGCCCACTCAACAAGGGTAAGGCTTGGATAAAAAAATAACAAAATTTACTAAAGGTAGGACTTGAACCCAAGACCTCAAACACACACCTAGAACACTTAGCCACTAAGTAGATACATATTTATATCAAATATTTACAGGAATAGAAATAAGTTATGCAGGGCATTACATTAATAAATTAAACGGTTGAATTATTAAAATATTATTCGTATAACAATTATGAGAAGATGTAAAACTACTTTAAGTGAATATAAGTAGATCCCTACTCTCTATATATCCCCTATCTTCTTAATTCCAAATTATTGTGTGTGACCTATATTCTAGATTTTAACCTTCTTTGTTCTAGAAACATAATAAAACTGTATGACCAATGAGGAACGATAAACAATTTCCAATTTTTTATTGATAAAAAGAGCAGAAAAGATTGTTAAAGTACTTAATTAAGTGTCAACTAAGAAATATACTAAAAATGTATGAAATTAATTGGAATTTTTTTGACTATGTTAATGGATAGTCAAATAATTAAGGGACCATTTGGACCACAAAAAAGTTCAAACTTTTCCTCGTATAATTGCGACAATTTTTGAAGTATCTATTTTTGTGTAAATCAACTTACTTACAACAAATAAATAAATTATTTTATGTTGATATTAAAATTTACAAATTGAAAAGGGATTGTCATAGTAAGATTTTAAACTCAATATCAGTAAAAATAATATAGAGTGTCCTATATTAAGAATCAAATTACATTTTGTTTCTTTTATTCAAAACTAGAAAAATTAGTTCTTATATGTTAAATCAAAGAGCAAATTGATTATTTCTATTAAAAAATTAATCCATTTATACTAATAAAAACTAACACGATTAATGGAATAATAAGACAGTAACACATGGTGTGTCACATGTACCTCATGTTGATGTACATAGACCAATTTTTAACAATAGAAATAGATGAAATTTTTAACTGAATGATTAATTTGCTCTTTGATCTAACATATAAAGACTAATTTGCCCTTTTTTTTAGTAAAGAGGACAAAACACAATTGGACTCCTTATACAGGGGTTTCTATAGTACTTTTACCTACCAATATCTCACAAAAAGTCATTATATAACTGTAAACTAATTAATTTTATATTATAACTTAGGGTTAATTGAACAAGAGGTACCTAAACTATCAGGTTTGTTTGAGTTAAGTACCTAAACTAATTTTTGGTCAATTTGGATACCTAAACTTTGATTCCGTTACTAAAGTTGGTATATTTCGTTGGTATCGCAAAAAAAAAAGTTTCACCCAATGAGATTGTATCATGTCACCATCCATTAAAAATAATTTAATATTAATATTAAATTAAATAATTATATTAATATTTAAAAAATAAAAAGAATTTACCCCTCCCCACCCACTATTCCTGTCATTTTCCCTTATGTTCATTTATTTTCTTTTCCATTTAGCTTAACTATAATGCAACATATCTCTTTGGTGATTTCTTTGCTTTCTTGCAAAGATAGAGGAGCTGAAGAAGCTGGTGGAAGAAGGAAAGATAAGATACATCAGATTATAAAAACCTAGCGTTGATACAATAAAGAGAGCACATAAAGTTCATCCCATCACTTCTTTACAAATGGAGTATTTACTCTGGGCTCGTGAAATCGAAGTTGAAATTATTCCACTTTGCCTATGAGTTCATGGAACATGATTACAAGATACCTATGTTAGCATAAATAGCGGTTTACAGTATAGTGCAGCAGAAAAGATCGAACATAAATATCTCCAGCCATTGCCTGAACCAAATGCAAAAATCCAAATATTGCGACACCACTGCCGAGCACGTCAAACCACCGATGAGGTCGTCGAATTTAGCCGTACAAAAGATTGAAAACCGCCAAAGTCTTCTATGTACTCAAAAACCTCATTAGATGGAACTTTTTTTTGTTTGTTTTTAATGCTTAGGGATATTCCACTAATTGGTATTTATAGTGGTGGTTCCCCATAAAAAAACCACCAATATACATTGGCAACATATATGAAAATGGAAGATTTCTAATATGGTCAAAGTCCTCTTGGCACCTTTCTTTAACTTGATAATCTGGTTGCCCTTAATGCAGTCTATACAAGTACTGAAATTGGTGAAATCTAAACTATTGAGTACCCCATCATTTACTAATCTCTTAATCCTTTCAATGGAGATGTATCATAATCTCTGGTGCCATACAATAGAGGAATATTCATTTATAACACAAACTTTAGTATCAGTTTGTGTAACAACTAGTTTTTTAGTGGTGATGAAATAGTGGTTTCAAAACCACAAATATCCTTCGTGTCGACTCGTAAATGTTATATATAGAATCTATATGAGCTTATTAGAGTCGTATTAATTTTTGGTTAAGAAATTTCCTCATTTAGATAGCTAATTAAAGAAAAATGACTAAATTGTAAAAGGTACAAATTTTAGTAATTATTACATTTAAGTGATTTACTAGTTTAATTTAAGTGAGGGAGGGCTTATTTGGTAATTAGACCATCACTATTTATAATGGACGGTATTGGGTAGTAAATTAGCTTAAATGAAAGATTTATTAAAGGACAAAAAGGTAAATTAATAAATATAACTAAGAAAAATGATAAAAATAATGCTATCATCTTCCTTAGTGCATTTTTTCACCAAATATGAAAGGGAGAACCACCATTGTTGTCAAGCTTAAAGTTTGGTTATATTCAAAGCTTGCATGTAAGTAATTTCCAACTTATTTCTTATGATTTTTTATGTTTTTGGAATCGTTGCAACTAGGTCTAGCTAACCCATAGTTTCGTTTTTGAAACTATTAAAATTTTGAATGTTTTCATTGGTGAATATTGATTTTTTATGATAATGATGAGTGTGAAGTCTTGCTTGTGAGTTTGGATTGTTTTATAATGTGAAATTTTTGTTAGTTTTGATTAAAGGGTTGAATTGGTTAAATACTAGAATTCATGGGTAGTTGTGTGGAATTTAGAGTATATTTGGACTAGGAATAAGGATATATATATATTTGGTTAACAAGATTGAATTACAAATTTTGTTAAAACTTGATATTTTAAGTTTAGGGACTAAATTGTGAAAAATTTAAACGTTTAGGGAAATGTGTAATTAATGAAAAGTTAAGGGTCATATACATAAAATAGAATGTAAAATATGTATGAGATTAATATATTGTATTTAATTATTATATAGATAAAAAAGATAATAACTGAGGAAAAGGAAAAATAACGAATTAGTCCCTACGTGTTGATCAGCATTAAATAGTAGGTAAATTAATGGTATTTCAATACGTCAATGAATTTCCACTTGTACTCTTATATTATGATTCATTAATTAGTATGTTTATAGAAAATTATTGTATGATTGCACATACGTGTCCCTATTTATACTTCGATACCCCTGGTTGTACATACGTGTCCCTGTTTGTACTTCGGTTCCCTTGATTGCACACACGTGCTCCTGTTTCTACTTCAGTGCCCCTGATTGCATATGCGTGCCCCTGTTTATACTTCAGTACCACTGATTGCACATATGTTCCCATGTTTGTACTTCGGTACTCTTGATTATACAAACATGCCCCAATTTGTGCTTCGGTAGCCATGATTTCACATATGCGCCCCTATTTGTACTTTTGTACCCTTGAATGCACTTTCGTGCCCTTTTTTATGCTCCAGTAACTTTAAATCGAATAAGATATGAATTTTAATTAATTATACTTAGATTAAATGGTGTATTATGTCCTTACTAAGCTTTATAAGCTTATCAGTTCTTATGGATTATTTTGTAGATAAATGTTGCTGACAGTTCAGAGGGATCATTCAACTGGCTCATACTATTCATCTAAGTTGGTAGTTTTTGTATTCCTAGGGTAGTGGCATGTATACATATATATATAGTTAAATATAGTTTGGTACACTTTAAGACTTTACCAACTTATGTCACTTGGTTGTTTTTAACATACTTGTAATTAAGGTTCTTATGGTATGTTTTGAATGGTTTGGAGATGGTTAACTATATTATGTTTTGGTACCTGAATGGACTAGGTTTTTATGCATGAAATAAAGTATGTGAACATGTTTAGGTAAGTGATGTTTAGTTGAGATTTGTGGTGCTTTTGAATAGCATATTGGTTAGTTAAATTAGGGTCTTGCAAATGGTAAAATATGTATGCTTTGATTATGGTTTAGGTCCCTTTAAGGTGTGTACAAATGGATTGAATGTTTATGCATGAATTGGTTTTGAAAATGTTTGATTTTAGGTAATTTTTGGGTTCACACGACCTAGGACACCAGTGTGTGACTTAGCCGTGTGAGGCACACGGCCTGGCGACACGGCCGTGTGTCATCTGATGATTTTCTTAGGGTGCAAGTCAGTGAGTTACATGGCCTAACACTCGGCCTGGCACACGTACATGTGACACAGCCGTGTGACCCTACTCAGTGAGTTACATTGGTGAGGACATGGGCTAAGACATGGTCGTGTGTCCCTAGTTCAAAAGTTACACGGCCTACAACTATCTCACATGGCCTAGCCACACGGTCGAGTGACCCCTATTTTGTAAATTTTCCATCTTTTCCTTAAACTATCTAATCTATTTCAAATTAGTCTCGAATTATTTTTAAGCTATTTTTAGGGCCCTGATGGCTCAATTTAGGGATAGCATGCATGCGTATGAATAGTTTATGGTGTCATTTAAATGATTGAATGATATAATGTTTAAATGTTTCTAATTGTACAGTAATGCTTCATAACCTTAATCTGGCAATGGAGATGGGTTAGAGATGTTACATTTAATGGTATCAGAGCTACAGTTTAGTCAATTCTAGGACTAACGTAGCGGAGTAGAGTTTAGTATATACATGCCATATATACCCTATGATAGTGTGATACTTATGATCCGCTCTAATATTGTATTTTCTTATAGATTCAGGATGTCAACTGAGTAGAATCAAGTTGTAGTTAACAAAGCTACAAGTAATGTTCAAGCTTCGAACCCTGAAGCAATCAATAGTGCACCGATTGCACAACCCATTGGTGACGAAATGAAAAGTGTGTTTCTCGAAATGATGAACCAATAGTTCAATGAATTCAACCAAGCAAATCTTGTAACTCCACCATCTCTACTACCCCTCAGGCACCTTATTGTGCCACTTCAAATACCCTTAGGTCCTTAAAATCCTGTACCTGTGACAGTTACTCGAGTATCTATAGATAAAATCCAGAAATGTAGAGCGAAAGAATTCAGAAGCAATGTGGATGATCATCCTGCAAAAGTCGAGTATTGGTTAATGATTACAAAAAGATTCTTCACAGAATTGATGTGCACTCCTGAATATTTTTGAGATGTGCGGTGTCGTTACTTAAAGACAAAGCGTACTTATGGTAGGACACTTTGAACATGATGACATCAAATGATCGTATCAACTTGGATTTCTTTCAAGATGAATTCAAGAAAAAGTATGTTAGTTAGATGTTTATTGGTAAGAAAAAGAAAGAATTTCTTGAGTTAAAACAAAGGAATCAGAATGTAGCTGAGCATAAATGGAAATTTGTGCAGTTAAGCAAGTATGCTCGTAATATAGTGTCAAATGAGAAGGAAATGTGTATTAGATTTAAAGATAGGTTTAATAATGATATTCATATGTCTATGGCAGCAATAAAGCTATGGGAATTCATAAAACTTTTAGAATGAGCCCAGAAAATTGAAGAAATTTGCAAGAGTAAACGGCAGTTAGATTCAAAATTTTAATATTTTAACAAAAAAGGGTCATTTAAGCATGTTCAAATGTCTCCATTAAAGAAATTTAGAAATGAAACAAGTTGATCTGCTGCCTCTTTGGAGTTCACTGGTAGGCAGAAATCGAGGTAAAACAATTTCTAGTCTGTTAATTCTTCAGCGGCTAGTGTTGAAAGTGTAAGAAATGTTGAGAGAACCATTCATGTTTGTGATGATTGTTCTAAAAGGCATTTTGGTGAGTGTCAATCAAATTCGACAGGTTGTTTTTGTTGTAAATCTATTGACCACTTCCTTCGTGATTGTCCGAAAAGGTAGAATGATTTTGGCAATCAAACAAACAAGCCTAAAGCAACCTCACAGAGAGGTAGACGGTCTGGAAATGCTAGAAACACTACTTCTGGTCGTAGGAAGAATAGTAAGATGAATGAACGATCTGAAGCGAGAATACCAGCTAGAAACTATACAATCAGAGCTTGTAAGAAAGCTGCTCCCCCAGACATGATTACGGGTACTTTTTCTCTCTTTGATATTAATGTATATACATTGATTAATCCTGGATCAACTCACTCGTATATATGCACTGCAGTAGTATACAAAAAGAAATTACATGTTGAGTTCACTGAATATACTGTCAAAGTTACGAATCCACTAGGTCAGTGTGTGTTAATTAATCAGATATGTAAATCGTGTCCACTGCAAGTTAGGGTTTACATCATTCTTGCTACTTTTATGATTTTGATATCATTCTGGGAATGGATTGGTTGCCTGAGCATGATGCTATGGTGAGTTATCGAAGGAAGCAAGTTAGTTTGAAACGTCCGAATAGTGAATTTGTTTATGATAGGGCGGATGGGGTTACTTGTGTTTCAAATATAGTTTCAGCATTGTCAGCTCTAAAATTGATTAGAAAAGGGTGTGAAGCTTATTTAGCCTATGTTATTAATTCAAAAATGGCTAAATCAAAAATCGAGCAAGTGCTAGTAGTCAAGGTGTATGTTGATGTTTTTTCCTAAAGAACTGTCTGGGTTGCCACAAACATGAGAAGTAGAATTTGTGATTGAAATTGTGCCTGGAACATCTCCAATTTCAATAACGCCGTACACGATGGCCCTTGCATATTGAAAGAGTTAAAAGTGCAGTTGCAAGAGTTGTTAGATCGCGGATCTATTCGACTGAGCGTATCACCTTGGGGTGATTATCGACAGTTGAATAGAGCCACCATTAAGAATAAATACACGTTATCTCACATTGATGATTTTTTCGATCAATTAAAAGGAGCTACAATGTTTTCGAAGGTCGACTTGAGATCTGAATATATCAATTGCGAGTTAATGAGCAAGATGTACTGAAAACTGCGTTTAGAGCTAGATATGGTCACTATGAATTTTTGATGATGCAATTTGGTTTGACTAATGCCCCTACGGCATTCATGGACTTCATGAATCAGGTGTTTCAGCCATATTTAGATCGATTTTTTGTGGTATTCATTGATGACATTCTGATTTATTCACTGAACGAGTCAGATCATGCCAAACATTTAAGAGTTGTGATGCAAACCTTGCACAAAAAATGACTATATGCGTAATTCAATCAATTTGAATTCTAGCTACAAGAGGTTCATTTTTTAGGACATGTTATATCTACTGATAGAATCAGGGTTGATTCGAATAAAGTATCGACGATTGTTGATTGGAAAGTTCTGAAGAATGTTTCTGACGTTCGAAGCTTTTTTGAGATTTGTCGGATACTATTAGTGATTCATTAAAAAATTCTCAATCATTGCTTCACCTATGACCAGGTTACTACAGAAAAACGTCAATTTTTTTTTGGTCTGATAAATGTCAACATAGTTTTGATCAACTGAAAAATATGTTAACAAAAGTTCCTGTGTTAACTCAGCCTGAATCTGGAACAACATATGTTGTTTACAATAATGCATCTCTCAATGGTTTAGGTTGCATGTTAATGCAGTTAAAGAATGTGGTAGATTATGCTTCTCGACAATTAAAGCCGCATGAAAAAAATTACCCTACTCACGATCTTAAACTGGCTACGATTGTCTTCACTTTGAAGATATGGAGACATTATTTATACGGTGAGAAATGTCATGTGTATACTAATAACAAAAGCTTAAAATATTTAATGACCCAGAATGAGTTGAATCTGAGACAGCGACGTTGGTTGAAGCTGCTGAAAAATTATGATTTGGTTATTGATTATCATCTAGGAAAGGCTAATGTGGTTGTAGATGCACTCAGCAAAAAGTCAACATTGTTTGCACTTCGAACGTTAAATGCTCATTTGGCTTTAAATACTGATGGTTCTGTATTGGCCAAATTGAATACTAAACCTTTGTCTCTACAATGACTTCAAGAGTTGCAAAATGATTATCTGAAGTTGATAATGAAATGAATCTTGGTTCGGGATAATTTTACTACTGAATACAGTAATGGTGATTATGGCACATTATATTACTGCAACAGTATTTGTGTTCCAAATAGTTCAAATTTGAAACATGATATCCTATCATAGGCTCATGGTAGGACATATTCCATTCATCCAGGTAGCACGAAGATGTATTGTGATTTGAAACAGATGTACTGGTGGCCAAGTATGAAACGTGAGATTTGTAAGTTTATAGCTAAATGTTTGATTTTTCAGCAGGTAAAAGTAGAGCATCAGGTACCGTCGAGATTATTACAGTCTGTTATGATTCCTGAGTAGAAGTGGAGTGAGTCACGATGGATTTCATATATGGATTGTCTGTAACTCCGAGAAAGAAAGATTCGATCTGGGTGATTGTTGACAGATTGACTAAGTCAGCCCATTTTATTCTAGACAGAACAGATTACTCACTTGAGAGGCTAGCAGAATTATATGTGTCAAAGATTGTAAGATTATATGAAATTCCAACATCTATTATTTCTGATCATGATTCGCGATTTACATCGAGATTTTGGAGTAAACTTCACAAAGCTTTAGGTACTAAACTCAACTTCCGTTTGAAGCTTTGCACGAAAGAAACTGTAAAACGCTGCTGTATTTGTCTAAATTGAGCAAATCCAAAATGGTGGGAATTGATTTGATTCGGGAAACTGAAGATAATGTTTGAATTATTTGAGATTATTTAAAAGCTGCATTTGATCGTCAAAAGTCATACGCAGATTTGAATAGAAAAGATATAGAATTTGCTGTTGGCGATTGAGTATTTCTAAAAGTTTCTCTGAGGAAAAAATGTTACGATTCGGAAATAAAGGAAATTTAAGTCCGAGATTTATCAAGCCATACGAGATTACCAAAAGAATTGGTCATGTAGCTTACAGGTTAGCTTTACCTCTAGAGTTGGAGAAAATTCATAACGTGTTCCACATTTCTATGTTAAGACGGTACAAATCTGATCCATCACACGTGATTCCTCATAATGATATAGAATTACAGCCAGATTTGACATATTATGAAGAACCAGTGAAAATTTTGGCTCGGGAAGCCAAAGAACTTCAGAATAAACAAGTACCGTTAGTGAAAGTCTTGTGGCATCGGTATGGTATTGAGGAGGCTACTTGGAAAATTGAGGAATCGATGAAATCACAATACCCGAATCTATTCTCATGTAACAATTTCGAGGACGAAATTCCCTAAGGGAAGAGAGTTGTAACAACCTGTTTTTTAGTGATGACAGAATAGTGGTTTCGGAACCATAAATTTTCATCGTGTCGACTCATAAATGTTATATATAGAATATTTATGAGCTCATTAGAGTCGTATTATTTTTTGGTTAAGAAATTTTATCATTTAGATAGCTAATTAAAGAAAAAGACTAAATCGTAAAATGTGCAAAACTTAGTAATTATTGTATTTAAGTGATTTACTAGTTTAATTTAAATGAGGGAGGACTTATTTGGTAATTAGACCACCACTATTTATAATGGACGGTATTGGGTAGTAAATTAGCTTAAATGAAATATTTATTAAAGGATAAAAAGGTAAATTAATAATTATAACTTAAGAAAAATGAAAAAAAAATAATGCTATAATCTTCCTTAATGCATTGTTTCACTGAAAATTAGAGGGAGAACCACCGTTTTTATCAAGCTTAAAGTTTGGTTATATTCAAAGCTTGCATGTAAGTAATTTCCAACTTATTTCTTGTTATTTTTATGTTTTTGGAATCGTTACAACTAGGTCCAGCTAACCCATAGTTTTGTTTTTGAAACTGTTAAAATTTTAAATGTTGTCATTGGTGAATATTGATTATTTTTTATGATAATGATGAGTGTGAAGTCTTGCTTGCGATTGGGATTGTTTTGTAATGTGAATTTTTGTTAGTTTTGATTAAAGGGTTGAATCAGTTAACTACTAGAATTCATGGGTATTTGTATGGAATATAAAGTACATTTGGACTAGGAATAAGGATATTATATTCAGTTAACAAGATTGAATGACAAATTTTGCTAAAACTTGAGATTTTAAGTTTAAGGACTAAATTGTGAAAAATTTTAAATGTTTACGGGAAAATGTGTAATTAATAAAAAGTTAAGGGCCATACACATTAAATAGAATGTGAAATATGTATGAGATTAATATATTGTATTTGATTATTATATAGATCAAAAAGATAATAACTGAGGAAAAGAGAAAATAGCGAATTAGTCCCTATGTGTTGATCAGCATTAAATAGTAGGTAAGGTCATGGTTTTTCAATACATAAATGAATTTATACTTGTGTTCTTATATTATGATTCATTAGTTAGTATGTTTATAGAAAATTATTGTATGATTGCACATACGTGTCCCTTTTGTACTTCGGTACCCCTAATTGCACATACGTGCCCCTGTTTATACTTTAGTACCCCTGATTACACATACATGCCCCTATTTTTACTTTGGTAGTCCTAATTGCACATATGTTCCCCTATTTGTACTTCAGTACCCCTGATTGCACATATGTGCCGATGTTTGTAATTCGGTACGCCTGAATGCACTTTCATGCCCCCGTTTAAGCTCTGGTAACTTTAAATCAAATAAAATATGAGTTGTATTTAATTGTACTTAGATTAAATGGTGTATTATGTCCTTACTAAGCTTTAAAAGTTTATCAGTTCTTATGGATTGTTTTGTAGATAAATGTTGCTGACAGTTCAGAGGGATCATTTAACTGGCTCACACTATCCATCTAAATTGGTAGTTTTTGTATCTCCTAGGGTAGTGGCATGTATATATATATAGTTAAATATGTTAGTTTGGTACACTTTGAGACTTTACCAAATTATGTCACTTGGTTGTTTTTAACATACTTGTAATTAAGGTTCTTATGGTATGTTTTGAATGGTTTGGAGATGGTTAACTGTAGTATGTTTTGGTACCTAAATGGACTAGGTTTTTATGTATGAAATGAAGTATGTGAACATGTTTAGGTAAGTGATGTTTAGTTGCTATTTGTGGTGCTTTTGAATAGCATATTGGTTAGTTGAATTAGGGTCTTGAAAATGGCAAAAATATATATGCTTTGATGATATTTTAGGTCCCTTTAAGTTGTGTACAAATGGATTGAATGTTTATGCATGAATTGGTTTTTAAAGGGTTTGATTTTAGGTAAATTTTGGGTTCACACGGCCTGGTGACACGGCCGTGTGTCATCTGATGATTTTCTTAGGGTGCAAGTCAGCGAATTACACGGCCTAAAACACGACCTAGCACACGGGTGTATGACACGACCGTGTAAGCCTACTCAGTGAGTTGCACGGGTGAGAACACGGGCTGGGACACAGCCGTTTGTCTGTAGTTCGAAAGTTACACCGCTTAGAGCTATGTCACACGACCGTGTGACCCCTATTTTGCAAATTTTGTATCTTTTTCTTAAACTTTCTAATCTATTTCAAATTAGTCCCGAATTATTTCTAAGCTATTTTTAGGTCCCTGAGGGCTCCGTTTAGGGACAGTATGCATGTGTATAAATATTTTATGATGTCATTTAAATTATTGAACGATATAATGTTTAAATATTTCCAATTGTATGGTAATGTTTCTAACCCTAATCCAGCAACAAAGACAGGTTAGGGGTGTTACAGTTTGAACGTGCATAACATTATGAGTGACATTATTCTGTAGATTAACAGAATAAAGACCATCAGATAAAAAATCATTCCCAACAAGTTTATATTTATAAAATAAAATGAACCCAATATTTTAAAAACTAAAACAATACCCAAATGGTACAAGTCTTGAAATAGAAACTAAATTTCTAGAAAAACTAAGAATATAAAAAGTCTATTCTAAAATTAAAACAAAACCACTCCTAAGCACTAATTCACATGTTCCAATTGCTTCTACATGCGCCTCCATCTTATTTCCTAAATAGATGTGTCGCTCAACTCCCATTGGTTCCCTAAGGTTTCTTAATCCTTGTAAGGAATTTGAGATATGGATTGTAGAACCAAAATCAATCCACTATGTGTTATAACTAACATTAAGCATATTTGACTCAAATCAAACAAGTGAGATTAAATTACCTTTCTTTTCAGGTCAGCTCTTAAACTTGGCATAGTCCTTCTGTAAGTGTCCCTTCTTTTAAAAAAAACACTTGGACTCTTTCTTTATGTCAATTTAGGGTTGCATTTTGGCCTTCCCCTTTTTTTGGCTTGGACCATCTTCTTTCCTTAAGCAATCGTAAATGTACTCTCTCTTATCTCCAGTATGAGTCTAACCTATTTCTAATCACATATGGTCAAAAGCTCATCGATAGTCCACTTATCCTTATGTGTGTTATAGAAGATCTTAAATGACCCATACAGAGGTGTAAGAGTGTTCAATATAAAGTGCACCAGGAAAGATTCAGGCTTTTCAACCTCAATTGCTCTCAATCGAGTTTTTAAATCTCTCATCTTGTTGATGTGATCACGTACACATTTCATAGTAGTGAGCTTTACTAATGTGAACTTCATGATTAAGGTGTTGGCTAATAACTTTTAAGAAGTTTTGAACTGTTTTTCAATAGCCGTTAATAAATCTTGGACATTCTCATAATGCTCAATTGAACCACTAACATCAACAGGAACCTTACTCTTTATGAACATGATACTTAAGCGATTAGATCGCTCTCATTTTTCATACACAGCAAGATCATCTTGAGTGCTAATTTTAGTAATATGTGGCTTAGATTTCCTTATGGCATAGTTAATATCCAAACACCCCAATTGGAGAAGAACACTCTCCTTCCAGAACCTAAAATTCTCACTAGTTAATTCAGGGATATCTACTTTATTATCAGACATATTCACAGGTTGTAAAACTGCAAAATGAATGAACATACATGCTTAACAAAAAAATTGAGGCAAATAATCATAATATACCAATGCAAATTATGTAAATAATGAATCTAGTGTCATAAAAATTGTCTGGGGCCACACTTTTAATTCAATTAGATCCATTTTATGATAGAATTATTTACTATCTTTTTTTTATAAAAATTATTAAATTCATTTTCATAACTCTTGTGGGTAATTATGAAAAGTCATTTAATAATTTTATTTTAATAAATTATATAATGGGATTTAATACCTATGCTTTTCGTATGTGATTTTTAAGTTTAATAATTTTATTTAACTAAAGATGTTGTGGCTAATATTTAACTAAATAAAATTATGAAAATCACTTAGCTAGATATTAATCCTTAAACTTCATTCAAGATTGTTGTTAAGTTGCAACATCTAATGTCTATAAACCTTATGAAATCCTTACTACAATAAATAATTTCATTAATTAAAGTTGTTTTGGCTAATTCTCTAATTAAATAAAATTATTTGGATCCCTAAAAATATAATGTAAAGTTTTATTACTAAATACCTTATGCAATAAGTTTAAAACTTTTAAGCACCTAAAAATATATGTAACTAATAACAAAAAATTATAATTTTTTTACTAAATTATTTATAATATAATTAATTTTTAAAATTTCACTTTAACAAAATCTAATGATTTTGCACAAAAGTTTGCAATAAAAAATTCTCAAAAATTTTTAAAACTAATAATTCAAAGAAGCATTACATTGTTATTTTGAGAAACTTACAAACTTTTAAAACCAGACAAGATAGCGATAAACCATGCTTTGATACCAAATGTTATCATAAATAATGATTTGCAATATAGTGCAATGGAAAATATCGACCATGAATATCTCCAGTCATTGCCTGAACTAAATGCAAAAATCTAAATATTGCAACACCACTGTCGAACATGTCAAACCACTGACGATGTCGTTGAATTAAGCCATACGAAAAACTAAAAACAGCTAAAGTCTTCTAAGCACTTGAAAACTTCATTAGATGAATTTTATTATTTTTAGTGCTTAGGGATCTTATGCTAATTAGTATTTATAATAGTAGTTCTCCATAAAAAATCACTAACTACACATCCCACTATCTCACGTACAAATATGTATAAGTTGAGGAGATCAAAAGTGAGAATGAGTAGCAAAACATAAGGGTTATTCATGAATTCCCACAGAGAGCTTGGAATTGGGATAGTGGCATACAATCCTCTTGGTAGGGGATATTTTGGAGGAAAAGGAGTTGTGGAAACTATGTCTAATAGGAGCCAACTGATAATGAGACAAACAACAAATTCTCAGTCTTTTTTGCAGTGAATATGAAAGTAACAGGGACGGAGGGAGATGGATGGTGGGGGGGAGTGCTAATTTTTTTAATATAAATATTAATATAAAATTATTTTTAATGGGATATGACATCTTATTAGCTGAAATTTTTTTAATGGCACTAACAGTAAGTACCAACTTTAGTAATTGAATTTACGTTTAGGTACCTAAATTGATCAAAAAATAGTTTAGCTATCTAACTCAAACAAATCCAATAGTTTAGTTACCTCCTATTCTGTTAAGCTTAAATTACAAAATGATACCTAAATAATTTTTTCTCAAGTTAGTATTTTTCTCCATTACTCAAAGCAGTACTTAAACTATTCTTTATTATCTAAATTGTCTCATTCATAATAAAAGTCTCTTAACAAATATTGTTGTGACACATGATACTTTTAAGTTAAAATTAAATTAAAAGAATAGAATTAAATTGAATTATAAAAAATAAAATGTAAATAAATTAAACTATTTCAATTTTTTACACTCTCTCCTTCCTCACGATTCTTCTCTTTTAATGCACCTTTTTTACTATTAGATAACTTTTATTTGCAATTCTCTTACTATTTTTTTTCTACTTTAACTTCTTTTTAGTATTTAAATTTTATGCTTTAATTTTTTTAGAGTTTCATCCAACATTAATTATTTTATGCAAAATAGAATGAATTTTGAATAGGGTGAAAAAGGAATTAAAATTGAGGTTTAGGAATAAAAAAAGCTCACTAGAATTTGAGTTCTGTCACCGAACATGGGGTTTTGATGAGTTTTTTTGACAAATTCTTAAATTTTTCGTTACCGAAATCTTGGGTAAAAAACAAAAGAAATAAATATGTTTATAAAAAATTAGGAAAATAATATTTATTTTTTAAAAAATTTTTAATTAAAATTTTTCATGTCATAAAATGATTGACTAAAAAATTCTTTTAGCGAATGAGAATAATTTAAATAACGTAGTATAGTTTAAGTACCATTTAAGTAATGAAGTATAATTTAAGTACTAATTACTACAAAAAAAAAATACCAAACTTAAGAAAGAAACTGTAATTTAGATACCATTTTATATTTTAAGTCTAAATTATATAATATCTTTTAAACAATATCTCTCGAATACCCCTTTTTTTATAAAAGTATTATAATTTTTTTTTTTTGTTCTTAAAAGAAAAAAGTATGAAAAGCCGATTCATAGTAGTACTAGTAGTTTCTTCTTTGCATGTGAACATAGAAACATAAAATTATTTTATGCTAAGATGAAGAAAAAGTGAGATAAAAAGGGAAAGAAATTCGTATAAAGAGAAAGATCTTATAATAATAGCACAACTTTATGTTTGAAACACATTATCTTTAGAAATTCGGAATCAAAGTATTCCAGATCTTCACGTTTCTTCTTTTTTTTAATTATTTTTTAATGTAAAAAGAATTTTTAAAGTTCAATTGAGTCTTATCTCGATTGGTATGGATATTGTTGTCAGTACTGGAGGACGTGAGTTTAAGTATGCTAAAACACATTACTCTCCTATTTATGGGTTGAGAAGGAGCTATGGGTAATTCTAAACTGTATCAATAAGAACAGTTATGAGCAGAACCTATAATGATATTGTTCAAAAAAATTAAAGATTTGCAATTACAAATATAGTATAATTATAAGTATCGTATAGTTATAAATACAATATAATTACAATTATGAATATTGTATAAATATAAATATATGTTTGATGCTATAATGTAAAATTAAAATAGTACAAATCACAACAAATGAAGAATCGAAAATAACCAGATTAAATTAAAAAGAATTGGACAAAACTCACATTTGGCACACGCAAAAGATGGTATGAAGACTCGTACATCACAATTGAATAAATATTGATAAAAATATTTACTAAATTCTCAATTTTAAAATTAAGTAAATTGATCATTTAAAAAGATAATAATTTAATCATTATTAATTTCGAAAATAAAACAATGATGCTGATGATTTTGCATTCCCATCATATTTATACTACGCAGTGAGAAGAAAAAAAAAAGAAAATGAATATTAATTTTAAACAAAAAAAGTGTCAAATGTTTTTGGTGCATGTCACTTAAAAGTAGTATGAAAGGTCTTCTTAATAAAAGGGTAAATTAACCTTTTTACATACTCTAAATTAATCTTTTTATTAAAAATTTATTGTTAAAACGGTGACATGAAAGGTAATATTTAACATGGAATTAATTTTTATTTAAACAAAAAGAGTATAAGTACCATATAGGTCCATGTACTAAGAGTCGAATTGCATTTTGCTCTTTTTACTCAAAAATGAGCAAATTAGTTCGGCATGCTTGATCAAAGAACAAATTGGTCCTTTTGTTAAAAATTACATCCATTTTGACTATTAAGTGCCGACGTGATTGTCGAAGCAACTGAATAGTGACATGTGACATACTATGTGTGCATCATGCTTGCATAGTAATATTTAAAAAAATTAAAATAAATATTTTCATAATTATTTTTAAAAACCACCTCAAGATGAAACTAGACCAATGGTTGTTCTTGTTCAAATAAACCTAGACAACTATCTGTTCAGGTTCATCCTGAACATGATTTTTTAAATAAATATAAAAATATAGAAAATTATTCAAAATTTATTAGGAATTATAAGAAATTATAAACAATCATTAAAACTTTTAATATTATTAAAACTATATATAAAAATTTAGAAAATTATTCAAAAATTTTTTTGAACAATCTCATTATAGGTTCTAATCATATCTGTTATTTTTGACACAATGCCTAGAACTACCCATAACCCCTCCCCAACCCATAACTAGGAGGATAATGCGCTTCAACGCACTCGAACCCATGTCCTTTTGCATTGGCAACAATACTCATGCTAATCAAGTTAAGACTCAATTGACAATTGAGTTGATATTTTTAGTTAATCATGTTGGTGAGTCTTATTTTATTAATTTCTTATAATTCTTAATATTTTTTAATAATTTCTTATAATTCAAATATATACACACAAATATATACAAGGTTGTCTAGGTTCATCCTAAACGTGGTTTTTTAAATAATTATTAGAAAATTTTATTTATTTGTTTTGGATTTTTATTTTTTTAAATATTTGCAAACATGGAAAGGTACATATGGAACATCACATATGATTGTTTGGTTGTGCCATCAACCACATCATCACTTACCTACAAAAATGGATGAAATTTTTAATAAAATGACCAATTTGTTCTTTAATCTAGCTTACAAGAACCAATTTATCTAAGTAGAGAAGGTAAAATGCAATCAAACTTAGAGAAGGTAAAATGCAATCAAACTCCTACATCACTTAATTCTACGCCACTTACCTAAAAAAAATTGAAAAAGCTAGATAATCACTTAACACAAATGGAGGGAAAAGTATTATGAAGGTTCCTATACTAGAAGTGAGATTGCATTTTACCCCTTCTACCAAAAACTAGAAAATTAGTCCAAGTATGCTAGATTAAAACGCAAATTGGTCATTCGGTTAAAAATTATCAATTTCTACTGTTAAAAAATGGTCCATATACGTAAACATGAGGGATATGTGGCATACCACGTGTTACTGTTTCATTATTTCATCAGTCACATCAATTTTTAGCAATATAAATTATCAGTTTGCTCGTTACTCTAATATACAAGGATTAATTTGCTCATTTTTTAGTAGATGGAGCAAAATGCAATCTAACTCTTAATATAAGGCCTTCATGATACTTTTATCTACAAATGAATAAAACTTTTAACAAAAAAAATCAATTTATAGGAAACCCCATCAATCGATAATAAAAAGATGGGAATTATATGTAACAAATTGAAAACTCGGCCACTTTATTATCTTCTTCTTCTTTTTTTTAGTTTCATTGTGATTTGGTCAAGTTGCAGGGTAACCTTCAAGGGTAGGGAGGCTAATCAAAAAAATGGTACTTTTGCTATTTACCTTTTTTTATTAACAATTTTATTATATGTTCTGATTATATTTTTTTTTTTGACATTATACCTAGAACTATTTATGGTCCTTTCCTAACCTATAAATAGAAGGATAATGTGTTTCAGCGCACTTACATCTACATCCTCCTATATTGACAACAATGCTTATATCAATCGAGTTAAGACTCAATCGACTACCCTTTAGTTTTTAAATGAAAATAGATGCAGCTATTATGGAATAATTTTAAATATTCATCACAATATACGTATTGGAGGATGAAAAATGAAGGATTAAGACTTTAATAGCACAAGTTGGAATTATAGATAAATTGAGGTGTGAACAATTGTCATTCACTTCCATCTCATATGGGAACATGAAATCCCATCATAACAAAAATAAAGGGAACGAATTTATGCTTTAGAATTTCATGAGAACTTGGAATTGTATAGGAAGTGATGAAATCCCATCATAACAAAAGTTATGGATTTAGTCCTTGTACATTTTTAATTGGTCAATTTTGGTCTCTATACTTTTCGAATTTTGAATTTTAGTCTTGATTCAAACAGTAATTGTTTAAATTCAATTACTAGTCTTGTATTATACGTACAATTATAGATTTAGTCCATATTTTATAATTAGATCATTCTGAGTCGGGAATTTTGAAATTTCAATTTTGACGCAAATAACAAGTTGACATAGCATTACATGTATTATAATACGTTTAACGCATCAATTTTTGGGAATAGAATAAATCAACTTAGGAATTTAATAGTTATCATTTGATAAGGATTGAAAATTCTAAAATTTGAAATGTACAAAGACTAAAAATAACCAAATCAAAATATAAAGACTAAATCCATAACTTTCAAAGTATAGGGACAAATAGTATAATTTAACCTTTTGGTTTTATCTCTCCATAGTTCAGGGTTTTAAGAGGTTGAAGATAAGGGTTTCTCAGGGGTTAGGCTATGGGTTAAATTATAATTTAACTTTTTTTTTCTTTTGACTAGGTGGAAATCAAGTGTAAAAATTAAGTCATGTTTATCAATAAACATTTTACACGTGTTTTTATTTAAAATTAATTTTTTTCCTTATTACCATGTGAGTTGCTCAATTTTGAAATTCACACAAATTAAATTACTCATCATTCTTTGATAAGGATTAATTTACTAAAATTTAAAATTAATAGGGACTTAAGAAGTCTTGTTGCCTTAAATTTTTATGATTAATATATCAAAAAATCTCATATTAGTAAATAATATTTAAATAAGGTGTTGTTTGATAAACTGAAAAATTAAATACAAGGAAAATAAGAGTTAAAAAATTAAGCATTGAAAATTGAAGTACTAAATTTAAGTTATAAAAATATTTGATATATTACTTAAAATTAATTACGAAATATAATTATATTGTTTGATAAATATAGATATTAAATTATAAAAAAAATTTAAATTTTACATTTTATCCTTAATTTGTAGACATTTCACTTTGTTCTAAAAAAATTAAATTTTAAACATAAAATTTTTATAAAATAATATAATATTAAATAAATAAAATTAATTGAAAGCTCTTACTTAATTATTTTCTACATTTTTTATAAAAAAATTATCAAATTATTTTTATTTTGAATTATCAAACATATATAAAATATTAAATCATTCAAAATATTAATTTTCAATAAATTTAAAATTTTTCAACACTCTTATCAATCAAGTCTAAAGTTCTTATACTTTGTAAGTTAATCTATTATTTTTATCCTCTACAACTCTTAATTTCAATTGCAGTAATTTTTCTCAAAATTTCTATATCATGTTGTAATTTTATTAATTGCAAAGATTTAATTTAATTTATTTACTAAACACTCAAATTCAAATATATAAGATTAAAACTTTTTAAATTTTCATATTTAATGGGTAAAAATAATAAATCAGATGTTTAAACAGGAGATAGCAGTTTGAAGATTTTTTATATATTAACTAATTTATCTCGACTATTCATGGAACGTGAGAAGCAGATGAATGATCATTTATTTTTTGAAATAATCAAAAAAATTTGGGAATCTTACAAAATCCATTCGTTCTTTTTTCTCTGATAGATGTTCAGAACTTTATCAGGGTTCGAATCTTACTGAGAGGTTCCCTAAAGATCAGAAATTGTTGAAGCAAGAACAAGATGTTTCTTTTGTCCCTTCTAGGAAATCGGAAAATATAGAAATAATTAGTATATTCAAGATAATTACATATTTACAAAATATTGTCTCAATTCATCCTATTTCATCAGATCCGAGATGTGATATGGTATATATATTATTTACTTCTTTTTATATAGTGTAGCATCATGATTTTTGGTTTTTATTTTTTGATACAATGCCTAGAATTACTCATAGCCCCTCCTTAATTTTTAAATAGAAAGATAATATATTTCAGTGCACTCAAGCTTATGTCCTCCAGTGCTAGTAATAATATCGATGCCAACTGAACTATAACTCAATCTTCTTTGAATTTATTAAACATTCGTATATTTGTATAAAATTTAAAGGGATTGAAATAGATGATAGTTGTACTCAAGTGATCCAACTTCACATAATGGCGATGGGATTTTTGAGGATTAATGATGAGGAGGACGTGGATAACAACAATTTGATGTTTGCCCACTAATAATTAAAAAATTATGAATTTTATATTTAAATTATATTGCTTTTAAAGTATGAGTTTGGAACACAAGCTTTTTATTTAAATTTATTAAACTAATATCAAACTATGTGTCATTATATGATGATAAGAGTTGCGCCACAACTAATAAAACAATAATGAAAAAAAAAATTGTAGCAAAAACTATTAACAATACAAATTATAATTTAAATTCATTTTTTTTCATTAGCGAAGTCAGAAAATATTTTGAGGAGTTGAAATTAAATTATAATTTTTACGATAGTAAAAATATAATTTTTAAAAGATTAAATGAAAATTTTATCATTTTTAAGGGGAGCCAAAGTGTAATTTTATCTTTACTAATTTAAATTAGAATTTTAAAAGACCAAAATAGAAAATTTTTTATTTTAGGAGGGCCGACCAGCCCCCTAAATTCGCCCTTACTTAAATTGCAATTTATTTTTTCTATCTATTTTTTATTATTAGTTAGTAACTGTATTTAAATAATTCAATAATGACATTCTCAAAATAAAACAACTCTAAAAATAAATATTTTTTTTCTAATTTCCCAATTCTATAATCCTCTCTCAAGAAGATATCTACATATGTTGTTGGTTAAATAACAAGTTTGAATGTAGATTGAGTCTTAATTCGACTGGCATGAGTATTATTGCTAATATAGGAGGATGTGGGTTTGAGTGCACTGAAGCACATTATCCTCCTATTTATGGGTTAGAGAGGGGCTATGGATAGCTTTCGATATCGTGTCAAAAAGAACAAATATGATCAGAGCCTATAAATTACTTTAATGGTAAAAATAAACTTTGACCCTTCAAAGATGAAAAAAGTCTCAATTTAATCCTTTTAAAATTCTAAACTAACAAACATATAAAAAAAATTAAACTTTAACATCTTTAAATTTCATAATTTAATTTGACCCCTCAAAGATAAACTTATGACTTCATCCTTACTCTAAAAATAACCACAAAACAGAACTTTTAATTAAAAAATCATTCCCAACCACAACTACTCCCCTTTTTGGAAAAAAAAAATTAAAAGACAACTGTAGACGATTTTTTTTCAAATTAATTACAAAATAACACATGTAAAGTATCATGTGTTAAATTGATGACATCACATACTATGTCATAATTATTTTAAATTAATTTTAAAGTAAATAATAAAAAATTATATTATCACTAATTAAAAGTAAATAATTAAATGATAATATCATATTATTATTTTATTTCTAATTAATTAAATTAATGTGATACAAATAATAAATAAAAGAGTTTACTCTTTGTGGATCACTTCAATAAAGACTGTACATTTCACAAGTTTTCTTTTATTCAAAGGAGTGACACTATAAAAGAGGCCACCTCTAAACTATTCTACACATTCATAAGTTTAAATATTCAAAAATTCTTTGAAGAAAAGAATATTTAGACTTAGATCTCTCTTCAAAATCTCAAGAAATTTCTAAATAACTTGAAGAAATCTTGAAGAACAACATATCAGGTTTGAAGAAATCTACCTTTTGATCGTGTTTAGCCAAAGAAAGCAAGTTAAAAATTCATTTCAAGAGCAAGTTACCACGACATGTGAAGCAAACCACATCTTTTCAAGATCAAGCCTAAATAAAAATTGGATTGAAGCTCCACCAAGAAAAGAAAAAATTAAAAGAAATTTCTTTACAATCAAGAAATTTAGAGTTTATAAGTTGTAATTCTTTCAAAGTTGATAATTAAAATTTATTGCCAAATTTTCAAAGTTAATTTTCGACTTGATATTTATGTGTATAAATTTCTGGCACGTCCAATAGGGATATCTTTGCCTTTCATCTCCTTTCCAAAAATCAAAGTTTAAAGTTGCAATGACTTTTGGACTTCACTGCCAAGCATCAATGTTCTTGCTTATCCCCATGGCACTAATAGAGTTATTTGGTCAAATTTCTTCAATGTTAAGTGGCAATCCACCTATTATGCATCTTTGCCAAATAATGAACTAGAAGAAATATCTACTCGTGGATCTAAAGTGTAGCCCGTCGATTGTCATTCAAAAAGAAAGTAAATCAAGCGATAGTTTTGTCCTAGCATCTCCCCCAAAATTAAATTCTAAAGTGATGAATGTCATGAAAATTGGCACCACAATTGGAAGAAAAATGACATCTCTAGCAAAAACGGTGGAGAGTCTTGCCATAAGTCTCAAGGAAAAGAATGACTAAATTGCTTTCATGATGGAAAGGGTTTTTTATCTTACTGAGAAGAAGCTAGCCAACGAAGAAGTCCAACATGAGAATTTGCAAGAGAGGCTGTTGAACAACCCAATGCGCATGTTGCTAAAAAACTTTAATTGAAAAACAATGAAGTTGTCGTTGTCGATCAACTCAAAGAACTCATCAAAGAAGTTATTAAAGAATAGGTTGATTGTACTCAACCTTCGTAAACTTATGTCAAGTCATACTCCCATAAGATTGATCGTCTGAAAATACTTGTAAATTATCAACCTCTTAAATTTCAACTTGATATCAACTTAATTTTTGGTTTTTGTTTAGATTCTAAGATATGTTTGATGATTTAACTATGGTTGTAGTATTTTATGAAATACTAATGCAAAATCCATAACTTATGAACTTTTTCTTAATTTAATATTAATTGACAATGTGATTTTGGGATAAAGATGTTAAAAGATATAAGGTTAATTGTTATAGTTTTAAACTAAAATTATTGATTTTTTTTAAAGAATTACATTTAGGAATATAGATAAAGATATTAATGCTCATAAATTATTTAAATTTATTTAAAAATACTCGAATTAAGTCTGACAATTATTGAATTGAGCTCAAAGCTTGAACTTACTACTATTTTCAAGTGGAGGCTATTACACAACCTACTGCCAACTAAATGCAATATAGAAAACAAAGGTCTGAATGTTGATGGTAGATACATTCTTTGTGGCCAGTGGAGGGATGGGAAGATATATTCCATGTGTTTTGGACTAGTAACAAAGTCCTTGATGCTTATAACCATCTTGAGACATGGTAATATTTTTAGTTGCCTTTATTTTACATGAAAAAACATAGCTACTTATATTTATTTATATAATAACAAAAACAAAAGAAAAAGAGAAAATAAATTGTGCTACACAAATTCTAGGTAAAAACATAGCATTGAAAGATCAATGAGTAAAAACAATGGGAGATGCCACTCCCTTGGCATGGTCACCTAGTTCTAGTTCTAGTTCATCTTCAGTGCCTTCCTCTTCATCCCATACTATTTTGTTTTTGTTGTCACTAGATCCAAAAGCCCAGCAACAGATCAAGTAAAAAAACACATTAATCACACTTAAAATTGTAAGAATCCAATAATAATAGTCATAATGACCCATATTAAGGTTGTTTGATACCCAACTCTGTTTTCCTCCTTTTGAGGTCAACTTATCTACTGCTCCAACTATAAGGCTACCAACCAAGTTCCCCACCGCCATCCCAAGGGCAAAAAGTGCCACTCCAATGCTAGCCATGCTCTTAGGGAACTGAGAGTAGTAGAACTCTATTTGTCCAATTGCATTGAGTCCCTCGGCTAATCCAATCAGGCTGTATTGTGGCACTAACCACATTCCACTCATGTGCACCATCCCATGGGGTTTGTCACCCAATCCTTGTCTTATTGCGGTGGCTCGCCGCTTGCTCTCCACCATTGCTGCCACCGCCGTTGCCACACAAGATATTGCTAAGCCCATTCCCATTCGTTCTTTCAAGCTGAACCCTCGTGATCGTTTGGTGAACTTAGATAGCAAGGGGACTATGATTTGATCATAGGTAGCGACCCATATCGTGAGTGTAATCATTGCGAAGACGCCAAAGGAACCAGCAGGGATTTGTAGTCCTCCAGGAATTAAGTGACGGTCCATGACCCTGGCTTGGAGCACCGGAAAGGAGTGTTGGCTGATGGATACGGCGATCATGATCCCACTAGACCAAATGGGGAGCACTTTGATTAATGCTTTCAATTCTTCCACTTGTTTCACAGTGCATAGGTTCCATGGATTTATAGCCTTGCCATCCATGTCTATATCCTTCTCCGGATTTCCGATCATACAAGCTTTGTTAAGAAACCTGACAAGAAATTTGACATAATACATGACATTATTGTGTGGACTTCAACTCTATTTTGGTTCGAGTGTCTTATCGTTTTGTATTTGTTAAGAATGGGTTTAAATCTCAACATATATAGTTAAGTCTTTTAACTAGAACATTCAAATGTCAAGCATATGTCTAACACAAATATAACTTCAGCACAAAAAAAAAATCATGGGGCACTTAAGACCACGTCAAAATGTAAAAATAAAATTAGACACGATCAAAACAAGAACAAGATACAATTAGAGATGTTTGAACATACCCGACCACAAATCAAGAATTTTTTTTTTTAACTTTTAATGGTTTTCTAAAAGTTAACTCTTTTTTACTTCAAATTTTATTTTTACATCTTTAAAAGTTATTTAAACATTAATATTTAATTGATAACTATTCACTTTACATTATTTCTTTTGAACCCATTCATTTTACATTTTTATCATCTATAACTATATAAAATATAATTTTATTATTATCAACACCTGTACTCTAATTTTGTTAAAATTATCGTATCACTATATCTATATTGTAACATATCAGTGGGTAAAAGTATCATGGAGACTCCTCAATTAGGAGTTAGATCGCATTTTATCCCATTTACTAAAAGTATGAGCAAATTAATAATTGTACATTAGGTTAAAGAGCAAATTGATTTTTTCTATTAAAAATTTTATTCAATTCTATTGTTAAAAATTAGTATAGCTAACAGAATAACTAAAAATTACACATGACGTGCCATATGTACCTCATTCTGATATAGTGGGACCAGTTTTTAACAGTATAAATAGATGAAATTTTTAACACAATGACTAGTTTGCTCTTTGATTTAATGTATAAGGACTTATTTGTTCATTTTTTAGTAAAATGGGTCAAATATAATCCAACTCTTAATATAAAAGCCTTTGTATTACTTTTACCCATATTTGTATTATGTGTTCATATCCGTTCCCTCCTAATCAATTAGAGGTCATAATTAGATATTAATTACCTCAATTTTTGTGTTGGTGCAATAAGCTTGGAACCTTTGTGATAGTACCATATGCCTGGATCAGATTCCATTGCTGGCAAAGCCAAGTGTTTGTTGTGCCAAGCTGCCACCATGACTTGAGCAAAGCTTGTAAACAAGCTCTTAGCAGGCATCAATTTAATGTAAAGTGGTGAACCCAATAAGAACATGACTGTGGAGAGGAACATGAGCCCTGCTGGAACTCCATAGCCTATGACCCACCCGGCTGCATCTTGAATATACACAATAACAGTTACGGAAACCATGAGTGAAAGTCCAACTGAAGCATAATACCAGTTGAAGAAGCTTTGCAACACCCTCTTGTTTTCAGGGTTGCTAGGATTGTACAACTGATCAGCACCGAAGGCCAAGGCACATGGCCTAATGCCACCGGCTCCGATTGACATTAAAGCAAAAGATGAGAAGAGAAGCGCCAGCTGAGCTGCTTTTGGAGATGCACAACTTTCTGTCGCCAGACCGTTGCATTGAGGAGGCCTTGCTTGCGGAAGGGCAGCAGTTAACCATAACAAGCTCATTCCCTGCCAGAATAACCATACATCATACATTAATGTATCCGTTTTCTCCTTACGGATTAACCGTTTTAAGAAAATACTTTTGCTTACAAGAAGGCTGACGAATGTTCCGAGCGCGATAACGCGAAAGCGGCCGAGGAAAGAATCAGAGAGAAAAGCACCAAGGATTGGCATGAAATTCGAAATTGCAGACCACAGGAATAGAACGTTAGCTCCCTTGGCATTGGACATGTGATATTCATTTATTAAGTACAAAATCATATTTGCATGAAGACCAAAGCTTGCAACTTTCTCAAATGTCTCGGTTGCTGCATAAACAAAAACAATTTAATTCCACATCGATTAGTTAAGGAGTGAATCAACAATCCTTGTATCTCAATATATCTTAAAAGATTAAAAAATAGATGAATTTAAGGCTTACATATAACAAAAGGCATGGTCTTAAGGCCACCCAGTTTGGTGGTGAGATGCTTCTCTTCTTCACCATGTTTCATTTGATCACAAGGGTTCTTCTCCATTGATGTTCTTCACAATTTGGTGAGATACCAATCAAGTGAATTGAAGGAACCTTGTGTCCTCAAGGCCTCAAATATAATATCCTTATTTTTACTAACCATCACTAAGGTTAAATTCCAAAAATGGTCCTTGTATTTATTCGGATTTAATCCTTTTATTTTTTATTTGTTTGAAATTGGTGATTTTGTTACAATTTAGTGGAACTGTAAAAAATTACACAATATTAATCCACTGTTATATGTCACGTAAACAATTTAAAATTTATAAAATTATATAAAATTATAAAAAAATTACAAATTATGAAAATGACCTCTTAAAAAATAAAAAATATTAAACAAAAAAGGTAAAATTACATAGAAATTTTCTCCCTACTATTCAAATTCCTCATTTTTTCAATCCTTTTAACCAATTTTTTACCCTTGAAGATACAACCTTTTTTTTTATTATTTTACATGTAATTATTTGAGTATTATGTGGGTGTACACATTGATATATGCATATACTTTAAAAAATTAAAATTCACAAAAAATAGTAAACACAAGCTTTCAAAGAAAAGGGGGAAAAAGAAAGCCATATTAGAAAAGAAGAAAAAGAATTGGACTGAAATCAATGGACTCAAAAGATAGAGAGAGAGAGAGAAGAAGAAGAAGAAGCAAATCATAAACAACCACAAAAGCAATCCTTTTCAACTCAAAAGATCATTAGAAAAGTTTGATAAAATTCCTTTCTTTTTTCCCTCTATATTTTATTTTCCCTAATTTCACTCAAAAAATAAATAATTGCTTATTAAGTTTAGGTTTAATACATAATTTAGTATTTTGAGTTTGACATTTTTTAATGTGATATTTTTGTTATTTTTTTGGTTCAAATAAGTATTCATATTTGACAAAAGTTATACACTTTTTTAATGTGGTACTTTTATTATTTTTGGTCTAATTATGTACTTATATTTTATAAAAGTTATATATTTTGGTATTTAAAAAGTAAAAGTGTTAACTTTTTAATGTTTAATTCGGGTTTTAGAGTTGAGATGAGAATACATTATTAACTAATAATATTAGTAATTAACTTTCATCAAATTAACTTTAAAACCCGAATTAAATCAAGTCCATCATAATGTATTTGACAAATTAAATACAAAATTAAATAAATTCACAATTAACACTAAATTTATGGCTAAATTATAAAAATATGTTAGAAATTATTTTTTGAGAAAATGTGCTGAATTTTTTGAAACTACCGATACACGTTCTCAACCATTTTTTTTTGTTGATTCAAGAAAAATTGGGTATTGGTTTTTGGAATATTAATGATATATAGAAGAATATCCATGTCTATCTTTTCAATAAAAAATTTTATAAAAAAATAAAATTTCCAGATTAATCGAATATTTCTTCTTTTTATTATTTGTCAAATTTTTTTTGCTAATTTTAATATTTTATCTTGATAACTTATTTTGTTAGAACTACTATTTATTTCTTGGGTTGGAAATTCGTTTTTCTTGTCTTTTATAATTAGAATTTTTGTATTTGATTTTTGTTTGCGTTTGTTCTCTTAGTCAGATCTTTTTTTTTGTTAATGAATAATTTGTCCACCCTATAGATTGAATTTGAAGGGATGATTTGTGAATCATCTTATTACTGATTATCGAATCCTTTTTAGTTTCGCCCAATTCATATGTTTCTCTCATCCCAAAAAATGGAATTGGATTTATTTTTTAAAGTTCTTTTATTATTCCCTTTAGAAATAGAATGCTTTAAGTGGTCCATTTTTTTTTTGTTTCATTTGAAGCTTTTCGAAACAATTTAGTTTTTTATTTTAAAATTGTTAAAGCTATAAAACATTTCGTTTTCATTTTTTTTTACTTCTTTAAAAATAGGCTCAAAAAACGAACTTCGTTTTTTAAGAGAGCCGAAAGGTACTTCAGTTTTTATTCCCCAAACTGTTAAAAAGCAAAAATCATTCTTTTGACCTTTTATTTCATTGGATCTTTACGAGAGAGTTGTAGTTTAAATCTGTGCCAACGTTTCAGGCAAAAAGGAAATAGGATCTTTATCTGAATACCGTTTGTTTACCTGTTTTTTGAAAATTATGTTTCGGATAATTGAACACCATTATAAGTGCATTGAACATGCATTTCTCAATTCCAATCCGTTAAATCCTCAGACCACTCAGGAAATTGAAATAATAACATACGGGAAATGTTTTTAACTATTATCAATGAAGGTAATATAATATATTTTCTAAGAATTGATTGGGTTATTAACACGGAGCCCCTTATTACTTGAGCAAGTAAAAGACTATCCCAAGCTTCTGCTATTTCTATCCTCATTTTCTCTTCTCTTTTGTATTTTCCTCTTTTGGCCTCGTCTTTTTTTCTCGATCTTTTTTCTGTATAATTAGAAATTTTTTATTCTTTGTTTTTACATATCCAATTTCAAGATATTCGTTTCAGCGGTCCAAAAATATCAAAAGAAAAAAAGAGTAGTTTGTCTACTCTGTCCAAAAAAGGGGGAATGTACATTTGCTTGAAACAGCTCCCAAGTAATTGTTTTACGCCTTTGGGAACGTAATTGTTTTACGTTATATAAAAAGTGTTTCGATTTCTGTCATAATTGTATCATACTTCAAAAAAGTATTTCGAATTTCGAATTCTAAAAATGTCTTGATTTATTTTCTTACATTTTCTTATACAAACATAGGATTTCTTTAGATCAATTCAAATTGATACATTATTTGTATATCCACTAAACTAAAAAAAAGGGGTTTTCTCTGTTGGGTTGAAAACAGGGGAAGGAGAGATATAGTAATTCAAAGAAATAATGATTCATAAAGTTACAAAATTGAAACTCAATGGGTTAGTTTCGACAACTCAGATAAAGCTCTTTTATATATGTGCTCTGTGATCCGCTATAGTATAAATAGAAAAAAAAATTATTATTCTATTATTTAATTTTTTATTATTATAAATCGAATATTATAAAAATAACAAATTATTATAACACTACATAACAAATACAAATAGGCGATAGGGAAAATAAGAATCCCCCTTTATATCTTATTCGAGTTAAACCAATTCAAATTACTTCAAATTTATTTGTCGTACAAAAAAACTTTTTGAATTCCCCGTAGAAAGAGATTTGGGCATTGAATTTTATGTAATGATCAATAAATTCGATTTAATTCTCTACCCATACTTGCAAAAATCGTACCAAGAAACTAATCTATTCCATAGCTATAGCTATTTGGAATTGGAATTGAAGAACAAGGAATACCCATATTAGTGTTTAGTGGTTTCAAATAGAAATCTAAATGAGGCGTGGCCAAGCGGTAAGGCAACGGGTTTTGGTTCCGCTATGCGGAGGTTCGGATCCTTCCATCCCAAAGCATACTCTATTTATATATCAGAATAACCATATCCGAAGCTAAATTGCTCTTTTTTTGTTTTTAAATAACCTTCTTTCTAACAGTCAAGTATTGGAGAAAATGTGATTCTTGCTTTTGATTTTTAATGATTTCTTAAGATGGGCACTCGAACAACTATGAGATTGTTGGATCTATTCTACAGAGTTATTTAATCTATTGGGTTATTCGAAGATGCACGGTAGATTTAAAAAGATTAGTTTATTTTGTTTTTGAAGAGAGAAAGAAAAACATTATTTTTATGTGGAAATGAAAATGCACCTTTTAGAATGCGTTCGCGTCTTCACTTTGTTAAAAATTGTTTTTTTTCTTTCTTGTAGTTAGAAATTAGAATTTTATAGATTTTTTTTTGTCTGTGTTTGAGATAGACATTGTTATAGTTTTAAGGTATGTTTGAATTTACGGTAGTGTCATGGAGCTAGGTGACCTACAAATTTCATCTATCATGTGAGTATGGAGCCATCAGTCGAGAAGTCGAATCATGTTGTAACTCAAAGTTCTAGTTGATGGTGATTAATACGGTTTCGAGTTGAAGTGTAACTAGGGTTTCAAGTTTACAAAGATTATGCTGTCAATGGATAGAGTATAGATGGGACCCCAATTGGCAGTGGTTATGCGGGCACGACAACGAGTTTTTCCTCATTAGAGAATGATGCTTTATAAAACCCAAACAAAAGTACGAGGAAGAAAAACATAGTGGCATTTTAGTATAATCAAGTAATTCATTCTATCCATGTCCACCAAAGACAGTAACCCCGTTACTATAACCTATGACAGAATTGGGATGTAACAGGTTTTACTAATAAGGTCATTATCATTGGTGGAGATGGATAACACAAACTACTTGATTATACTGGAAGACCCCTGTAATAGCCAATTTTGGCCCAGGTCAATAAAACAAATAATAAAACCCAAATATTAGTAAGCCTAATGTCCAAATCCAAATTACAAAATAAGTAGCAGGTATGAACTAACCCAAACCCAATTACAAAGCCCAAAACAAATCAACCCTAGCCCAACTATCCTAATGTAACACCCCTTACCCGTACCCGAGACCGGGATCGGATATGAGGCGTTATCGGACGTGTACTTGAACGTTTACAGGAATTACAGTTTATAAACTTCCATTTCAAAATAAAACCAATCGAATTACATCTCAATGTCCCTATTATGGGCCTACGAGGCCCAAAACATGTCTAGAAAGATTCGCTGACTAAACCGAGAACTTAGGAAAAATTTCAAGAAAAATTCTAGGTTAGTGTCTCACACGCCCGTGTGAAGACATAGCACACGCCCGTGTGAAGACATAGCACACGCCCGTGTGCTTGGGGACACGCCCGTGTGCTTCGGGATGCGCCCGTGTCCCCTACCCATATGGAATTAATTGGATTTTATTTTCTAATTCGAACCTACAGGGGTTTTCACACGGCCAAGCACACGCTCGTGTCCCTGGCCTGTGTCCTTCACACGGCCTAGACACGCCCGTGTGGTCGCCCGTGTCCAAAAACTCGAGCATTCTTGTAACACCCCTAACCCGTATCCGCTGCCAGAACAGGGTTTCGGAGCATTACAACCATTTACAGATCACTAAAAAAAATTCAAATACTTACCGATTCAATGCATCATATAAATAAATATATTATCATTCAATCAACAGTTTCACACTTGTATAAGCATCAAACAGCAACATTGTTAGTATACTTGCACATATCTCATATAAATTCAACATTGATATATCTATTTTCTCGACATATCGCACTTGAGTTTAATAATAGTCTCAACTTACATAATTTCCTTGTATCAACATATCAAAGATAATCATATATGTACATGTCATGAAACATATCATGCTCTTACCGTTTCTTCATAAGCATATATCATTCATTTCATTATATCAATATTTCATGCTCCATCATTTCCATATATTTTATGTATATTTATTCCGGTAATAGCTTATATCAAACTTAACATAAATTATATTCCATGTACTTATACTTATTTCGTTTATCTATCTTCATAATTATTTCATATAGCCATTCGTCATCTGATACATATTACCTGAATATCAATTGTTCAACAGATGTTAGAGCGTCTCCCATCCACGGTCTTATTTATCTTTGACATGATGCCATAGTGTCTTTCAACTATGGTCTTACCCATTTTCTGTCATGTTGCCATGGTATCTTTCAACCATGGTCTTGTTCATTTCATATCACGTTGCCATGGTATCTTTCAACCATGGTCTTACACATTTCATATCAGGCTGCCATGGTATCTTTCAACCATGGTCTTACACATTTCATATCAGAGAGCACACTCCCGCGAACCTCATCCTTACAGTGGGATTACCAGTCTAGGCTAAATCCCCTGTAATATAAACTCATAGAGTATTGTCGGGATTACCAGTCCAGGCTAAATCCCCTGCAACGACAATTACTCTAATGAGCTTGGATCTGAATTACCAGTCCAGGCTAAATTCAGACCCTAATTCGGATTACCCGTCCAGGCTAAATCCATTTTACACGTATTCTTCAGGAGGGCTATATCAGAATAGAATCACCCGTCCAGGCTAGATCCTTTTTACCGTCAATTCCTTTTCAAAGATCCATCGAATTTTCCTTTCATTCAACTGGGATTTATTTTCAATTTATATCGAGTATTATCAATATTTCATCAAATATCATGAATTGAACATTCAAATCATATTTTCATCACATAACCACATATTTCAAGTATTTAAAATACAATTCAAGTTACACAAACTTACCTCATTGCTTGTTTGTGTTTATAATTTTATTAATTTGATATCTTTTCTTTTCCACGATCAAGTCTCATATTTGAGTCGTCCAGATCTTTATAAATAAATTTGATCATCATTTTCATTCATTTCATCTTCTAATGCATTTAATTAATGCTCTAGGCAAAATTACCATTTTGCCCCTAAACTTTTAATTAATGACGATTTCGTCCTTAGGGTCAGGAAAATAAAATTCTTGCAATTTAATCCTTATTTCCAGCTATTATTCTCATATATATTGATAACAGTCCATGAATTCTATAAAATATTAGAATTTTCCATAATTTCAACACTTTTCAATTTAATCCCTAAAACATGTTTTCCCCCCGATCTTGAACTAAATTAATAATTTCATTCAATTTCATAATTTAAATAATAAAATAATCCATTTCATGCAATTTGGTCATTTCTGACATTTTTACAAAATTATCCATAAAGTTTTACTTTTATTCAATTTAGTCCCTAAGCCTAAAATATGCAAATTACCCATGCTTAATGAATATTCATATATGTTTTCCTCCTCCTCCTCTCCATTCCACATCCTTGATGTATGTAGCACACTTGTAAGTAACATTATCTATAATCTTTATTATTTACTTTTATGAATATTCAAGTTGTCCATCTGTGTCATAGTCACTAAATTATTTATATCTGGAGCTATAGGACTCCAAATTAAGATCCGCTAATTTTCCCTGAAACTAGACTCATATATCTTCTTACCATAAAATTTTCAGAATTTTTGGTTTAGTAAATAAGTACAGTTTATTCTTTAAAGTTACCCCTATTCTGCTGTCTGACAGTTGTGACCCTTCACTAAAAATTAATTATCTCCTTGTACAGAATTTGAATGATGTTCATATTTGTTTCTATTGAAAATAGACTCATTCGGGATTTTAAACATATAAATTTAAGCCCCTAATTATTTTTATCCAATTGTTTTATGATTTTACAAATTCAGAACAGGGGAACCCGAAATCATTCTGACCTTGTCTCACAAAATTCATCATATCTCTTGATTTAGAATTCCATTGCTTACATAATTTCTTCTATAAGAAACTAGACTTAATAAGATTTAATTTCATATTTTATTCATCCTATAATTAGATTTCTACAATTTTTGACGATTTTTCAAAGTTAGACTACTGCTGCTGTCCAAAACTGTTTTAGTACAAGATATTAATTACCATGTTATAACATCCTTATTTTCTTTTTCTACACCATTTCTCATCACTTTCTCTTATTTTTTCTTCACTAACATATCAATAACATAGGACCTTATGTAAGAAAACTCTACTATAACATTATTTCCATGCTTTATCAATAATAACAAACTTAAAAACATATTGAAATCTTGATGTACTTACCTTTTCTTATTGGCTTCAATCTTTAACTTGATTTTTCTCTCTCCTCCAGCTTCGATTTCTTGAATCCAACTTGATATTCTTGCTCCCCATCATCTCCTTGCTATCTTTCTCTCTTGATGGCTATGGAAATTCTTTCAATTTTTAGGTGAAAATAATGAATTTTTGGTGGAAGGACTAAATTGTAAAGAAAGCAAATTTCTTTTCTTCTTCTTATCTTACGTTAGTTTGCATGGGAAAGGAAATGTGTTAATAATTCTTCATCTTTATTTAGTATAAAAGGAAGGAAAGATGAAGAATTATCAACACATTTCCTTTTATACTAAATAAATAATAATATAATAATAAACATCTCATAAAATATTAATAAAATAATATTTATCTAATTAATTAATTTAAAATATCATCAACATAATCATTACATTCTAGAATTCTCTCTCTTACTAATTGACCATTTTGCCCTTCATGATCTTTTAGAATTCCATCCTTGAGTTATCACTTAATTTGGTAAAATTGCGATTTAGTCCTTCATAATTTTTTTACCTATTCAATTTGGTCCTAATTCATCAATTTTTCTTGGTTTCTAGATCATTCCACCCTTAAAATATTTGCACCATTAGTCCTTCAACTTTTTTATATTTACACTTCAACCCCTTAATTTTTGAGTATTTACTCTTGTGCAACAAGACTTTTCTCATCTTTGCAATTTAGTCCTTTCTTGAATATATCATAATATACTTCTCAATATTGACATCACTCAAAAATTTCCTTTTTGTCACTTTATTTCCTTATTTTACTATATCACGGATAATATTTTACTGTAAAAATTTTCGGGGTATTACAATTTTGTTTATGAAGTTAGCATGCATTTGGGGGCACACGGCCAAGACACACGCCCGTGTGCTAGGCCGTGCCCTCCACACGATTGAGACACACGCCCGTGTCTCTACCAGTGTGATTTTTACCATGCATTCTGACTTGAAATTTCTTAGGTGCAGGGGACACACAACCATACCATACGCCCATGGGGTAGCCCACACACCTGTGTGTCTACCCGTGTGAACCATGTTAGGTTATTTTCCAAGCCTTTGGTCACCCTATATGACTCACTTACACTTATAGGTTACCATAATACATAGCAAGGCCTAATTGTATACTTATTGACCTCGATAAACCTCATTGCATGTAAACCTCATTTCATCGATTTTAGTCATGCTAAGTTATTTCTTTTATATCAAGGATTACTATGCTTTATGACACATTCAAGATTGGCTCGTTATTAAAACTCATTGCCAATTATGGCCAAGCTATTCCATGTGATTTGGACATAATATGTGTCTCTAAATGTGAGATATCACACTTGATCCTCACTAGAGCAATTGAATATAAGTATGTATAAATTGGTAAGTCATAGCCAACATCAAAATGAGTCAATTCCCATGGCTATATACAAGAAGATATATATATACCTTCATATGCCTTAATTTAGGCAAATCAAATGACACATATAACAAAATAACCCAAAAGCCCTATACATGCCATTGAACAAAATAAAAGTGTCTATTTACCAAAGCTGGACTAGTTGATAATGTGTTGACTCTCCAACCATCTTTCAATCTTTACGAGTCCTCGAGCTCTATAAGACAAGGAAAAAAGAGGGGTAAGCATTTACATGCTTAGTAAGCCCGAATAACTGGAAAGTAAAGTTACTGATTTATTAGCATATATCCATATTAAGCAATAAGACCAATAAGCATGAAATAATTTCCCTATCACATGCACTCAATCAACAAGTTAGTCCCATAACAATACACCATGAAATTTGTCTTAGGTGAGCTCATCATTCAACATTTTCATTTTTATATCTCATATTAATCCCATTAAGTTTCTCAGAAGATCTCGATGGATTGTCCATTTACCATCAAGTCATAAGAGCGATCATCTCATGTATGCACTCCTACGAACCTCACATCTTACGGCGGGATTACCAGTCCAGGCTAAATCCCTTATAGCGACAAACACCCTTAATGAGCTCAGATCTGAATTACTAGTCCAAGCTAAATTCAGACCCTAATTGGATTACCCGTCCGGGCTAGATCCTTTCTATATTTGAGATCAACAAATTACCCGTCCGGGTTAAATCCTTTTCTACAACACATCCAAGATCTCAAGTCACATGTAAATCATGGTTTATCCATAGAATTTCCCTTTTAAACCTCAACTGGGACATTTATCAACATGTCATTATTAAAGATACATTTAATGGATTTTCATGCCATCATCAAATGCAATTATCATACATTCATAAATCATATAGTTAGGTATATTATGAGTTTACTTTAAGTTATTCGAACTTACCTGGAATTCGTCTCGATTTTGCGTTTCGATTATTCCGAAACCTTCTGTTTTCCTCGATTAACCTCCGGAATTTGTTCTTCGGGGTTATAAAAATAAAGTAGAATCATTAATACCTCACATTATTCTTTTCGAGTCTAAATTTCACCCCCAGTCCAAATGACCATTTTGCCCCTAACCTTTCACATTTTTACAATTTAGTCCCTAGGCTCGTACAATGAAATGCATGCAATCTCTACATTACCCATGCCTAGCCGAATGTTCTTTCCTCTTATGGAATCCCACATTTTCCATTATTTCACATTTCTACCACATATTTTACATTTTTTGCAAATAGGTCCTTTTAGGGATTTTTCATGAAAATCACAGAAAAATATGTTTAACACACATCCAACTTTCATATTCCTCTATAGAACATCAATGAATAAACATGTCACGCATGGGTCATTTTGTAAACATGAACCCTAACTCAAAATATAGGTAGAAATGGAGAGAGCAAGCTTCCGAGATTTCAAAAATACGAAGAACATTAAAAACGGGGCTAGGGAGCACTTACTATTGAGCTTGAAAAGCTGAAAACCCTAGCTATGGAGAACCCAAATTTTTGGCAGCAACATGAAAGAAATGAGCTGATTTTTGGCTTATTTTCCCATTTTATTTCATTAATTAGCCAAATGACCAAAATGCCCTCAAGCTCTTTCTTTACAATTTCATCCATACAAGCCCATTTTTTGTCCAAAAATTTAGAAATTGGGAAATTTTCTCTTTAAGACCTTCTAATTAATATTATAAAGCAATTTCATACAAATTGCTTCTAGAATCCAAGTTTTGCAATTTATTCAATTTAGTCTTTATTTTCTAATTGGACACCTTACTTATAGAATTTTCTCATGAAACTTTAACACATGCATATTTTCATATTCTAGACCTCATAATAATCAAAAAATAAATATTTCAACGTTGGATTTGTGGTCCCAAAACCACTGTTCCGACTAAGCCCTATTTCGGGATGTTACACTTAAAACATTTCAACCAACAAACCCTAGCCTTACCCTCTTCAGCCGTCGCTCCTAGCAGCCACCTAGGACTGCCCCTGGCCACCTCGCGCGCCGCACGCCACCTCCTCCACGCGTCACACAAAACCTACAACAAAATCAAATACAACAGCAAAAGAGCACGCGAGCGATAGATAAGTAAATAGCAAAAAACAAAAACAATGAAACGAATAGTTGGTAGATTGGCTTTAAAAAGCCAAGACCTATTCTTTGTAATTTTTTTTACGAACACTCACGAACATTTTTTGCGATAATATATCAAAAAGTAGAACAATTTTTAGGTAATTTTTCACTTAAGTTTCTATTTTGTCTTTATTTCATTGGTTATTTTCATTTTTTATTTTTTTGTTTTGCACTCGAAAATAAATAAAAGAAAAGAAGTAAAGAAACCTCACCTGAATCCCCAAGGGCACGTCGTCGGAGAGCCTTCTCCGTCGTTGCAATCGGGTTCGAAAAAGGGCTGAGGGTTCTCTTTCTTCGTTTCTTATAAGATGCCGAGGGTTTGACCTTCAAAGGGGTTTTGAAACTGGGTTTGAAGTGCCCATTTGCGATAGTGGTGGTGCGACGGACGACAGTTGGGTGTTATCTTGGTCAGCCATGGGGAAAGAAAGGGGAGAGACTTAGGGTTTTTTAGTTTTTTTATAATAAAAAAAAGAGGCAGAAATGAGTTTTTTTTTTTAAAAAAGGGCTTAAATACAACGTCGAAACGACATAGTTTCAGACCCTCCCCACACGCCTCAAAACAGTGTCGTTTGGAAGAGGGAACCCGAATCCGACCCGTACCCAAGGGAGATCCACATGTTTCCCATTATTGGGATATTTATGCGCAAGGTCCCTCCGCCTTTGTGCGCACTGTAATTTTGCCCTTTCATTCACTTTATTCATTTTTATAAATTTGACCGTATAATTTATTTTTGTTTACATTCAGGTCCGTGCTGAAACGTTGCGCCTAAAGGATGGGAATATTTCCCAATTAGTCCTTCATTATTTCAGCGCGTTTCACCTCGATCCCTGATAGCTTTTTTTCATTATGTACAATTTTTACCCTTAAGTTTTGATCCGATTTCAACCTAGTCATTGGTCTGTCTATTTATTTATTTATTCCTCTTTTTTTAAAAAGAACTATTTTTTTTATTATTATTCATTTTAAGTTTTTTATATATTATTCACGTTAAAACTTTTTATATATTATTTATTTTAAAGTTCTTTTTCCACATATTATTTATTTTAAGCTTTTATACGTTATTTTAAATTGTTTTTTTATATAAACTATTCATTTAAGGTTACTATATATTTTATCTTATTTTAAATTGAATTATATATTAACTACTTTAAGTTATTTCATACTATTCACTCTAAACTTACTTATATATATTATTTTAAACTTGTTTTTATGTATTATTGTTTTATTACTTGTTAAATTGTTACCTTATTTTAAACTCTTTTATTTATTTAAAATATTTTTACTATTATTTATTTTAGGTTTTTTATATATTATTTATTTTACACTATTATATATATATTATCTATTTTAAAATTTTTCATATATATCATTTTTTAAATTTTTTTGTGCATCATAGATTTTAAAATTCTTTTTCACATTTTTTATTTTAAACTCATTTATTATCATTTTAAAATTTGTTCTTACATTTTATTTATTTTAATTTGCCTTATAACTTTTTTAAAATTGTTATATATATTATTTAATTCATTGGTCTTTGATTATTAATGTTATTATTTAAATGATGTATGTTGTGAGACTATTGCCATTGTGTGTTCTTTAATTTGTTCATTCGTGTTCATATTATTGTCATTCGCTTGTATAATGTTGAATTTACGTGCCATTGTTCTAGGCTCATCACTATATTTTATTTCATACCATTGCCTCATGAATCAAGCCTCGTTACATTTATTCAATAAATCATTTTGTTTTAATCCAAACAAATAACGCATGTAGTTTAAATATCGTACTCGCTATTATTCAAAAACAAAAATTTCAAAATAAGGCAATGTTTCACGTTTTGGAACATCGAGGAATTGTGTCCTAACTTACGGGGTTTTGGTTTTCTTGTTGATCCTAAATAGCCAAATATCCTTTCGAGTTTTAAAATACACGGAATTCCAATAGAAATTAAAGGCAAACTTATTCTCGAAGGTGCAAAGTGTCGCGTCCTAACTCACAGGATGTGACATTTTATTACTTCTAAACAAGAGAGTTTTTAACACTCTTTTCGGTTAACTCAAGCGTTTTTGAAATCGATGTTAATAAAGAAGGATCGTATTTTAAATATGTTCCTGATTTTCAACTTTCGACATTAAGACACTAACTAATCAATTTGGTACCAATTTTGGGCGTGACGAGGGTGCTAATCCTTCCTCGCACGTAACTGACTCTCGAACTCGTTCTCTCGAGTTTCATAGACCAAAAACACCGTTTTAGTAAACTAAAACATTTTATTAAAATAAAGGTGATCCGATCACAACTAATAAAGATCAGTGGCGACTCCCGTTTTAATTTTTATTTCCAAACAAAGTCGACCCTCTTTAAAAAAAATGGTTTTGACAACCCCTAAATTTTTCTTCCTCGTACTTCTGTATGGGTTTTATAAAGCATGCTCCTCTGATGAGGAGAAACTCGTTGTCGTATCCGCATAACCACCGTCAACTAGGGCCCCATTTATGCTCCATCCATTGATAGCATAACATTTGTAAACTTGAAAGCCTTAGTTACACTTTGGCTTGAGTATATAAAATTAGATAATTAATAATGTTAACAACATAATAATTAACTATTTAAAATTAAATAATTTAATAATATTGTCTTACAATTTGTAATTGAACATTGGAGATATATTTGTCATCCAAACGAATAAACTGATTTGTCATTTTACAAATTATAAGGAATAAAACAAAATTGGAAAGAATAAGATTCAATGAAAGATTTTTAAAAAAATAATTGAGATTTGAGATTTGGGAATCGAGAATCGAGAATTTAGGATTGAGGATTGCGGATTGCTGATTGTCTACTGAGTTGAAAAGAATGAAGTTTGGAGGGGTTTATATAGGATAAATTATGGTTGTTGGAGTATTATAGCCATTGAAAAGGTTTCTGTTGGAAAGAAAATGTGCCTTGTAGGATGCATTTTTCTTTCTCTCTCTAAAAATAGTCTAAATTGGTAAGTTTCAAAAAAAAATCAACACATTTTCTCAATTTTTTTTCAACATATTTCTATAATTCAGCCCTAAATTTATTGTATTAGCAAAATCATGAAAAATTCAAACCTAGTAATAGTAGTAACTAACTTTCATTAAATCAATCCTCAAACTCGAATTAAACACAAAAAATTAACATCGTTACTTTTTAGTACCAAAATATATAACTTTTATCAAATATAAGTATCAAATTAAATAAAAAAAATAACACAAATATCACATTAGAAGAATGTGTGAAACTTAAATACCAAATTATTTATTAAACCGACTGTTGTTATAAAAATTAGCTATTGTTTTTTAAATGACTCGAGTACTAAATAAATATATATAACTTCATTATTTCTCATGAAATATTTAAATTAGTCTTTCTCAATATCATATTATAAACTAAGAATTTTTTATAATTTTGATTTTTTGAAATTAATAAATGAATTTAATAGCAAAAAAGAAAAGAATGTAACATATACACAATAACATCAACAAATTCACGTTTTAGGAGTTCATTATCATGGTGCTTTACAAAGAGGTAAACAACTAATCATGGGTGAGGATTGAACCCCAAATCTCATGGTTAAAGGATAAAGTGAACAACCACCACAGCACATCTCATAGTTACTGATTTTTAGTTTTTAATATAGGATTAAAAACATGTCAAATTCAAATATTTGAATCACAGTGCTTAGGAATCACTGTCAAATTCAATTTCAAATTCAAACATGTCAGAGTTTTACAAGACAATGTGATGGTGGGCTCAGGAACCACAGTGCTTAGGAGGATTCAACGGATTATGAGAGTTAAATGATAGAAGTGAATTAGGTATGTTATTAGAGAAGACAATCTAGTTGCTGACCATTTAGTTAAATTGAGTTTAGGATAGAGGTTAAGCCTGTAAGTTTTTTATGATGCACCAAATGTAGTTTTGGGGCTTCTGCAACAAGACAAAGTTAGGGTTGTTTTTGTTCAATTTAATTTGATGAAATTATTGTTTCTTGTCTATCACCAAAAAGAAAAAAGCATGTCAAATTCAAATATTTAAATAAAAAATAAAAAAAAATAAATCACGAGGGAGTGGAGTAGAGCCAAATTGACAAATTTTATAGAGATTGAGTGCTAAATTATTATACCTAATTTTTAAACCGACGATGAAAAATATTTATTATGGACCAAAATTAAAAGAAATTGATAAAAGCAGGGACCATCCTTAAAAAATATAACCTATACCTAACTAATATTATAAAATCAAAGTGATTCATAGTGAATAATATTCTTATTAGCAAAATGGAGGTATTGTCATAGTCAATATCCACAAAGTGGATACGACAATTTAAATGATAGGGACTTGATTTGAATTATTGTTGTTTTTATGTATATTGAAATGTGTAGTGTTAAGGCACTAACAGCAACTCCTTGACAAAATCTACCCTCTTAGGCCTCAAAACTTGGAAGATTTTGTCACAATCTTATTGCTTCGCAGGGGGATTTAATATATAAAGATTGAGATTCCTTTTCACCAATTTGTAATTCCTCACATCTTTTAATTTTTAATATTTTATATAAAAATTGTACCAAACGAAACCAACTTGGGTTATATATAAGATCAAGATTGGATTTCCAATCCCTATAATTACTCTTCTTCTTCTTTTTTAACTTTAAACTTGGACCATTTTAAAATTTTAAAAAAAAAATCAAGTGTATAAAATCAACATGAGTTTTTTTTTTTTAACAAACTTTTATATGTTCTGATTATATTTGTATTTTTTAACACAATATCTAGTTTCATGTGCCAAAAAGATGAGTTTTAGATTAAACAATGCTTCTCTGACATTGTAAAACTTCAACGCCAAAAAGATCATAAGTTGAAAATAGCCTTTTTATAAAAAAGTTATTTAAAAAACTTTCTAGCGTCAAATACTAGTAAAAAAATGATGTCCACGAAACCAATTAAAAATCTGACTAAGACAAGTGCATCTATCAATTAATAGTATAGCTACAGTAAGCAAATATATCATTCCCACGAAGACTAAAAGTACTAGTCTTTCTATTATTTAACTGATAAATTCAAGTGACCAATTAAAACTAAAATTAACTAATTTAATTAACTAATGAACACGGCAAAGAACAAATCACGAAAATAAATAATTAACAACCAAGAAGCAAAACAATACATAGGAAAGAATTCACTTAGACTTCATCTGTCACTATCAAACTAAATTATGTTAATATCTCTGTTAAAGAATAAGTGTAACTGACCCTAGGTTGATTAATTAAAATTTCTTTCTAATTAAAACCCCTATTATCACATTAATTCAATCTATGGATTTTCCTATTAGATTTAACTCTAATCTTATAAATTTATGTTGTCATATTTCTAGGATTGCATGTAACTCCACTCAATTATGTTAGATTTACTCTTAAACAAAGTTTATTCCTCCTCTGATTTAAGCACATCAAACATGGATTAATAGTCTAAAAATATTAGACCACGATTTAAGCACATGTAATTAAGAACAAAAAATTAAGTCTTTATTGCGTAAAATAAAAACCAAACGACAGATTCCATCATAGGGTTCATCTCCCCTAGGTATTTAGAAAATTATTTCATGCTAGTAAATAAAAAATCTAAAATACAGTATAACCACAAGAAACAAAGAAACTCATAATAATTCCCAAATAAATCAAAAGGGAATCCTCAATCTTGATGGAAATCTGCTTCAGAACTTGTTTTAATGGTGTTTTTCGAGTTGTTTTCTTGACTATTCTATGACAGCTCGTTCTTATCTTCTTATTTTTGTCATATATAGGTTTCAGAATACCCGAAAAACCTTAAAAATCATGTTTTTCAGCTATTCAGAGTGCAATTCGTGAAATCGACATGGCCTGCCACATAGCTGTGTGGCTTACACGGGCGTATGTCCAGGCCATGTGGAATGATCCAGCCTGTGTGGCTCCTATAACTAGCTCTGATTTTCCGATTTTCGCTTGTTTTGCTCTCAAATTCTATCTTAAGTATAAAAACGTGAATTTAAAGGATTATGAGCATAAAATTCACCACTAATATCGAATAATCACCCAAAAACTCATTAAGAATGAAACCAAAACATGTTACTTTTAACACCTATAAAAAAATTTAGGATTAAATTTATTGATTTTTTAGAATTATAACTAAATTTATAGAACATATAAATACTGAAGGGCAAATTTAATTATTAGGCTAATAATAATAAAAAAAAAAAAACCACGTCAAACTTTGGTTATCGACATGGTACTAAAAATCTAATTTTAAAATTTTATTAACTAAATCGAATCATTGACTAAAGTGAAACATAGTCGAGTGATTATTAATTTGTTTATATGAGAATGGGAAGTGCACATCATCCACCCATTTCAGACAATTTAGTAATTAAAATAACCTTGTGTCTTTTTTTTTCAAAAATTTATTTTTTAAATTTTTTACTATAGTTTTATAAAACATGTCAACCCCTGACTCACCCTACTCATGAAATTTAAAAACCTCACCCATATTGTACCAAGTATTTTCCCTAAAAATAATAATAAGAAATTTCAAACTTCAAATGATTTAGTTAAATTTAGGGATAAAAATGATAATATGATTTAAGATGTTAAAAAATATATTTTCTTATAAAAATTTGAAGATATTGAAAATAATTGTTTTAATTTGATTATTATTTTTGAAAATATTTTTATTACAATTCTTTATATATTATTTGTGAAAATTATAATTAAAGTTTAAAAATGTATTAGCTTGATTCAAACTTTGTTGAAAGCATTTTGTAATCTATATATTCAAAATACAATTAAAATTACGAATTGGGATAATGAACATATTTGAGGACATCTATCTCTATTCACCCCAAATCTGTAATAAATAATTATTTTTAATTTTTAATTCTTGTCTGAATTCACAGTTACTCCTAATTCGAAGAAACTAATGAAATATTTAAATACAACTTGCTTCATACACAAATAATTGAACCATTTTTTTTCTATATTAAACCAAATAAAACCGCCGACTCTATAAACCGAACCTCCCAAGTTTCTTTTCAAATTTGCCTCCCAGATTTATTATTTAATTTTTTTTTAGTATAATAGCAAATTTAGTACTTCAATATTTATACTTTTTTTACATTTAATTCTTATTCTAGAAAATCTAATAAATTTAACCTGTAACATCTATAAAATTTATCAATTTAATTCTAGTTATTAACGTTTCTTTTTTCTCTGCTTATTCTTTTATGCTTTTGGGGGTGTTATTTAGTGCAGGAAAACTCGAAGGTTCTAATTTTCTCTACCAAAAAGATGATAAGTTTGTAGTGAAATTTCTTTTTAACGTTAAATATTACTTTTTCGACATTGAAAAACTCAAAAGTTTTTAATTTTCAGCTCTAAAAAGATTATAAGTTAGAGAAATTTTTTTATAAAAAAATTATTTAAAAAACATTCTAACGCCACATACTAGTAAAAAAGTTTAGGGTTAAATTTATTAATTTTTTTTAGAATTAGAATTAAATTAATAAAATTTATAAATATTGAAGGATAAAACTAGTTATTAGGCTAATAAAAAATAACCACATCAAACTTGTTATCTGCGTGGTGACTAATATTTTGAAAACTTTAATAATTAAATTGAAAATCTTTTATAATTAACGGATTAAAAAAAACATAGCTAATTGGCTACTCAAGTTATGTATCAGAAAATTAACTCTGTGTATCATCCAACCATTTCAAACTTAACGAAACAGCAACTAAAAAGCCAAATTCTAATAGTTTAGTAATTAAAATAAAAAATTTATGGCTGGATGCTAAAACAAAAGCACGGTAAAATTTAACAGTTGATTAGGTTGTTTATAATATTTCAAAATAAATTCATATTATAATATTTATTTTAATTGTATAAAAATAAAATTTAATATTTGTTACACTGACAGTATTTTTTTTTATTCTATAAACATCATTAAAAAATTATCATGTTTCTATTTTTTAATATTCGACACAACCCTTTTTATGAAATTTAAAAACTTCACTCTAAATATACCAAATATTTTCCCTGATAATGACAAATTTAAAAATTCCAATGATTTAATTATACTTATAGATAAAAAATTATATGATTTAAGAAAAGATGTTAAAAAATGTATTTCTCTGATAAAAAAATGTAAAGATATTTAAAATAATTATCTTATTTTGAATATTATTTTATAAAATATTTTTATACATTATATGTGAATTTGTGCAAATTAAAATAAGTATTGATGATTAAAATATGATTTTATCTAAGTCTTTAATTCAAACCTTATTGAAAACAAAATTTAAATATTTTGTAACTAATAAATTCAAAAGGGTATTAAAATTATGGATTCGGATAATAAATATATGTATCTGCTGCAAATCCATTAACAGATAATCATTTTAACGTCCAAATATTATCCCAAAAATGTCATCCCTAACTCAAGAGCGGAATACTAAGATATTTATATACAACTTTCTCCATAATCAAATTACTGGACCTCAAAAAATTCAATCATTTTTTTTCTAAATTAAACCGAATAACTTGCAAACCCAGCCACCTACTCTATAAACCAAACCTCCCAATTTTCTTTTCAAAATTGCTTTAACTAGAGGGAAATTTTATACAATTTTAAATCTTCCAACAAAACTCAGTTGTTGAAAGTCGTCAGGAGAAAACTGATTTAGTCAAACATTTCTTGGTTGTTATATTGAACAGAAGTAAAAACAAAAAAGTGAGATGCATCATTAGCACAACAAAAAGTAAAAGGGAAAATGAAGAACGAATTTGTTATTTTCCATTGGTATGAGCAGCATTCTTATGGAAAGGCCAAAGATTTACCAGACGCTCAAGCACCCCCGCACTTTTGGAAAAGTAACCCGAAAATCCGGCAGGAGTTGCTGGAGGAGGGAAGTCTTCCGCCGGCATTGCAAACGGACGAATCATCTTTTCCATTTTCTCTAATGTCAGATAGGATCCCAGTTCTTGCAGTCTTTCTGGACCCATTATCGGCAATGTATGCTCTTGGTGAAGTGAAGCAGCCTTGCTGTCATTCATCTGTCAACGCACATTGCATTAGTGTAGTTTCATGCAGCCAACAAGAAGTATAAAAATGGTTCATATCTATATAAAATTGAAAAAATATTGGAATTAACTTCAGATTTTGATCGTTTCTTCCATTAGAGTTTCTCTTTGTATATTCGACAGTATTACCTCCAATGGGGATAAATCTGCACCTCGGCTAAATGTCAACTCGATGCGGAACCTTTTTGGGTCTTCTAACGCTACCTGTAATTTCAATTCCATACATACATACACATAGTATGAGAAATCAATTTATATAAAGGTCGACTTGTTAGGAATGCCACTTGTTTACCAATGGCTGGATATGGCAGCATTTAGCTTAATGACTTGACCATCTCTCTCTGAGAAAGACCTATAATAAAGTAAGGCACCTACCTCTGTGTTCTCAAACATCCTTATCACAATGTAACTCATGTAGTCAAGCTCCTTGGTTTTATACAAACGTTTCAAGGCAGTCTGGCAAATAAGACTATCTTCTCCCTGAAGAGATTCATCCAGGTTACAGTAACGAAGCACGTTCATGAGGGAATGGATATGGGATTCCTGTCAGACAAATCAAGCCAAATTATTTTTAGCAAAAATAATTGGAAGTACATATATAGCAAATTTGGAAGTCTGCCAGTTAGGTTGAACACGAGAAAAGAGAATGGTTAGTTCTTTCGTGATTTGAACTTACTGATGTGAAGTAAAGGCGTGTTCTCACATGCCGCTCAGGTGTCCTGACATTTGCATACCTGAATGGACAAAGAGTCAAATATAAGATGATAAACTAAAATACAGGGAATAATGCATGAGTTAAAGGTTTTATATACGACTTGGGGTCCAAACGGTATTTAGTTTCTTTATCATCGTCATCTTCTTGATCCATTGAAATTTCACTTGTGGTGCTAGATCGCCTTGTGTCATCCCCATTGATGAAAAACTTTGGTGCAGAATCTTTATCATCCTTCCCATTCTTAGTTGATTTTGAGCACTTGTCTTGGTTACTTTTTAACTCAGCAACATTAAGGGCTTCTTCACGAGTATTCCTCAGATCGATCAAAACTTTACCCAACAAACGGCGTGCAATCTAAAGGAACAGAATAAAAATTAGGGGGGTGGGGAGAATTGCAAGTAGTTCATTTGCATTAATGAAGGTTAAATGTACATTGTTAAAGGGGGAAGCGTTAAGAACCTTCTAACATTAATAAATTAAGTAAAAATACTAAGTATGATCTTTTGTCCGAACATTTCTAATTGAATAAGAAATGCAGAAAGTAATCACCTTTGAACCAATTTTTAGTTTTTGCTTCGGATTAATGCCATATTCATTAGGAATGACACCATCTGCAAGAAGCTGCGACAAGATCACACAGACTAGTTAGGACAAAAACGGATGCAAAGGTCAATAAGCAGCCTAGGAAAATTTGGAAAACAATAGGATGTAGTCACCAAATGAAGAAAAGAAGATAAAAGTAAATGAAGAGGCTGCAGATCAGTACGTATGGCTGATTAAGATTAAATAGGGGTGAACTGCTAATATAGCCACTGTAAAAAATCAACTCTATGGTGGTAAGATGTTTACCTGTGCAACTTTAAAGAGCTCATCCAGACCTTTCAGATTAAGATGAGCATTGTGCAGAAGATCATATCTGCAATAGTAGGTTAATCAAACATATAAAAGTGTTAAGAAAGAAACGAAGCGTTTATATTTGTAAAGGCCAAGAACTTAATGTATTGTGAAAGTTCTAAAATTTAAAAATCAAGACAGAGCAAATTGCTTGAGTTTTAGGAGATTTGTATAATAGGTTTATGGACATCAAAATTATGGCGATGTCATACTATGCATTTTATCAATGCACTATTTTTCCTAATCTAAACAAACGCTAAATATGCAGATATCTCCTTAAAAGAAGCAAATGTTCAACCCTAAATCCAATACTACGGTGAGATGCAATCTCCAGTTCCTCAATCTACCTATACACCATCATCATAGATGGTTCATTTTCTAAAATTCAAAGAGATATTCACTTCAACAATAACGTGTAGTGCTGGAATGCAATCATGCAACAATCTCCTTGAGACAAATAGAAAATTTTCAAATTTCTGTTTAGAAAATTAAAAGGATAAATGAAAATAAATAAGAAAATTAAATTGGGAGAAAATTTAGGATGCAAAGAGAAATTCTTAAACCAAGAAGAAAGGATTTCCACACACTTTCTGAACTATAGAATTCGTTGTGCATAAAGTGCCTATTATCTAGAAAAGAAAATGCTTATAGAATTAAAATAGCTACTCACTTGCAAGAGTCATAAACATCAGGAATTTGAGTTATATCAAAGCGTCTGCAGGAAAGTCCAATGTTAGTAAAAACAATAATGCTAGAATAACATGTTAAGTAAGAAATCTAGTTTCAAGACACTAAATGGAAATTTATAGCTAGCTTAAAGATGGATAATGCTCTTCATATAATGTACATGAATGACAATTTAACATAACCGGCATAATATTCAGATACCTAATGCAGAAGTACAAGGAAGAATGGATGGTAGATACTTACCCCTTACGTTCATTATACAAATCTCTTTCAAGTTTTCTCCACCGAGCATACATCAACAGGAATCCCTCACTACCACAAGGCAATCCAGCAGCAATACGATCGATGTCAATATTTGTCTTACCAAGAGCTTTTGCTTGATCATATGGAGGAATCACATCGTATGGGCTTGCCTCTGTAAGAGTCTCGTCTTCATCCTTGGCAAGTAGTCTCACTTGTTCAGTAACCTTCTTAGTCAGGGTTACCTGGTATATAAAAGGTGCGAAATGAAAAGGGGGCAACAGAAAATTGGAAATACTTGCAATAGAATCTTCTATTGCATATTCACTTGGTAACAAAGGGAGGAGAGGAGTGACAACAGTGTTGCATATTCACTTGGTATGATGAAATTACCAGTTTCGGAAGCAGTTCAGAAGCATTAGAAGGCAATCCAGCTCCATCAGTCATCCAAGGACATTTAGATGTTCCGTTACTATGAATTTTCCTTGCACCAGATGTTATAATTTCATTCAGCCTAGCCTGCAAAATCCAGAGGAAGTCTAAGACAGCACTCAAAAATGTGAAAGAACGATTTTACCTTGAATGATCTGTCCTTATACCCTGTTCTAGGTGGGAAGGGTAGGGTGGTAACTTATGGAAATAGATGGGGAACAACATTGCAGAAGGCAATAACTAATGACCGCACAACTAAATAACATGTCCACAGAAATATAAACCCATTATTAAGCAGGCACCTAGAGCTTAAGATTTTAGATTGTTCCTGAACACTATATCAGAGTCTCTTTAGTCAAGTGATCCAGAGTTCCCTTATTCAGGTAATTGATAGGTTGATGCAAGGTCAAAAATGTTCATATGGATCCATGAGTTAACTTATTTGATTCTCCCGATTATATCCAGGTCATTCAAGGTCATAAATAAGCATTTTCAGAGCTCTGCTCTTGGCCCAATTAAATAATCAAGCCATTTGTAGTCAAAACTTCATAAAGCACACCAATGGATAGATAAATCAAATCAATTACCAAGCCAAGAATTCTAGTTTAATGAGTAGCCGTATGATGCAAAAACAGCTTGCAAAATCAACGGCAGGAAGAGATACAAACCTTGGCTTCTTCCATCTCAATGCTGGCATTGTCAAGTCCGTCCAACATTGAGGAGTCCTTGCTAACAAGGGAGACCTAAAAGGATAACCAACTCAGTCAAGCAAATTCAATGTTAAAAGGAAGAATGCACTCATTAAGGGAACATTACATACCAGGATTGGTGTTAGTTGCCCTTCAAGGTCAAGCAGGCCTTTAGCGAAAGCAGCAGCAGACATCTGTTAAATGATTTAATTTACAAACCTATTAATAATGCCAAACAACAATGACAATAAGGTTATAGCAACTTAGTTCAGATATGAATCACAAACAGGTAAAGATCAAAATCTATACTCATTCATCTATGACTTAAGGCATACCTGCACACGGCCCTCATCAGAACTGTAAATTTTTAGATCATGACGATATGTACTATGAAGGCGAAGCAGGCCAGTACCTTCACCTGTAATTTTATAAAATTCCATCAAGAAAAAGCTGCATACTCCTGAATTCATCTCTATTTTATCTACCAAACAAATAAAAACAAATCTTAAGAGTCAAGATTAACTTGAACAACTACTAAAAATGTCAACATATCTATAACGAGCACATTCCTGCCAAACAAGGTGAAGACTGCTAACAAAGATAAAAGGGTCTATTGTTGGTAACCTGGATACATGTTATTTCGGAAATATCTACCCAGTTCTTCTGCCTGCATGAGATTGAGAGACAAAAATCACGGAAGAGAAAAGAAAAAGGAAAACAAACAAATGAATCAACAGGTATTTAGCTAAATTTTTATTGCTGTGTCCAAAATGAATTTCTTTCCTTCCAAGTTCCAACCCTAGATGTCTTGAAGTGAATTTCCACTTTAAATTCAATAAACCCTTCTCATGTTTAACTTTTCAATGCTATCCCTTACTTTTAATTCAAATTCAAATAATTTTCTAAATTTATGGAATAGCTTGGCTTCTCAAGTGAAAAGTGATTCTCTTTACAAACTATAGGCTGATTGAACAGGTACTTGAACTAGAAATGTAGGAATTAAGAAAGGGAGGTTCATATTTATTACCTGCTTCCTCCCAGCATGTGTAAGGACACCCCCATATTTAAGAACCATTAGTGCTTCAACAGGCCGTTCTTCTTCACCTTCACCATTACTTTTTGGAACTTTAACCCACTTAAGAGGCTTTAACTGAACCTTTCTATAAATACCAGAAAAATGCCCTCCCTGGAATCAAAAGCATTTAGTATGAGACAGCCAGCCCATATTAACAATTAAAAAAAGGATATTATATAATCAAGAAATGATAATTTATGATAAAGGAGGAATGAGGAATCATGAACTTCTACATCCACACAAAGAGGTCTGCCCGAGTGCGATGATATAATGAATGCAGCAAAACTAGTAAACTGAAAAAGCAAGTCATTTCAAGATAAGATATATAACCTCCTCAAGTACTGCCTTAACTTGACGAAGCTTTTCAGCATGCTCAATATCTTCTGCTTCACTGTCACTGCCACGCCCTGGTCTATATCACATTAATATTCAAAAGATAAATCATTATTGACCTTTCAATAAATTCAAAATTCCAAGTGATAAAGTACTTTATAGGGAAAGGAAAACTAAAAATCATATGCAGATATTGCTACAGGTAGTAAACACCTTTCCTCCGCACCCCCCAAAAAATAATTAAAAGAAAATAAAGAAAGAAAAATTGCCTTCAAAGTTCTGTTAAGTACCAGAAGGCAGCTCAAATTCCCCCCCACCTTTTTTTTTCCTTTTGCCTCAGCTGTCAAAATCACATCTTTCCTCTTTTAAACTAACCAACAAGCATTAGTTACCTTCTTAGCTTCTCTCATTCAACTAAACCATAAAATTGATAGTTAGTGATTACAATATAGCCTCATTAAAACAAATCTCAATTCCCATCCTACTAATTTTTTTGCAATTCCTTTTTCCTGTCCGATAACATCCGCTGTTACAAACTTTTTCTTTCATTCCTTTTGATGTTTTGAGTTGTCATTGTTTTTGCTAGATAAGAAAATTTACAAAAAATGAAGAGCTACCTGTAACGGGGTACAAGCATTCTTGTGGCATCCAACAAATCTTGCAATTGAACAGCACTCTTAAGTTTTGTCTAATATGTGGTAAAAACAACAAACAGTTGCTTAGGCAACAGAATCTATTTGTAGAAAAGAAGTACGCAATAAAGAAGTGAAACAATCACCTCAGATCTGGGTCTTCCCCCATTGTACTTTAGCATCAGGTTTAGCAATTTTTCCTCAGTAACCTGCAATTTCACCTTCTGCTTGGGAGTTCTATCACCACTGCACATTCAGAACAGTTTATGAATAAAATGCAGGGATTTCCAACAAACTAAGGGAAAACAGTAAGGAAAATGGAGTAACATACTGGCGAATAACAACTATAACACAGCGTAGCTCCTCAGACTGCCCGAATGTGCCAATGATTCCACTTCCTTGACGAGTAAGTCCTTCAGAAGGCTGCACTGGTTCGTTTACCTTCCATGGTAAAGTTGGTGGTATTGCTGAGGAAAGATGAGGCGCTTTTGCATCTAAGAACATTTTCCTTAAAACACAAGCAGCATCATCGTAATACCTGTATAACAATAGAGCCTGTAAGTCTTTTCAAAACAATTAAACAAGACAAAATATGACCAGTTTAGAACAGGGGAAAATAAACACATCAACTCAAGACAATATGTGGTATAGTCAAATGAAAAAGACCTATGCTAAAAACACCATGAATAATCACGAGAGCAAAGAGAAGTTTATTAGCATTACTTGTGAGAATTTTTAACAAAACTCCATCCATTCACATCACAAACATAAGAACACCCATCAGAACGCAAAAGATCAAACCCACAAACCTGCAAGAAAACAAAATTGTTATCAAATGGACAGTTCTGTCAAAATAAGGAAAGCACATACTTCTTAATATACCCTATCTTTCTATGTTCGATTATAAGAGAAGATATGTGCAAATATTGCTGCAACACGTAGACAACCTCGAAAAAAGATATACATTAATTTTCTTCAATTGAACAAAACCATTCTTCGTAAATCAAATTGATAGTAAGTCCAACATGATACAAAAATCTTTATTGCCTTATGAGACTAACTCCTAAAACAGACCTCAAGAAGTGCAAGTAACATCTCAAGAAGCTAATATGAGCTTGTGATCAATCTTTTCAGAAAAGGCACGCTCTCAAAGCAAAAGAAATTACTATGAGAACATAATTATAGCAAACTTCATGTTTCAAAGGATCAGAAGTTAGAATGAGGAGGGAAGAAAAGGCATAGTGGAAAGAAAAACAAATGTGAGTCTTTTCGAGTAATATTTGCAGAACATAGGTGGTCATGTATACACAATGGTCAAACACTAAGGCATCTGTTGCAAAGGAGATTCAATCAACGTACCGCTTGCCTAAATGCAATGCAGACATCCCTTGCCATTTGCTTCTCATTAGGTGTCAGCAGCACAGGATACCTGACCTGTCATATAGGTAATAAAGATATGTTTCAAACATCATGCATTTCCAACCTTCATGTGCAAGTGTAATAGCACTGAATCAATTATGGGAGCAAAAGCGCTAAGTGACTAGAAACTAGTACTACATATTTCATCAATTATAATTAACCTTTCCATAAATTTTCACCGTGCATTTAATGGCAAATGATTAGTCACAAATCCAAGCAAATAATTTAAACCATTACTTGAGTAAGGTACAACCAAATTAGAGGCTTTTGCATTTGATATCCTGCAAACTATCATTTTAAATATAATTTTCTGCTAAACTATTGATTTAACAACGTACTTTATTGGCCATTTTCCACCATGCAGGGCTGTGAAGGTATGGGCAATGGTTTAAGTCATTCAAACGATTAAAACATCTAAAGCAATATGCGCATCATAGAGCACAACATGTTTACCTCCTTTGGCATATGCCTTATGTATACCGAGTTTCAACTTAAAAGTTAATGACCTGACTTTAATTTCTTTCACATAACAATCTAATTGGTACAATCTCCTGATAATTGATAAAGATTGTTTGGAATCAAGTGTTGACAAAGATACAAATATAGGGATTTCTGATGTGCACTCATGTGCATACATCAAAGAAAAGAAATAAAGAAAATGTTTTGGATAATATATTACCAAATACTTACTTCTTTGCCATCAGTGTTTCTCATAACAACACCATCAACAACAGGAGATTTCCTAGCCTCTGCATGAGCATATTCAGGGCCAACCGTATAGACCTACATTCATTTGACAAGATAATCAGACAAACTTGCAAAAGAGAGGGAAAGCAGAAGCAAGAGTATTGGCTAATGCTTAAACAAAACCTCAAAAAAAAAAAAACCAAAACAAAACAAAACCAGCAACAACTCAAGAAACCAATGTGTGATTGCAACTTGCAAGTAGGATAGCTATTTCTTATTGATACAAAAGTCAATGCCAAATTAAGTTCTGAATTAATAGTATCAAATTCAAAGAAACTGCAAATGTGAGGTACCCTTGATAATCTATTTCCCTCCACTCTCTCCCAATCAAACACAGTTCAGCATAAACAGCATTCTTCTTTAGTGCAAAAAGTTTACAAGAATTTAGTTTCATACAAGTATAATTTTAAAGAACAATAAATTAACTAGAAATTTCTTTTCACCAAAATGTACAACCTTGACATCTGTTCCTCCGGTCGGCATAAACTCCTCATATATGTAAGAACCTTCACGCCTTACTCTTCTAACTTCAGGATGGAACTCACTTGATCTGTTCCCAACCTAAAAAAAGATAATAAAAAATAAAGAAAAAAATAATACCATATTACAATTTAAATATTAAATCAATCATGGGACAGCTATTTGGAAATTGGCAGCCACATTTGAAAAGAAAATGAGCAAAAAAAGCATTTTCCAAAATAACCCCTGATGCTATAAAACTCATATCAGAGCTGAAAAATTACAGAAAAATTGTAGCCATAAGTTCAAGTAGGTATTCAGACCTTCCTAAACAATTTCTTCATGCCTCCACCTGCTGAGCTTGGGTAATATATCATTATACTATGATTATCCCCTTCAAAGAAGAACAAAATAAAGTTGTTAGCTTATGTGTAAACTGGAAAAAGGGTCAACCAATCAAACTAGAGCTGCAGTTGGTGCGATGCAATTATGAAGTACAAAAGAACAAGAATCCCTCCTGAGCACCATGAATTAGGTTTCAAACTCAACTGATTGCAGAAATGAGCAATATATGAAATGTCCACTAGTTTATCCTTTTCACAACCAAAAAGAAAAGATGTTTTAACATGCTTTGCAAGGAAGTTCAAGCTTTATGGAAACAAGAAGAATGACAGAAACATATTAAATCCATTCTCTGGATATTGACAAGAAGTAAATATATGCAAGAAGATAAAGGAAATATAAAGACCAAACTCACCATCAACAGGCTTCTCCACAAATGGCTTCCAAAAACGATTTCCATGGACCTCAACATAATCTTCTTCTTCAATAAAATAATCCAGGTCTTGGTATGGTTCTTCTCTATTTACAAGGGCATATCTAGGAACAGGAATTCCAAATTCTTCTAGTCGCTGGAATCCAAAAATAAATAGGTTAGTTTTAGGCAATCAATTGCTATATTAACATTATACATTTCAACTATATATAATTAGTTCTCAGCAGAGCTGGAAGGACAATTTTTTTCCCCCTCAAAGAATATAAGCTTTGACCAACTATGGTACAAGACTTAACCACACTGTCAATTGGTTCCAAAGCTAAGATATTACAGAAGGGGCAGAAGAAGAAGCCCCCTATTAAGGTCTCCTCTTCCAAAGGTCAAGGGCTATGTAAAAGTAACTGCCCTGATGTCCCTCGCTGAGGTGGAAAGTGGTCTTGGTTTTCTGAACTTGATTATGGATCAAAAATCTTGACGTGAAGATGGAAGTTTAGAATGTATACCTCATAAACCTTCCGTCGATCATGGAGAAGGTGTTGTGGGTCCAACTCATTCACAAGGAATGGTCTGAATCATAGAGAAGAAACAGTTGCAAAAATAATTAATTAGAAACTATAATAGAAATCAAATTTCTACAATCTTCAAAATATTGGTTGAGTATATTTAAGATGAACAATCAGATGAAGACACCAGTTAGATTATACTTCAATATAAGAAGGCCAAACTTAGTGCAGGTCTACACTCTAACTGAAGACTTAAATGATAGTTTACTAGTAGAAAACATGCCACTAAATATATAAAGGTGGCTCCTGTTGCAGTCATGCACGACCCAAATTTTAATTTTCCTACCTCAATTAGAGAGAAAATAACTGAATCATCACCTATCCGCTGCTCTTGAGCATCCTCTAATGGTCAATCTCCTTAGAGTCCAAAATATATTACAGCTGCAAAGACCTAAATCTTCTCCATATGGATGGACTGATGAGGCAAACTTTGCATGCTGATGCTTGGCAATTTAGATCTAAGATCCAATCAGAATTATTATAAATAATTTCTTTTCTTACATTAATTACAGATTCTCATTTAAGACCTGTATTAAGCTTTCAAAGCAAATTACCAGATATTCCCCCTAGTATCCTGTCTTAGAAATCTTCCCTAACTTTTCAATTTTAATTTGGTCAACATTTAGCATGTTCCTTGTTAATAAGGAGGCCTAATTAACAGCTCAAATATCCATAAAGTCTACTCAGAAGGTTTGATCCCAAAATTTTGAAATCATTATATCAAGTTTTCCATGTTAAGAATTAGAATAAGTAATCATATTAAAATATAAATTTAGGTAAAATTTCCTGCAATTTGAAATGGAATGATAACTCATTTTGAACTTGCACATAGAATACATGCATAAAAATAAACAATATCTATATTAAAAGAACTTACTTCCTTAAAGCAGCATATGCTTCAGCTTTCTCAAGGGGGTACCCAGAGGAGTAGAATGCAATCAAACAATCACAGATTGGCCAGCTGAAATATGCAAAACTATCATATATTAGACAATTTAATGACAAAGAACCTCTCAACCTAAATACGGCAGAGAAGTAACATGAATTGCAACCATAATATCAAGAATTATATTCATCAGTTATGCAAATATACATGGCTCTCTGTCTAATCCTCTACCTTAATTCCCTCCTAAAACTCAGACAGTCCTCCTAGAAGACGAGAGAGAGTTTTTTTTTTGGGGGGGGAAGAGAAGGTAAAATGTCAAACAAGGGACTAATGTTCAGTGACATAGTTGCTCCGCTCAAACTCTTTGAAAGAATAACAAATGTCAAAACAGTTAATCAATGGGGAGATGGAACTGCTAAACGGAAGACTTCAAAATTTTCAAGATAAATGCAACCAGTTTGTGCTGACTTCAACAGGACATTTAATTTGCAAATGTTGGCCCTCCTCCACAACTCTTCTATATTTTCCTTCTTTTTTATCAACATTAACGTTCAAACTATTGAAATTCACAAGAAAATTAAAAATATATATGTTACCGGACTTGAACTCTAGAGAAGTTTGGATACAAGTATATATCCACACAGTTTGGAGATCATACCCCTTAAAATCATGTCTCAAAGTCAGACACACAGGTGCAGAACAGAAATGATTTAGGGAAAGTAAAGAGTCCCAATAACAAAGATTATACTAATTATAACCAATATTATCAGCAATACCATAATGTAAATCACAGTCGTTGTGTTTCAACCAATTTGCTGAAAACGTACCTTTCTATTGGTTCTTCAAGAATAACTTTATCGCCAAAATATATAATCTACAACAAAAAGAAAAGAAACATTGCAGTACAAGGAATCTATAGGAATAAAACAACATAAAATTTAACACGCGCACTTCCATGCCTACACGGACTAACAAATTCCCCCATAGTATTTAATAAAAACTAGAGAATTTACACTAAATTTTTTTTTTCAATAAATCATGATTATCCTCACAAAAACTAAAAATACATATATCGCACAAGTCAGCAGTTATATTTCTCCTCAACTAATTCAAATTCCACAAATTTACCTCACTTTAAAAATAAAATAAAATAAAAATAAAGCAGATGCATTTAAATTTAGGCTTTAGAAAATATATACGATCTACCTCAAATTCGCCAAAAGCCTTAAGCCTGTCCAGAATCTGTCCCATTGGAGCAGAAAAAACCTGCAAATAGAAACCCGAAAACTTTCAAAAGCTCTAAATTTAAGCAGTAAAACAGAGCAATATGTACTAAATAAATCATACATTCTCTTAATAAGTTTTCATTAAAAAAAGTATAGTTTTCATATATTTAGTAGAAAACTCGAGCGAACAAAAGATGGTTAAAAAACCTCGCTTCCGCATTTCACCTTCTTTTCCATGACGCAAACTCCAACAGTTATCTTCTTATTTCCTCTAATTTCTTCTTCATCTCCTCCTCCCATCTCTTCCCTTTCTTTTTTTTTTTTCTTTTTCGCTCAGAAAACGATGCGAAAACACCAAACGAATATCTTCAGCTTCCAATCACCGCCACAACACCAACCGGAACAGGAAGTTTCTCCAGATAGGTGTATTCTATACGAAATACGTATACGAATACGTATGCAAGAGCTAGAAGGCTTTTTTTTTAACGAAAAGAAAAACAGAGAGCCCGGTTCAGCTAAGAAGAAAGAAAGCAAGCAAGGCGGTGAGTATGAGTCACGAAAAATATTAGAGATGAAAATGAAATGGAACGGTTTTGGAGCCAAACATGAATAAAAATCAGCGGATTTTATTTTCCATATTTGTTTTATTTATTTATTTAAATTTAAAAATATAGATATATGTTATTGGGGGATGTTTGGGAGCAAGAGATTTTGGATTCTGGAATATGCAAGTGGATCATGATTTTGCTTTAGGAAACTGAAGGGGACGTGTAAAGTTAAAAGGTTTTTTGTTTTTTATTGATTCCATGCTTTTATATTGGAGATTTTAGTTCTGGAAATTTATTTTTTACACATCAACTGACAAGTAACAAATTTGGTGCTGTGTGTGTCATTTTCCATAAACTATTATTTTATTACTACCCAAAACATTATCCTTAAAAAAAAGGGGTGGCGCAACTTCAAATCTTTCAACAAGTGGCTGACCTTGATAATTCTCTATTTCACGCCAAAATTAGGGGTTAATGCCTAAATTTTTTTTAATTAGACTTTTAGGTTGTGTTTAGAAAGAGAACGAGAATGTACTTATTAAGAAAATAGATTATTTTTGAATAAGTAAATAAATTGAAATTAAATTATAAATACAATAACATGGCATAAGTAAATAAGTAAATGAATAATTTTTATTTTTTTTGTTATTATTGAATTCATGAACATGTCACATGTTACAACTCACAGCTCACATGTAATTGCTTACTTTTAATGTGGTTCGTTGATGGGTTATTGTTGGAGTATATTAGTGACAAGAATATATGAAAAAAGTTTGCCTACTATTTTTATAATATTTTTGCACAAAACTTAAATTACAAATTATTTTGAGTTTTCAAAATTCTCCAAAACCAAATCTTTATTTTGTTAATTTTAAAAGAAATATTAAATTGTTTTTTTTTATTTTTTTAATCCGTAAATTTATATTTTATTTCTAACTTTAACTTTATTAAAAATAACATTCACGTGTATAATATTTTTAAAAAAATAATTAATTTTTAATATAATATACGCGTAAATTATTATGTAAGCAGAGACGGATACGGAAAAAGATTTTGATAGAAAGACAGAAATGAAACTTGTTGTGAAAAGGGGAATGATTGTAATTGAACATCTAAGCCTCTACTCGTCAAGATTTTGAAGGTTGACCAAATGATAAACATGTTGTAATTGAATTTTTGTTAAAGAAGGATTCGTAAGTAAAATTAAGGTAAAATGGGCGAAAGCGTGTAACGTAATCAATGATAATTGTGGAGAATTTAAAGAGAGCCCCACAAGTTTCGCTTCCAAATTAAGGCTCCATTTTTACTGAATTTAATCTTTTTAATTTTATTTTTTTCCAGATCATTTTTTCCAATTTAGTTCCATCTGATATATATACGTGAAAATTAAATTTACTATTAAACTAATATTATGTTTCACATTTATTTTATATTTTAAATAATCGTGTAAATAATGTAACGATTAATTAATTAATTTGATCACACAAAATGACCCAATAAATAAAGAATTTATACGGATTTACTCATTATATTTTTTTTGAATAAAATCTAAAAAATTAAAAAATAAAAATTTATATAAAATCTAAAGAACTATTTAAATTTACAAAAAATCCTCTTCTTCAACATAGAACCTAATCATTATCCCTTTATAAAAGCAATCATAGCAATAATTCTTCAACAAATAACCCAAAATGATTTCCAAAATAAATAAATAAAAATAGATACAAGGTTTAAAATTTTCATATTTCTTTGTGGGTTTTGGTATTTGAATTGTTTGACTTCAACATTTGTAATGGTGCCCTCTTCCATGGACTGATTTCACCATGGAAACATTTTCTGGCCATTAGGAATTCATCAAACCAAGATAATTAGTATCATAATCATTTTTATATTCACATAGGTATGAAGATTAATTTCAAATATAAAATATTTATTAGTTATAGGGTTAAATTACTATTTATTGGAATTTGAATGTTTTGTATGCTTTATATTTTACAATTGTTACTACATTGACGCTTGGACTAAATAACTATTGTCACATTGGAGCTTAAACTTTTTTTGTCCAAGTTAATCCTTGAACTTAACAATTGTTCTCACATTAGAGTCTGAACTTAGCAATTGTTCCCATATTAGGGCCTAAACTTTAGGGTTTTCAAGGGCTAACTTAGATTATAATAAAAAGTTAAAGTCTCAATGTGGAAACAATTGTTAAATTCAAGGCTTAACTTAGATTAAAAAAATCTCACACCCCAATGTGAAAAACATTGTCGAATTAATTGCCAAGTCTAGAGCCTAACTTGGATAAAAAAAGCTCAAACCTCAATATAAAAATTATTGCTAAGTTCAAACTCCAAAATATTATTTAACCCTTAATTATATAATATATTCGTCAAATATATACAATATTTCCTAATAAACTTCACAATTATAATTCATTATTTAATAAATTCAAAATAAAAAAAATGCATCCAAAATAAGTGGTAAATGGTTTTTGCTTTGGAGTGCAATGTTGAGAGTTTAGACTTTGAGAAGAGTTAATATTTAGTAAACAAATAATAAGGTAGTGTTTGGAAAACCACTTAATAATTATTTGTAATTATACAGCGATAACATGTTTGTATAATTATGGTAATTGGTGGGTCTCTTTGAGTTGGGTGTAATTAAGTGGTCCAATTATACTTTCCAATTCTTACAAGAAAATGAGAATTGGAGTAACTATGCAGGTAATTACACTTAAATCTAATTTTTTTTTAAAAAATTATACAAGTTATAAAAATTATATTATAAGCATAAACACATATGAGTGTTTGAAATGATTATAACAAAAAAAATTTATATTATAAATCTTTAAAAAATTATCTTATAAAAATATTTTATGTATTTTATAAAGTCATAACAAAAAAATTATATTATTTAAATCTTAAAAATTTTCTAAACTTATAGCAAAAAAGTTTATTATATGAAATCATTTACATATTATAAAAGTGTTATAATATATTTATTTAAAAAAATATGACCAAAAAGTATAAGCATAACTTATTTACGAGTTCATGCTATATACTATAAAAATAATATTTTTATTCATAATTTTTTTATTGTAACTTATTTATAAAAAATAATTTTCTAAATGTAAAATTATACTACTTATAAGAAGTGCTATGAAAGTTACTTGGAAATTTATAAGAACTTATTTATAAATGTTATATATTATAAAATTTATATTATTTTTTACTTAAATTACGTATTATAAAAATGGATATAGCCTAACAAAAGTCTTTCTCCAAATTAAGCTTATATAAGTTTTTATAACTAAAGTCATAGACTATTTAGATTATGAATCTAAATATTATAAGGTCGATGCAAATTATGCAAAGACAAAACGTTTTATTGCACCATATCGTGGAGTATAATACTATATGAGAGAACAATGCCAAACACAAGAAACACAGACAACTCATGAACTCTTTAATTTGAAATATTCAAGGCTTCAATAATGCAATTGAAAAGACATTTGTTGTTCTAAAAAATATTTCTCATATTAAAAACATCACCTTAGTATAACATAAAAAAAAAGATTGGATCGTACTAGCATATTATATATTTCATAACTTCATCATATGGGGAATTGAAATGATTTATACTTTGAAAAAGCACATGAAAGAAGAAGATATTGATAATCTTAATGATGCAAATTCAAATTTAGATGATGATGATGAACTCGACCAATAACCAACAAATGATTATAAAGAGTATATGTTAAATATTAAAGAGGGGATAACCTAACGAATAGATTTATTCATAGGTCAAACTACCCACCCAAAACTAAGAGGGTTTGAGCAAAAAAATTAGGCCCAAAAATTGGGCTTGGGAAAAAAATTAGCCCCGTTTAAAGAATGGGTTGGGCTCAAGCTTAAACATTCAAGGCCTCGAGCCCAACCCAACCTGACCCAACCCATTTTTAAGTTAGCAATGTTTTATGTTATGTTTTTTTATATATTATGTAATTTATAACACATAAAATTTATCTATAGTAGTATACAATGGGGTTAAATATAAAATTGGTATCCGAACTTGTACACTTCGCCCAAATTGGTACTTATGGTTTTTTTTGTCCCAGATTGGTACCCGAAATTTTTTTTCCGTCTATTATATTGGTACCCGAGCTTAATGTTGTTACTTTTTTTTACTGACGTGACAACGCCAGCAATTCGCACACCGCCATGTGGATTGATATTTGCAGCTTTTTCTTTTTCTTTTTATTTTCTTTTTCATTTTTCATTTTTCATTTTTTTTCTTTTTCCTTTTTTTTTCTTTTTTCTTTTTCCTTGTAACATCCTTACCCGACTTGATCACCGCCTTCGAGTAATGAGTGCCACAAATGAACCGAGTTAGACTAAGCACAATTTTTTAAACTTAACAATTTTAAGGATTGGCTACTTCTTACAACAGAAACCTTAAACTAGAATAAGAACTTACTGTCCCTATTTTTAACTCTAAGGAAACTATTTAATTACAATATATTTAACTCTAAGGCGAAGCCTCTAAAGATTCCCCCCTTCCTATGTGCATGACATCATACTAACAATGATCTTCGGTCTAGCTTGGTCCCTCCTCAAGATCTTTAATCACCTTTGAGCCCTGCAAACATAGGCCAAATTTCTACAGGTTCAAAAGAACTTGTGAGTTTCTTTAATGTATTACTCAAAAATATATCCCGCCTTGTAGGGACATTAAATGAATAAGACTAAACACGTCTAACTTCCTATTTGTTTGAGATGTTTTCCTTTAATCTGGAATGACGGTCTTTGATTCTTTCTCGAGCATGTCTATTTATAGAATAATCGCTAAACAGTCTACCCCTAATCCATCCTATAGACATTCGAATAGTTAAGAAGATGCTTAGATGCCTAGCCAAAATTGCAGACTTTATCTTTTCCTTACGACTGTTCTTTCTTTCATACATCCCCTATTCAAGATGTTTGTCTACTCATAACTTTTAATCTCACAAATTGGTAGTCGGTTACCAATATGAATTCTCTTTCCCACCATAAACTTATCAGACAATCCCCCTACTTCCCTTCTTAATGACCTATTTGTTATGCCTTCTTTGGCGATTAATGCAAACCAACTTAGTCCTTGACGGGCTCTATTTTCTTACCTCAATTATGAATGATTTACAAACATTCCATCAGTGGAATTAACTAATGAAAACCCACGCCACTCTGATGGACTAAATCTCATTTTACCTTTTACTCGGGTTGAAATATTAATTAGATTTCTTCTTTGTAATTCGCCCTATTTGTGATACCCTGCTTTTCAAGCATAACATGTTCTTCTATAGTGGACCGTTTTGATCTGCAACAATATATTGTTAACTAAGCGATCATTTGAGTTACTGTTTATTTTACATGATGTTTCCCTTTGAAACTAACTCTATGACGGTTATACTTGCAACAATTTCCTCTTTGAGAGGAATAGTCTTAATAGGCATATCTGTCATTCGAATATTCTTTATTAGTACTTGTTCTCATATATAGTTTCATTCAACACCCTTTGGCAACTCTTAATGGTGGATTCATATCTGTGAAAATCTTCTTTTGTTTAACTATACCACAACATTACTGACACGTCATTCCCATATTTAAGTCTTGCAGGGTTGCCACCTATATACCCTTCTGACTTCCACAACTACTAATTTGGTAGTCTTTTCCCACTTATGTTACCTTTGCCATTCTCGACGGATTTCTCAAATCCACTGGCTGGCTATCGCTTGTCAAAACTTGCATTTTTCTTCAAATTCATTTTTCCTCGTTTATGTGATTCTCCATAATTACCATTTTGACAATTTACCCGTGTTCAGCGTCTTGACGGGCTAACCCGTGTTTAATTTCCCGATGAACTCTCTATGTCACTGTAGCCGAGATATAGTCTTACACATTTTTAACCTCATGTTTAACGTCTTAGCGGACTTTCAATGATGCCATGGCCGAACCATGTTCTTACAAATTATAAACTCATGTTTAACTTCTTGGCAGACTACCTTAAGTTTATTGTCCCGACGAACTCCATAGGCTATCATAGTTGAGCTGTGCTCTTAAACAATATAACCCCATATTTAAGGTCCTGGTGGACACTGTTGGTTGTCATAGTCGAGCTATGTTTGACACCTTAAACCTCATTGAGGTGTCCCCCGACTATGGTCTTGCTTAATATAACCTCATGTTTAATGTCCTGGCGGACTCTATTGGTTGCCAAAGTCGAGCTATGTCTTACACCTTAAACCTCCTTGAGGTGTCGCCCCGAAGGACCTTATCGTCGTTGCGGTGTCGTTCCATAGAACCTGCTGACCGTTATCGCGATGTTGCTTTATAAAACCTAATAATCGTCGTCACGGTGTCACCCCGAAAGACCATTCGATATCATTTCGATTCACATTTAACCTTGACGCTCGAATACCGCAGTGTCTTTACCACAAGGCTGGAGCTTTGCGCATCAAGGTTTGCACCTAGCAACATTGTATGGCAGAATCTTAATGGACTGCCTAAAATGGGCTTGGGTTAGCCATTAACAAATATGGACGGGTTTGGGCAAGATTTTAGGCCCATATTTTGGGCCAAGCTGAGCTTAGGCAAATATAAAGTGTGTTAATATCATGCATAGGCCCAACCCATTAACACTTCTACCAACAAATATGCACTAGAACAATTAGATAAAATTATCTATAATATTTATTTTTCTTATTATTTTTATTAGTAATCATATTCTCAACTACTTTCTTAAACTTATATATAATATATATGATGATTTGATTTTAATTTTTATTATTTCTTTAAAAATTATGTTTATCATATTAATAATTTTTATAATAAGTAATATTTTTTTAAATATAAATTATGCAATTATGCAATTATAATTTGTACTACCACATATGACATAATAAATTACGATGTAAATACACCTTGATAGACAAACACGTCTAGAGAATTACAATTCTTTGTAGTTATAAAAGAATAATAATTATACTTCCATCCAATTACTATGTAATCTTCAAACAACCCTAAATTTTTATTACTTAATTCAAACAGTAATAAAAGTTTTGAAAGTACAAAACTTTCAACTTAAAACAAGTATATGGTGGTACATCATTTTCAGGTAAATTTTATGAATATGCCAAATTTAAAAGTTATTTAGAGTTTTAGGTTAATATTTTCAATATTTAAGGAAATAAATTGATTTTGAAGAGAATAATAAAAAAAATATGTTTTCAATTGAGGTAACAGGAAAGTACGCCCCGTAAGACGCGCTTTTTGAAAAAGGTTTTTGCAAGACGTATTTTCTTTTAACATATTAACTTTTTTGGTCAGATGGTTAAATATTAGTTATTTTGTCTTTGAGTCTTAGGTTCAATCATTTTCCTACTCACATTTGTATTTTTTTATTTCATATTGTTTTTATTTTTTAAAATTAATGTTTTGTAATGCATTAGCTCATCTGATTAGATAGTTAAATAATAATGATTTCATCATTGAGTCTCAAGTTTAATTCATTTTTAAGCACATTTATATTTTTTATTTCATGATGTTTCAAGCTTTTTTAATTTTTAATTAATAAATATATTGTTTTAAATTTTTAATTTTTAATTCATATTTTAATTAATAACTCTTTTATTTATAAAATCAAATATTAAATATGTAATTATATAATAAAAATATATATTATATAAATAATTATTTTAAGATATTTAAAATTAATAACTCTTTTATTTATATAAATAAATTAATAATTATATAATAAAAATATATTTTTATATTTATCATTATGTTAAATATATTTTATTTTTTAAAAACATCAACTAATTTTTTGATATGTTTTTCTTTATATATAATATTTATATGTCAAATATTTATTTTGTGGGTATGGTTATTTCTAATATTATAAAATGAAATAATTATTTCAAATACAATTATTATTTTCATATGTAAAATATTTTAAATATCATTATGTTTATATGTGAAATATTTTAAATACACATACAAAAATATATAATACTAAAATTTACTATGCTCATGATATGGATTGAAAAATAAATATTACACATATAAAAATTATATTTACTAAAAATAATGATATTTGTAATAATTATTTGATTTTATAAATAAAATATTTATTAATTAAAAAGATGAATTAAAAATAAAAAACTTGAAAACAATATATTTATTAATTAAAAATAAAAGGCTTGAAACAATATGGAATAAAAAAAATACAAATCTGCTTAGAAGAGGAATCGAACTTGGAACCCAATGATAAAATCAATATTATTTAACTATCTAACCAAAAAAATTAATGAATTAAAATAATTGTTAAAAATAAAAAAAAAGTTTTAAAAAAATGGAATAAAAAATACATATGTGGGTAGAAGAGGAATCAAATTCAGAATCTAAAGATAAAAACTACTAATATTTAATCATCTCTCACGATGAAGCTTATCCCCCATCGTCTCACTGGCCGATCTCGACCCTTTTTATTTTGAGGTTATATCTAGCATTCAGAGTTTGCCTCGATTTGGTACCGCTCTTGCGGCCCGCACCAAAACAATGCTTTTACCCCTAGATGTCTAGTCAACTGCTGCACCTCAACGCATTTTGAGGAGAACCAGCTAGCTCTGGGTTCGAGTGGCATTTCACCCCTAACCACAACTTATCCGTTGATTCTTCAACATCAGTCGGTTTGGACCTCCACTTAGTTTCATTAGTTTCACCCAAGCTTCATCCTGGTCATGGATAGATCACCCAAGTTCGGGTCCATAAGCAGTGACAATTGCCCTATGAAGACTCACTTTCGCTATGGCTCCGGTGGGTTCCCTTAACCAAGCCATTACCTATGAGTCACCGGCTCATTCTTCAACAGGCACGTGGTCAGAGCCCTAGGCTCCTCCCACTGCTTAGGAGCTTAAGATTTAATGTTCTATTTCACTCCTCAACGGGGGTTCTTTTCACCCTTCCTTCAGAGTACTATTTCGCTACAAAAAAAAATTGATGTGTTAAAAAAAACACATCCTACTTTCTTGCAACTTCAGTTGAAAACACATTTTACAAGACGTGTTTTCTACTTATTTATATAAGATTGATTTATTTTTCTAAATGTTAAAAAAATCAACCTAAAATCGTACATAACTTTTAAAATTTGCATATTATTAAAAAATTTTGCGGATACATCAATTTTTCGTTTTATTATAGGTACGAGATGTACGATCGGTGTAGGTGTGCTATTTACTACTCTGCATTTAACTTTTCGCGACTTCAGGGCGTGTGGGGCTGGGTAAATTTTTAGTTTATTTTTTCCTTTTTTTTTTATCTTTAATTCTAAGGACAACTTCTTCCATTGACTCATGTTTTTTTTTTCTCTCTTTTTTCTTCAATTTTATAATGGAGAAAATTACTTTTTTAAGTCAAGAAGATTAAATAATTATGGTGAGTTTTCTTGGATTTGAAAAATGATATTTTAAACAAATGGAAAATAATATGATTAAGAAAGAACCAAATTGTTTTTTTGGTCAAATCTCAACAAGATTAAAGAAGAAATGTGATTTATTTTGATAAAAAAAACAATTAAAAAAGTTCTAAACCATTATAAATATATGATTTAACTACAATTAATTCTAAATCGATTCTAATATATTTATCACCTATTACATGCTGACACGTCAATATAGTTTAATTTCGTAATTAAATTATTACTAAATCATTATAAAAAATTAAATAGATTCATAAAAATAATTAAGTGCAATTCAATTAATACATACAATTAATTCATGCATCGCACATCAATATGGTTTAATTTCGTAATTTTTATTTGATGAAAAGAAACAAAAAGAACCAACTAATTAGTTACATCCATATAATCAAAGAAAGAATTTCTAGACTGATCCACCTCTAAGAAATTTCAAACCATAATAGTATTTAGATATATTAAACTATAGGTGTTGAATTTATATTTATATGAAATTTACATTATGGTGATTCTCGTTTTGAAAGAATATTCCTTATTACTTTGCTTTCGCTTTTTAAGAATAGAAATATTAATCTTGATTTGAACAGAGGGATGATTAAAGTTTTTGTCAGATATCTATTTGATATAAGTCAGAACTGTGTTATATCTAAGGATGAGTGTTTGATCGAATCGAGTGAAAAAATTTCAAGTTAATCAAGTTGACGAATTCTATTTTATCATCTTAACTCGATTTGAAATTAAAAAATTAAACATGTCAAATTAAAATCTTGTTACAGTATAACTAATTCCATGTTAGAGTATATAAATTTGACATCATATATATTTAAAAACTTTTTCAAAGCAAAATAATAAAAAAATATTTTAGTATGATAAACTTGAATCATTAATTAACTTATTTAGATCCTCAAAATTATTATTCTAGAAAATTTTTTAATTTTTAAACTTTTTTATATATATTTTAGATTTTTTTAATTTTATAAATATTTTAAATTTTAAAAATTATTTTGAATTATTTCGTAAATTTTGTTGAGAGAGAGATCAATTTGTTTATTTTCAAACTTAACAGGGACCAAAAGGGTATTTACACCAATCTGATATTCGAATTATTCAAGTTATTCGAATTGTAAAATTTAACTCGATTCGAACTCGAAACTCGAATTAATTATTCGAGTTGACTCAAATAACTCGAGTAACTCGAAATTTAAATTCTTTTTTAATTTTTTCGAATCGAATCGAGTTTTGCTTACCCCTAGTTACATCCATCCCCCTTAGTATTATATCAAGAAAAAAAAAGAAAAAACTAGCAAAAATCATGGAAATTGATTTAATATAAACTATAATAATATGGGGAGTTGAAATTTCTTTTTTTTTTAGTAAAATTGTATTATATTTTGGATTTATTTTGTTTAATGTTTAATGATAAAGTTTTTAATGTTTGTTAATTAAATGATACAACATTGGTGCTATTAATGTTTATTATTATCATTAATAATTGTTGGTATGGTATTCTCAACAATTTAATAAATGATTGCAAAGTTTTCAATATTCTTATTAGGTATATCCTTTTCTTTTACATTAATATTCCTTTCCTTTTACATTATTCTAAATGTATCTTTCATTTTCACTTTCAACTTTTCCACTTTCCAGGTTTTTAATATTAGCTGTACTATCTTCTTTTTGTTACTTATGCAAAATATTAATTTTTAATAAAATAAAAATCAAGAGAAAATATTTGGTACAATGGAGTTTCTAAACTCTACAATAATGTTAAAAATAAATATTTTTAAAAAATAGACACATATTAATTTTTTAAAATTAATTTTGAAATAAAAAAAGTATACTGTCAAGTGTTTCAAATACTAACCCTTAAATATATGTATTTTTGTGTTTTAATTTTTTTAAAAATAAAAAATAATCTTGTTAGGATCGACCCGATTAAACAACGAACAAAAGAAATAGCGGGAAAAAATTGAGCAATTAAACACACAAATTTAATGTGAAAAAAACTCCAAAGAGGATAAAAAACTACGGGCAAAGATAATTTACTATAATGGCAAAAGAACGAAGAGTACAAAAGATGGAGATAAAAACTAAATCCCGAAAACCCGAAAACAAAGAACTCTCAAAACGTAAAACACAAAATTCTCTAAATGTGTTATGAGTTCTAATCTCTAATGGGTGTGTATTCTAAGGTTGTAAAAGAGCCTATTTATAGGCTAAATTCATAAGTCAAATAATAATAAAATTATCTAAACTAATCAGTGTTTGATTGAAACAGATAAACAGAGTTTAACTGAAATATTATTTCTCAAATTTGACTGAAAATAGAAGTCATATTTAACAAATCTAAAGTAATTAATTAGTACATAGAGTTAACTATTGCGTTGCCTGAAAATAAAAAAAAAACTAATTACATATATTTTGTTCATTGAATTATATATATATCTGAAACATACACTTCTATAACTTTTGATTAATATTTTAATGAGCCAATCATCTTATTTGATGTCATATTTATGTAGTGGCCAAGGTAAAAAATTTTTTGGGGCATAGTTTTATGATAGTAAAAATACAATTTCACTATTTTAATAGCTATATCTTTATAATTTTTAAAAAATTAAATCAAATTTTTATTATTTTTAAGGGGTCAAAATACAATTTTATCATTATTAATATAAAATTTTATAAATTATTAAAAGTCTAAATGAAAAAAAATTCATTTTAAGGGACTGGGGCATCTACCAACCCCCTTGGCAGTTGGCTCCACCATTGTATTAATGTAAATCATATATATTAAATTGAGTCATTTAAAAGGATGAGTATTTGACACACTAGTAGTACACTTTTTAACTCCACAAGCAGAATTATGAATTTGCCACATATTCCATTTCTTTTATATATTTATCACTTATGCTTTAGAATTTTTAAATTTTATTGGCAGTGTACCAAATATTTTCTCAAATTAAACATATTTATTCATTTGTTTCCAATAAAAATACTCTTTTTCGAAAGATACATAAAAATAATTTCAACTATTAAATATATATTAAAAATAATATTTTTCCTGCTATTATATTAAATGGATGTGACATAAATATCGAATCGAGTAAAAAGAATTTACATATATGATAAATACAATCATATAAATAACTTTAACAATCAAATTAATAAATATTAATTATTAAAAAAATATGAAAGCATATAAATATACTTATGCTACATTTAGTAGGAGTATTATTTATTTTAATATATGAGTTAGTAACAAACTAATTTCAATTGATAATTTTTAGTTACTTACATGACTCGTTTTGAGAAAAGAGAAAGATTTTTTTTTACTTATCTTAAAAATGTTTACACGAACTTTTCCTCGTTTTTTTTAGTTTCAAATTTAAATTTGTACAAACTTTTTTTAACTTTATAACTAACTATTGTAATATATAAAATAAATAAGTGTTTTATTATATTATTACACTAGTAATTAAACGGGGCATTAAATTTTACTTTATATAACTGGATTTCACTCTTAAACTTAAAACTTAAAAAAATAAATACATAATATACATTTTGGGTGACTATTTGGTACACTCGTAGTGTAATTTTTTAATTTCACAAATAATTTTAAAAAATCAATATATATTTTTTAAAAAATATTTATTTATTTTAATATTTTATATCTATATCCATCCCTAATTTTACACGTAAAATCTAGAAACCCCACTTTTTACGTTCTGAGTAGAAAAGGTGGGTGAGATTGGGCCGAGGTTGTTGACGGGTGACTTTGAATTTATTTTGGTGGAGTCTGCCGGCTTTTTTTTTTCCAAAAGAAAGGTTCAACCTTCCAAAAATAAATGAAAAATAAAACTTGGAATATTCTCCTTTACCGCATTTTATATGTTTAAACTTAGAAGTTTTATTTGCAATAAATTTATTTGTGTAATTGTAATTATTTTTAATCTCTATTAATAAAATTTTTAATATTATAATTTAGGCAAATTATTTGGTACAAAGTTTTTAGGCGAGGTCAAGAATTGATAACTATCTTATTAAAAATATAGTAAAATATTAAAAAAATAAATATTTATATATCTTTTTGACATATCTTCTCTCCAACACACAAATAAGAAGATAATACGCTTCGATGCACTTGAACCTATATCCTTCTACATTAATAATAATACCGATATCAATCATTTTTTAAACTTACTTTAGGTATAAAAAATATATACTACTAAATACTCACCCTAAAATATATTCTATTCTTTATACCAAAAAGTTGTAAACCTTTTTCAAATTTCCTTTTCACTATTTGGTTTACTTTAATAAAGAAGAAAGAAAGTTGAAATGGAAGAAATAAAATAACATAATGAAAGTGTTTCAAAGTAAAAAGGTGTTGATGAATTGAATGGGGTTAAAGTTAAATGATTTTCATTTTTTGAATTTTCTAAAGTTATTTATAAATTACTATATTATGGTTATGCCAAAATATAATTATTTAAAATGTTATATTTTTTTCCTCAAAAACTTATTATGTTTTCTTCAATAGGAAACTTATTATAAATATAAATTTAAAATACTAAAAAATAATTCTTTTGTTCCTTCTCTCTTCTCAAAAATATTTAAAAAATAATTCTTTTGTTCATATTTTTCCTAACATGTACCATAAAAGTTAGAAGTTAGTATTTATTGTGTGGACCATAGGTTATAAATACTTACAATGTAAACACAGTTTGAATACATTTGGCATAGATTTATATAAATTTTACTACATTCATTTATTTATTTCATTATCTATGTTATTTTTTTTTATGATATGTTTTATTTTAAACTCATTATTGTATCTTTCATCGAAAAAGATCATTATTGACAAATAGTAATAAAAATATTAGTCTCAAACAAATGACTCATGGTCACATTCTTTTTTCATAAACCATACAATGTCAGTGGGAGATTATCATTTAGTCTTTATTAAGTTATGAATTCCATTATTGTAAGTAAATTTTTTTACTTAAAATATTAAAAAAAATATTGAGAGAATACCTTTTTAGCATACTCAACGTAGTAGTTTTTTTGGCTCTATTACCAATTGAATTTAGGTTTTTAATATATTAAAATATACAAGTTACATAGATACAATTAATTACTTATTCAAGATTGAGGGAAGTTACACCATGAATCTCATAAGTGAATAGATCCATAAATAGATTCAAGATAAATTCAACTTGGGTCATGTTCATTGTATTGTTAATCTAGACAATCACATTTATGTCTTTATATTTTAGGAAGTCGTTCGATCCAATACCCAAGACAAAGCATCCTCTAACTGGACTTGATAAACAACATAATAGTCCCTTGAATCAATTTGCTCAATTTTGATTTTTTAGACTATGGACCATTTATATTACCTAATAATATAAGTTGTCTTCTTACATCACAACCCGATCACATGAAAAAAATGTAATATTAGTTAAACGTTAGATAATCAATGAGCTAATATTTGTATATGCATTTTGCTTTTCATACAAAAAAACATTGAGGACAAAAATATAAAAGATAAAAAATTTTAACTATGAAATTTTACTAATCAATCTATTGAAAAATTACAAACATTATTGTCGAAATAACTACACTAAATTCACTAGATTCCAAGAAGTTGATGTATGCTACTTTGTATTTGTGTTTTGATGCATTATTGGGTATTACATATGTTGGTAAAATGTGGGGTTTATGCCTAGTACATTTTGGTATGTTTTGCATGTTTTGCTTCATAGTTTTGGCATATTTTCTGCAAATCTAGGGTTGGGTATATCTTTTAAGTTGAGTATCGATACTCAGACTCCTAATTTCAGTACCTCAAACAGTAGCCAAAATTTTGAACCAAGAGAGACAAATATCGGTACACGATCCCGAGTATTTGTACTTCTGGTCGAGTATGAGTAGAACCCCTAGGAGTTTCGGTACTCCAAGACATCGAAGCTTACTGTTTTAGGAAATATTTTGAACAAATATTTGATAAGTAAAAATCAACAACTATCTACTTGTAAATATACTCTCCTAAGATTTTGTTGATTGATTCCCTCATCCATGATTGCAAAATTATGTTGACGAGTTTCCAGTGTAGTCATAATTAGCATATCTACCGGGAAGATAACCAATACGTTCATGCTTTTTGTAATTATTCCTGTCAACATAAACATAACAAAATAAGTGGTATCAAGATCCAGAATTTGAGTTTTTGTGTTAAGATCGGAAGGTAAGCTTTTGGTACAAAATAGAACTTCGACTGAAATTATTAAAAAGAAAAAATATGGATTATGATTCAAAGAAAAGCCTCTTGGGCCTTATCATCACAATGTTGGAGAATCCATTTTCCAATGGAAGTTTTGCTCGAAACTCCAACATTAGACATTTCTATCAGTAAGTTTCTTCATCATATATTTAGTAAACACAAACATGTTTCTTGGTGAAGAACATATTGTTTCAGTTTGTTCTTCGAAGTTTTTGCTGTCATTTGTAACTCTCTATGTGAACTCCGAGCAGATTAAAAGGCCATTTACTTCTGATAAATAAGAATCAACTATGGCCATTGCATTGTTCAAAGAAAAAAAAATGAACTAGCTTGGTATATAAATCAGTGTAAAATTGTTAGCAATCAAACAAGGAAGTTATTGATAGTTGGTAAGAAATGGTCACTTAAATAAAAATGAAAAAAAATGGCTCAGCTGGCTCCATTGTAATAAAGAATTTATTGCTGCCATCTTTATCAAATCTGATAGTAGGGAGACTGTTGAGGGGAGGTTGGTTCAGACTCTTAACGGAAAATATTGTTCTTGTGTCGGGGTTTAGTCTCCTGTACTTCAAGAAGAGTTCAGAGAGGTTCACGGAATTTAAGGAGCGTCTTGGTTGATTGAAATAAGACCTAAAAGCTTGCAAGGACTTGGTTGGTGGTTTGAACCTCGGTAGGCACAATATACATAATTAATATTACGCACAATAGTACATTATTGACACATCTTCTGTGAGCTTATAGGTCGTATCTCCACCAATCAAGGAGCTCCCAAAATTCTATGAAACCTTTTGGGCTCTCTTCGAAGTATGGGAGACAAAACCCTAACATGAGAACAATACTTTCTGTTGAGGGTCCGAGACCAACCTCCCCTCAATAGAGACAAAGTGCTCCTTATCGGCAACGTCGTTGGAAGCAATTCTTAGGTTTGTCAATTTGCAATGTGCAGACACTATTGCCATTTGCTGAGATCCATATAGTCTACAAGGTGTCAGGGTCCTCAGGGAAGAGTAGCCTCAGTATAGCCTCAGGGAAGAGTAGCCTCACTATTGCCAGTTTTGGATTTGCTTTCCTGAAATCAAAGAACAAGCTTTGGCACAAGAAACAAGAATCGAGCTAAAGGTTTGGCAATCGGGTCTTAAAGTTTCTTCATTTAAGAGGAGATTGAAGTACTGAAAGGAAGTTTGAGGGTGAGGGCTGTTACAGTGAGCTTTAATGAGGGCATTGTAGATATATAAGTTAGGATTTTGAAGCTGGTTGAAGATGACGGAAGAGTAGTGGAGGCCGAGGCTAGTTAAAAGAGAGGTGAGGGAGGTGATTAGTTTGCTGATGATATAGGGGTTTTGGTGGAGGCCATGGGTGATTAAAAGGGCGTGGATTGGCTTGATTTGAGCTGTTTTGTTGCAGTGTTTTAAGAGGGTTAAGCACCGGGTCCAGGCTTGGGTGGTTGTGCTGGGGTGGTGGCTCATGGTTGGGTTGGGGGTTTTGGATATTGGGGTGTCACCTATGAGCTAAAGGGTCTAGTGGAAGCCTTCAAGAATATAAAATTTGGGTGTCAATTAAGCTCAATTAGCTTGCTCTAACATTGTCTATCATTTGGAAAATTTTCTGAAATTCAAACACCATTGTTCAAAGTTTAGGTTGTCTGAAATATATCTGGAAATCTTCCTTTAGATTCCATTGTAAACTGCAAGTGTTGAAAAAAAAAGAAAAGAAAAAGAAAAGAGATGGTAAACTGTATGTAAAAGCAAATGGTGTTATTGATATTAAAAAACTACTTTTTAAGAAGGAAAAATGTTAGATTTTAGATATTAAAGTATAATTTATTGTACTTTATTATTAATATTTTGATATATAAATATAAAACTTAAATGTATTTAAGTGATTAATATAATTTGTTTATAAAATTTAATTTGAATATATAAATTATATTATATATAGTTTTGAAAGATTTAAATGTTAAAATATAACCAATATTACAATTTCAAACATGTAAAATTATATTAGAAATTTTATCAGACATGTATATATGTGGAAATCATATATTTAAAATACATGTGTGTGTTTATAATTAACATATGATGAATAATAAAATGTAAGATTTGAAACTAAAAACAATAACACATATGCAACATGCACAAAATTAAAATAAAAAATAATTTAAACTTTGAGTAAAGGAAAATTTAAATTGTGGCATTAACTCATTCGACGATATTATCAATAAGATTATGGCATACTCACGATGTGAGTGAAAATAATTATACTATATATTTGTTAAGAGCTCACATAAAAATTAGATGTTCCTTGAGTTGAAATGGTAAAGTTAAGAGAGTGAATGCTCGATATTTTGGGTATAAATCCCAATCATAAACATCAATTTTTTTCTCTAGATTTTATATAAAAAGATAAAAATGTTAGAAAAATCAGCTCATATCTAATATAAATATAGGCAAACTTCAGTAGTAGTTATCCAATTACTATTAAGTTTCTTTTTTTTTGTCACTTAACTATAAAAAGTTACAAAATAATCAATCAACTATTTGATTTTTTCTTTTTTAGTTACCAACCCTTAATTGGCTAATAGGAAGATAAGGTGATAGCTTTTAAAATTAGCATAATAGCAAATTTAGCCCTCAAAGTTTACACGTTGTGTCAATTTAATGCTAAATTTTAAAAATTTAACTCTCAACGTTTGCACATTACCTAGTTTTATCATATTTTTACACAATAATATAATTCAATACATAATGTGCTAATTAGAAATAAAAGCAAAAATATTTTACAAAAAAAAAAGAACTATTTATTATTCAGTTAAATAATCTTCAAATACATCACTTATACTTCAAATAGCTAAGAACTTGATATTTCAAATAGCTAAGAACTTGATATTTCATAGTGACAATTAATTCATTTTTTTGTTAGCTTGAGTTGGCTGCCATTGATGAAGTAAATAAAAACTTAATTGTTTTTAAGTTGTTAGACTTAAAATTTGGTTGAATTAATGAAGTGAATACTTTTTATTTTGAAGGAATTGAATTGACTATTTTTCAAAATTTGAGTTGTTTTGCTTTTTGTTGTTTTTCATTTTCTATTAAGTCAAACCCGATAATAACGTCGCAAAAGAATGAAGTGGCAGGACTCTAAACACCCCTATTTACCAACAAATGATGTTGGCTTGGTGATCGGTAATGTGAGTTAATTCATGGCTTTATTTGAACTCATGAGGTCTCCTAGCAGTTTAGCTTATTCACTTCTCGAACTCGGTTAAGTTTATTGTGACTCCCATTTTGGAAGTTGATTTCAAAGGCACTTGCATTTCCCTTTTAATAGTGGGTTAGTTGAACGAGTGATGAGGCTCTTTGTGTTTGTCGAAGACAATAAAAACGACGACGATAATAACAAGAACAATTGAGTTGAACCAATGTCTAACGATTCAAATGCGAATCTTATAAACTTGTTCAAAAGTGAACTAGTGAAGACCGAGTCATCTAGCTTTTAGTGTTCAGTCCAACGGTGGAGAACTTGATATCAAGAGAAAAGAATAAAAAAAATGTGTAAAATATTATTTTTTGGTATTTCTATTTTTGGTATATTTCAAATCAAATTTAGTTGATAAAAAATGATTTTTTAGTTTTTTAGGTGATAGGGTCATAAAGAAAAAGTAAACCTACAAAAAGGATCAAATTACACTATTTAAACATTGACGGTTTAACTTTTTAAAGGACTAAATTGACACAATACATAAATGTTGAGGGATAAAGTTGCTATTATACTAATTTTAAAACCTGCCACATCATCTTCCCATTATCTTTTAACAACTGGTGACCATAAAAGAAAAAAAATCAAATAGTTGGGTATAGCGGTGAGTATTCCTGCCAGTCATGCAGACGACCTGGGTTTGATCCCTGAAAATGGTGCTAGAAACTTGACGAGGCCCTATCGCACTTCACAAAATCATGCAAATAACAACAATTTTCAACAATAAACATGCATGAGATCTCTACTGCAAACACTACGAGTCAAGTTACAATATAGATTTTCTTTTACAATGAAATATCGGTGAGTATTTCAAGGATCATACCTAAGGAAGAATGAATATTGACAAGGACACTGAAGAATTTCTATGTTATACAAAAGTCTGTCAATCTAATAGAAGTCCAAGTTATTGAAGTGATCCATATTGAGTGTTAACTAACTAGATTACTAAATTTGATTGTTAAAATCTTAAAACTATGATTTATTGTAATCAATGACTTCTCATGAGATTATAATAATGATCGGTTGTTCTTCCTATTGTTAATGGCTTCACACTCAATTGATATTAATGTTATGTCTCACTTTTAAACGATATTTCCTTTCGATCTTAATCGACTAAAAGGAAAACTTTTATGATCTCTTCTCGATCTCATTTGAGTAAGCGTCTTACCTTTCAATTTTAGACGTTTTGCTTAATTAATTTAATTTTACCCAATAAAAACTCCTTTTAATCTCTCCTATCTAAATTTTTACCTAGGTTTGTAAAGCCTAAGTTAATAAGCTCATCAAATCAATTTCACAATGCATTAACGCCAATATCATGAAATAATCACGTCAGCAACAATCCAAACAATCAATCACTTAAATGAATTTAGCTCATAATCATATGAAGCACATCCACAAACATGATCTCCATATCAGGATTTAAGAAATTGCAGTAAAGAAAAACAAGATTGAGTTTAGACATTGCTCATTCAAGAAGAAAACTGCCCCTTCATGAATATCCATTGAAGCCCAACATGATCTCCTTTCCAATCTCATTGCCCACCATAAATTGTAGTAAACCAAAGTATAAAACTAATGATTTGATTACTAAATGAAGATAAGTAAGTTTACAACTGAAAACTAAAGAAAAGAAAATTACAAGAGAAATTAAAATAATACGTGTCAATGTATTTGAACTCACGTCCTCCTGTACTGAAAACAATATCAACATCAATCGACCTAATTCTTAATTTCTATGGTTGAAATTTTTACTTTCGTGTAACTAAAAACAATGTTTTGTTATTCATATCTTATTCTAACATATGAAAAGAATTTCCATTGTTTATGGCTTTATGAAACCATCATTTTATTATGATTTGGGCAGCATTTGGCAAAATCTTTTAAAGAGAATTGGGAAGAAAAATGTTGATGTTTAAAATTGTTTTTTTCTGTGTGGAAGAATAAAATACAAATCTGCAACAAAACCATTACAGAGTAAATCGATTGATCCTCCAAATCAAATCTCACATCAAAAAATGGTCCAAAAAGGAATTCTTCTACATCTCTGCTAACTGCAAAAAGATAAGCCTTTGAAAGAAACAATTAAGCAGATGAAAAAACATGACTAAAATTAAAAGAAAAAAAAAACCCTTTAGCTTTAAATAAATGAAAGAATTGGAATTTGCCTCATTCCATTGCTGTTAGCAGTTTCTAGCAACAAGCTAAGGTACAAGTTGAAAGTTCCTTCACATGTTTCAAAGCCAAAAATCATCTGCCACTGGTAAAAAATGAAGAAGAAATTATTAGTCTATAGAAATTAACAACTATGTTTCTTGGATTCTTTATTTTTTGTTGATCGCGTGGTACTGTGGAAGTTTTTATACTAAATATGAGATTGCATTTTACTTTTCTATAGATGTATAAGGATCAAATTTTAACACTTTAATCTAACGCATAGATATTAGTTTACCCTTTTTTGAGCAGAGGTATCATATCAAAGATTTCCTTACCTTTAGATGATAGAGGAACCAGAACAACATGCATTGCGGTATTGTTGGGAGGAAGCTGCAAACGAAGGGGATAAAGGTTGCCATTCAAAGGGTTACGAGAACAAAGAGAAAACTCTTCTTTCACAACATTCTCTTCTTTCAATGCTTTCTTCAAATCATCAACCCCATTCCCTTTAAATATGAATTTACGCTCTCCAATATTTTGGTCAATATCACCATTATCATCAACTACCTCATACTTAATAATCCTTCCTTCAGATGCCTTTGGTGATCCATTTCCTGAGTCATCTTCCTGCATATATATATAAAACCCAACAAAATTACAATCAATAATACGACATCCTAAGCTTAGATGGACTGTATGTCAAACTTCACCTCATTTTTAGACATTCTAGAGCCTCTAAGTGAAATTGTTGGAGGTGAACCAGTATCAGAATTGTCAAATCCATCAGCTTGTACTTGAACAGGAGGAGGTGGAGCAGGGAGTTTATCTTGGTGGCGAAACCTTAAAATATCAACTTGCCAAAGTATCCAATCTTGATGTGAGGTTCTATAAGGAGTATCATGTGTAATGTGGTTCCTCCATGGTGGTATCCCACCATTTGCTCGTAAATATTGGCCATAACGAGTTTTTAGCCGAACCCTGGAACCTTCTTGAATAGGTTCCCATTCAACCGAAGAATCCAATCGTTTTGGCAATGTCTGCAACACTTTCTTCCCTGTCATCCCCAATAGGAACGGCATGTTTGAAGCCGTCAAGTATTTACCGTAACAGCTTTTAAGACGAACATGGGTGGAATTGAACTGCACGAACTCCACCGTCCATCTCGCGTTCCGTACAGTTCCGCCTCGCTCTTGGGAAACAGTTTCCTCATCATCCTCTGCAAGCAAGTATTTGTCATGGATGCTACGTAATCGAACAATGCTTGCTTCTTCGAAGATTTCCATGGCAGCACTCTAATACAATTACAAGCAAAACAAAATCTACGATTTTAAAAAAAAAATGGTATTTCGATTTGATTTGATTTTTATTCTTTTTAGCTGAATATCTAGATTAATATCAGCTAACACCGGAAACTGTTTGAAGACAGGAAAATTCGAGGAAAGGAAAATTTAATGGAGTTTGGTAATGGAAGCAAAGAGGAACCGATATTTAGGGAGTTTTTGTGATTTTACTTTGTTTCCCGATTAAATATCTTGTTTTTGTTATTATAAATGTTGTATTCCGCTAAAATAGTTCTGTATTAATTGTGTTTAAATATGTAATTTTCTATTTACTAAATATATCGGTTACAAAATATCAAACATTAAGTAGTTAAATATATTTTAAGAGAGGTCAATCTAATCCAGATGGGATTGCCGGGATGATATCTACTGATTTGGAGGGAGTTAATATTTTGACAACTACTCCTACAAATCTATTAGAAATTTTTGATAGTGATAAAATTAACTGTGCTTTTAATTTTAACAATGTAATTATATTCTTATAAATGTCTAAAATTATTAAAATTATGTGGGAGAACCCTTAGAGAGTCTTGAATTTAATTAGTATAATAGAAATCAAAATTAGTCTATATTAATTATATAAATAAATGTGACACTTATTATATCGTGAATCTATTTATAAAGTCTAAAAATTTTTATTGGTGATGTATCAAATAATTATTTTTTTGAAAATTCATTTGACACATTGCTAATAGGATTTTTTAGACTTTACAAGTGGGTTAAGGGTCTTATAAGTGTATTATAAGATGTAATAAAAAAAAGATTTAGTTATATAAATAAATATAACACTTGTCACATCCTTAATCCGCTTGTGACAGTGTATGAAATAATTACCCTTCATTTTTTATATATTTTATTGATTTAGATTCTTATAAGACGACTTATATTCTCTTTATTATATATTAGTTAAACTTTTCGATTTTTTAAGGTAAACTGCATTAATAGTCACCCAATTATGATTTTTTTGAGTCATTCAATTATTTTGATATTTGGGTATTTCAAATTTTTATATTAATCATCATGATTAAAAAAATAAAATTGAATAATTAGATGATTATTTTGTAATTTTTTTATAAATAGATGATAAAAAGAATTCCAATAAAAAAAAAGAGTAACCTCTATTATAGTTTATTTATTTTTATTGGTGTTGACTTGGTTTAATGTTTGCATGATATTTTATCAAATAATTACAAACTTGATAATATCTAAAATAGTAACAACAAATAAATAATAATAATGACGATGAAGATGAAAATGGTGCTGCTGCTGGTGATGATGAAATTTAAGCAATGAAAATAAGAAGAAAAATCATAGAAACCTTGCCTCTCTTCCAAATGCATGCTTGAAATTATGAGTAATAAGTGATGCAGATCCTTTATCTGAATGTTGAGATCTCTCTGAATCGTGAGAAAAATTTGACAAATCCGGTTCCAAAATCTCAATCAAATCGACACCCCAAAGAACCCAATCTTGTGTAGCCGTTCTATGTGGGATATCATGCGTTACCGAGTTCCTCCACGGTGGCGGTCCGCCGTTAGCTCGCAAAAGCTGCCCATTCCTTGCTCTAAACTTCACTGGGAACCGATCGTTAATTGGCTCCCATTCCGTAAAACCATCGTTTCTCGACAACGGAATCGTTTGCAACACTTTATTATCAGTCATGCCGAGCAAAAATGGTTCACCACTTGCAGTTAAGTACTTGTTGTAAATGCTCTTGAGACGGATCAAGTGGTTATCGCCTTGGACGAACTCGACCTTCCAACGCGCGCCTTGGGAGGAGCCGTTTCGGCTTTGCCGGACAGTTTCCTGGTCCTCGTCGGCGAGTAGGTACTTGCCAAGGTGACTACGGAGTCTTACTGCTTTAGCTTTGTTGAAGAACTCCATTGATTTTGTTCTTAATTAAAAGGAGATTGAGAATGGAAAGGTATGTGTGCTATAATTTATACTTCTCTTTCCTTTTCTTTAGTTGATAGATATTACCAAGTTGGTACTATTTTTTTCTAAGAATGTCTTCACCATAGCAAGTTGATACTTTTTGTTTTTGAAACTGCAACTAATAGGATAAATTAGGGTAAAAGTGTATTTTCTTTTTTATTAAAAAAATATATATTAAATTAAAGAGTAAACTGATATTTTATGTTAAAAAATTCATCTAATTTTATTATTAAAATTGACATGATTAACTAAACAATTACATGTAATATGCTATATGTACTTTATGCTAAAAATTCATCTAATTTTATTATTAAAATTGACATGATTAACCAAACAATTACATGTAATATGCTATATGTACCTTATGCTGATGGACATAAACTAGCTTTTAATAGTAAAAATGAATGAAAATCTTAACAAAAAAATTAGTTTGCTCTTTAATTTAATTTACAAAGACTAATTTATTCATTTTTTAAATAAAGAGAACAAAATATAATTCGACTCCTATTATAAAAACTTCTATGATATTTTTATTCGATAATTATATTGTTACGTAAGTCCAAGGTATGGACAAGGGACCCTTTCAAAAGGGTAAACTTACCCCTTTATTTTTTTAAATTTATAAAATTATAAATTAATATAATATTAAAACTGCAGTTTAGTTCATTCAAAAATTTATTGTTTATTTCTATCCCTTTAAGTAACTTTTTGGTTTCTCCCCTTTATTAGATACTTAATGATCACTTTCGCACACATTACACATAAGTGATTCTTATAACTACTTGAATTCATGATGATAGTTCGAAAGTCAACCTATTTATATATAATTTCATCCACTGTTGATTGAATTTTTAGATTTTACCATGTTACCAAAATGAATAGATGATTTATACCCATTACAATTTATATGACTAAGAATATATATATATATATATATATACATACATGACAGTCCCATAATTTATTTATGAACTTAAAAATTTCAGCATTCATATACCAAAATGAGTTGATTTATGAAATCAAGGACTAATTATAAAAGCAAATAGATTTGGGAAAGTGGAAATTTTTTTCTTTAATAATAAATAGAATGTTAACTTTTCAGTTATATTATGGAGTTTTGGTTCCTCAACTATGTCAAAATTTAAAGTTTAATTTGATATTCTCACTTTTATAATATTATTATTTAATCAAGAATTTTAACATTGAGAAAATTTTATAAAAAAATATTCTAAAAAATTATATGAATCTTAAATTCAATAAAAAGTACACATGATTTAAATGCTTAAAACTACTTCTAAAAAGATTCAAATTCAAATAATTAATAATTTTAACAATTTGGATTAATTAATAATATTAAAAATGGACTGCATTATAATAAACTAAAATATAGAGATTTAAATATTAAATTTTAGCATAGTAAAGAGATTAAAATCATAATTTAACCAAGAGTTTCTAATAAAGGTTTGGTTAGTGGGAGATGAGGAAGGAAAGTCATAGCAAATTGGTATCGGATGAAGGAGGTTTTTTCGTAAATATTCAAGTTCTTATATCTAAATGTGTTAATGCTTTCTTATATGGAAATAGAATGATTGGTGAGATTTCTTCATCATGGATGATGAGAATGAGATTTGATGATTTTCAAAGGGTAAAAGTGGACTTGGTTCTGTTTGACTTTTGAGATTTGACTTTTATGAGGTATTGACTTAGGGGAATTAGTAGGTTTTTTAAAAAATATAATATAATAAATAATAAATTCTAACATTTCTAAAATGCAATGAAAACTAGAAATTTTATCAGTAAGGGTATGCGTGTGAGAATCACAAATTCAGAACACAAACATGTGTTTAAAATAGCATAGGATAAATAATGAAACAAATAGTTTAGCTTTTGTGAAAGTAATAAAATGTGTATAATAAATTTAAAATGTTTAATAATATTAGGATACAACTTCAGTTAAGTGGTTAATTAAAGGTTTTATTTATATAATTAATTGATGTGGGTTTGAATCTTACAAATTGCATATTTTTATTGATTTTTTTAAAATAAAAAAGATTAAAATACCTTCAAATAATATAATTTATTTTAATTATTAAAAGACATTTATGTAATTTTTATAACTGAGTTGGCGTGCAGTTGATTCGTAGTTTAATGAAAATAATAATATTTACTAACTCCATCATTGAAAAATGACTACTGAATCATCATTTTGCCACTATATATATTTGGATTTGGGTTAGACAAACTTTAACCAGAACAATAACTCAATTTTTTTTCACTTCTTGCTATAATACATGGCAAATAGAGTAACCAAAAATATTTGACATCAAATCTTTGGTTAATACCAATTTCAACATCGTTTCCTAAAAAATCTACCCCTTCCCCTTATAAAATAAACAGTGCAACATTGTAGATTGTCAGCAGAAAATCTACTTTTACAGCCACTTGTTGAAGTTCTATGTTTCAAGTCAGTCTATAGCATCAGCTTGCAAGGTGAAATCAAGTCCAACTTTCTTTGAGTTGGAGTGTTTGACTTTACTTTTATTTCTTTTCTCTTTTACTCAAAACTATATCAATGATGAAATCAACTTGTTATTGTTATTGTTATTAGTTTTTTGTTGTTTATATATTGTAGAATAGGTCAGCTTGAGTTTATGTTCCCATACTCTTGTTTACATTCCACATTCAAGCAAACAAGGAAAGTCAACCATGGCAGACAGGAAATTAGTAGCTGAATTGGTATAATCCAATAAAAAAAGAACACTTGAATTTGTGTGTTACAAAAATAACCCATTTTGTCAAACTTTGAATTGATTTTACAGCGTAATTCTTGAGTTTATGCATGTTCAAAGTTTGTTTCTAAGAGATGATGGCTGGTGTTCTAACTCTATTCTTCATCATTTCTTGCCTGAATCTTCTGCTTAGCCATCGTTGTTCTTCACATCCCTTGTGTACAAACTTCAGTAGGTGTCTTTTGATTCAGTTTATGAAAAGAAAATGTTCTATTTGATTGCTTATAAAGACCCTTTCTTCATTGAAATAGCTGTAATACTATATTTCAATTTGGTGATCTTTTTTTGTTGAAACAGGAGCACCCTTTACTTCTGAGACCCCTCTTTCGTTTTGTCAGTACAATGGAAGTGTTTGTTGTAATGCCACTGAGGATCTGAAATTGAGGAATCAGTTCAAGTCAATGAATGTCTCTGTTTCTGCTTGTGCTTCGGTCCTTAAATCGATACTCTGCTCGGTAAGGGTGCCACTTAAAGTCTTTGTAATAGATGATAATATGAACTGGTCTAAATGTTATATGATTGCAGAGATGTGACCAATTTTCGGCGGAGCTATATCGAATCGATTCTGCACAAAGAACAGTTCCTGTTCTTTGCAACTCATCTATTTCAACAAGCTCAAGCCAGTCACAGGAAGCCAAAGTTGATTACTGTGCAGAAGTTTGGGATAAATGCCATAACGTATCAATCATAAATTCTCCTTTTGCCCTGCAAGCTAAGGGTGGTATACCAATTAATTCGACTTCGAAGCTGAATGAGTTATGGCAATCTAAGGGTGCTTTCTGTGATGAATTTGGTGGAGCTTCTGATGATGGAGCAACATGTTTTACTGGAGGTCCAGTTCTGCTAAACAATTCTGAAAATATTAGTCCTCCAAGTGGTATTTGTCTTGAGAAAATAGGGAATGGATCCTACCTTAACATGGTGGCTCATCCCGACGGTTCGAATCGTGTCTTTTTGTCTAACCAAGCCGGAAAATTATGGCTGGCAACGGTTCCTGAGCAAGGATCAGGAGAAACATTAGGCATTGATGAGTCGAATCCGTTTCTAGATTTGACTGATGAAGTACATGCTGATGCTGCGCTTGGATTGTTGGGAATTGCATTTCATCCGAACTTTCAACAAAACGGCCGATTCTTCGCTTCGTTTAACTGTGATAAGGTTCGATGGCCACGATGTTCAGGAAGATGTTCATGTAACAGTGATATAGGATGTGATCCTTCAAAGTTAAGTTCAGACAATGGGGCTCAACCATGCCAATATCACAGTGTTATAACAGAATTCACAGCCAACAGTACCACATTGAATCTTTCCTTGGTAAAAAAACTCTGCTTGTAACAGTCATTTATCATGATATCGAGTCAAGTTTCATTCTCATTCAATCTGGTTTTTGATTTAAGGTTACTCAAATTAGACCGGTAGAAGTCAGAAGAATACTTACCATGGGACTACCATTCACTTCCCAACATGGCGGCCAGATTCTCTTCGGACCTAAAGATGGATATTTGTATTTTATGATGGGAGATGGTGGAGGCAGTGGTGACCCTTATAACTTTTCACAAAACAAGAGATCTTTGCTTGGAAAGATTATGAGGCTTGACATAGATACCATACCAAGTATTGCCATGAAATTTCCCCTTACCAGAACAAAAATTTTCAAACAAGGTGTTATTTGATGTTGTACCAATATTTTTCAACTCTGCAGGTGCAAAAGATATCAGTGAATTTGATCTATGGGGAAATTATTCAATTCCTAAAGATAATCCATTTTATGAAGACCATGAATTGCTTCCAGAAATTTGGGCCATCGGATTTAGAAATCCTTGGAGATGTAGTTTTGATTCTGAGAGGCCTTCTTACTTCCTATGTGCAGATGTTGGTCAGGTTAAGTTTTCCAATGGAGCTTAATTAATGTTGCATACATGTTCGGATATGAGTACTTCAAGAAAAATGAAGTGCCGGAGAAACATACACGATTTACATAACCTTGTTAGTGATGCATATATCATTGATCTTATGCAGGATCAATATGAAGAAGTGGATATAGTGACAAAGGGAGGAAACCATGGTTGGAGAGTTTATGAAGGACCTTTTTTATACAATTTATCAAACTATTCTGAGGCTAATAATTCTTCAAACCCCATAAATGCAATCTTCCCAGTCATGGGATACAACCATTCTGCTTTAAACAAAGCTGAAGGATCGGCATCGATCAGTGGTGGTTATTTCTTCCGATCTATGACTGATCCATGCTTGTATGGAAGGTGAGTCAGTTGTCAAGAAAGACCTTACAAATTGTCCACAATAACATGCCAATTACCATGGTCTAATAACTAATAAACCATGGTTGCAGATATCTGTATGCAGATTTGTATGCTGATGTTATTTGGGCAGGTTTTGAAAACCCAAAAGGCAGTGGAAACTTCACAACAGATCAGCTTGCTGTTAAATGTGCCCAAGACTCTCCTATTCAATGCAATGCTGAACCTGAGTTAACATCTCCAGCATTGGGGTTTATATTCTCCTTTGGGCAGGATAATAAGAAAGACATCTTCATATTGACCAGTAATGGCGTTTATAGAATTGTTCGTCCAAGTAGATGCAACTATACTTGTTCCAGGGAAAATGTCACGGATTTTACTGCTCCTCCTGGATCTGATGTTGATCCTCCATCATCTTCTCCTTCATCAGGGAGCAAATTTAGCAGTCCTCTAACATTACAGATTCTGGTTTTTACTTTTGTTTCCTTCATTGGATTGTTGAGTTTTCTCTTGTAATCCATACTTGGAGTTGTTGATTGGAGATAAAGAGAACGTTTCTCTTTTCTTGCTGATTTCAAGTTTTCTTCTTATTATTATTTTTTGTTGAGATTTCTAAAATATGAGTTTTTTTTTTCCTTTTCTAAATTTATCTAAATTTTTAATAAATGGTCAACTCAAACTTATCTATATTGGTTTATTTTATTTTATTTAAAATATCTTTTTTTATTTAATATTTAGTTATTTCATATACATATTTTTTATATTACAAATTTTAAATTTAATTGCTACATTACAATGTTATAAATTTAATTTTTATAATATATAAGTTACATAATATATAATAAACTATAAAAATTAAAGAAAAACAACATATTATAAAAATGAAAAAAAGTCTATGTTAGACTTGGATTTCAACTCGGGACTTATACGTTGAAGTCCAAGCTTAGTTTATATTTTAAATGAGTTTTTTTTGTCTAAATTCATTTTTAAACCTATTTTTTTAAAACATTTTCAAATACAAAAGAAACTTTTGAACTTAAAAATGAATAACTTGATCATTAGTGCTATTAATTACAATATTCTTTTGAGTAAACTATTAAAATATTCTTTTTTGTTTGCCTTAAATTACATTTTATTTAGTTATGTTTGAAATGTTATATTTTAGTCACTTACATTATCGTGTTGTAACATTTTAGTCACTGAGTCGTTAATTTTTGCTGACGTGGCACATTAAATAATCATTTTTAACGAAAATTTTAGGTTAAATTATATAATTGGTCCCTATATTTTTTGTTTTGAGCAAATTTTTTCTTTTATGTTCTTTTAACTTTCTTTTTTTCTTTATTTTTCATTATCTTTTACTTCTCCTTTTGTTTTCCTCCCTTCTCCTGTAACGCCCCAATTTTCGGGAATTCTGTGAATGTTGGCATAGGTTTAATTATGTTAGTGGGCCTCTAGAAGGCCCAAGCTTAAGATAGAACCCGGCAATTTTAGTTAATTTTTTTGTTCCATAAGAAAAAAGGGGGTGAAATTATGAAATAGAACCTATGTGAAAATGTTTGAAAATGCTATAGGCTAAATTGAAGTGGCCAAATAAATAGGAGTGCAAAATAGGAGGATTTGCATGACAAACCTCCCATTTTACATGAAGCGGCCAGCCATCATGTTGTTGTAGACAATATGAGCACTTGATATCCATAATTCATGGTACAAATTGATAATGGGTTAGGTAAATATTCCATGATAATGGATTAGGTAAATATTCCATGATAATGGGTTAGGTAAATGTTCCATGATAATGGTTTAGGTAAATGTTCCATGATGGGCATTTCATATCTTTTGTATTAAAGAATTAAATGGATGAAATATGAAGTTTTATTAAAAGAAAAAGGGGTGAAAAAAATAAAGTTTTGTCCATCTTTGTTCATCATAGCCTAAAGTTAGAGAAGAGAAAGGAGAGGAGAAAGCTCTTGAATGTTCGGTCACTTGGGGAAGAAAATTGAAGGTAAGTTCATGGTAGTTTGCTTCTATCTTGATGTTCATGAGTTCTTCTTGATTCTACCTTAACTCTTGAAGCATATTTTGGTTTTTAGTTGTGTTGTGAGCATTTAGTCATGAATTAAAATGAAGGAAATTGTTGTTGTTTCATGTTCTTTTGATGAAAAATGGAAGATAGGTAAAGGTGAGCCAAACAAATGAGCATGCATGTGCCTTAGATGCTAAGGGGAAAAATCGGCTAACATGTTGTGCTTTAAAATGATGAAATGAAGATTATACTTAAGTAAAATCATAGATATGTGATGATTGATTGGTGATATACATGTTTAAATAACAAGCATTCAAGTTAGGTGTGAAAGAGTGATTTGGTAATAAATCTGCTTGGGACAGCAGCAGCAATGTGACTTTGGAAAATCACCATAAATTGTGGGAGATGAGTTAGAGCTGCATAAATTATGTAATTAAAGCTTAATGAGTCTAGTTTCAAATGGAATAAACGAGAACATATTTTGAATTCTGTACAATGAGAAATTTGATTCGTAATGAAGAGTTGTCAGATTAGTCAAATAGTGAAACATGGGAAACTTTAATAAAAATCTGGTATTGATTGGCCATACCAAAAATTCTGAAAATTTTATGGATAGAAGATATATGAGTCTATTTTCAGGGAAAATTAACGGCACTTGATTTGGAGTTTCGTAGCTCCAGTTATAAATAATTTAGTGACTGTTACTCAGGAAGACAGCTTGCAGTGAAATTATGATTATGTGGTAAACATTGACAAAAAATTGTTAATGAGTTGCTTATTGTTTTCTTATAAGCTTACTATGATCTGTAGGTGTGGTTGGCCGAATATTGTAAGGGGCTAATACGTAGTTCGTATTTGAATAGTTAGATTAATGTGTTAGTAATCCAATTTTAGGCAGTTCGTGTGTGGATCTCGTCAGCATATCGTTGCAAACAGGTGTGTAACTAACACCCTCTTTCTTAGTCTGGATCGGCAAAAGTCGAAAAGCCGAAATGCCAAAAATCGGTATTTTGTAGATTTGCGAGTGTGCGAATGCTCGTGAGGTAAATCGATTAATGTTTTTGGTAAGCTGCAAAATTTGGACTGTAAAGTGCATGATTTCTGTGCCCTCAATATTTTTGGGCTTAATGGGCCAAAATTGGAATGATGGGCCAACGGGCCCAATTCGGTAAGAACCCTCGGTACGTGATTCTGTTAGTACGTGAAAAGTAGGAATATGCATGAAAAACCCTAAAATAGATAAATTACTGAAATACCTTTAAAAGTGGAAAATTTACAGTTTTACCCCTAGTAGATAAATTATCGAAATATCCCTAGGGTTAAATTGACCTAAATGCATGTTTGACTGTTGTTATTTACTGCATGCCATGTTGTTATTATCTGATGCATGGGATTGGGATATTGACGGAGGAAGTACTGAAAGTGGCTTGTCCACGTACTGGAGGCTTTGCCTCAATTTACTGTTAACTGAGCAGCAAGGCTGCAACTGTGGAGTGTTGGGCTGGGTGGGTTGAGCTAATCCCCACATGGAGTGTAGAGCTGGTACGGGTAGAGTGTAGTGGTTGGTGGGTCGAGTAGTCTCCCCAAATAGGCTTACATATGTTATTGATGTTGCATGTATTTTGAAATGGGCCTATGGGCCATACTGTTATCTGAATAAGGGGCTAAGGCCCAATTTATTGTAATTTGAAAAGGGCTCTGGTCCAGTACCACTGTTACCTGAATGGGATTAGGCCCAATAGGCTTGAGCTGACTTGGGCTTTGAATGGGTTTTCCTTACACACTGAGTTTCCCCAAACTCACCCCTTTTATTTTCATCCATGCAGGAAATCCCCAGCCATAGTGGGCTTGGAGCTGTGAGGGAATTCGGAGTGTCCACCCGTTCTGAAAGTTTGGTTTTCTTCTGGTGAACTGGACATCCTATTATTTACGTTGAGGTTTGGGTTTTTAAATGTAATAAGGCCGCTTAATTATTTTTGATGGTTTTAATATGTATTACTAAGATAGGTATTACTTATTTTAACTGTTGAAATTGGATAGCTTTAGGGCGCGTTTTCAAAAAAAAAACAACAATTGATTTCAAAATAACACAACAACAAGCAAAGCTTCCGCAATGAAAGTATTTTCCAAAATTAATCACTTTTCCTAAAATGACTTAATCAAATCGGTTTCCTAGAAATATACATGACGTTAAGGTGTGGCAATGGCGGTGTGCATGTCTAGGATTGGATCCGAAGGGAGCTTGGTACTTAAGTAGTCCGATAGACTCACCTCCTTTTTTCCGGTTTCCTACTTGGTGCACAACTTCCATTCACTTTAACCTATAATGAAATTATCTTTTAAAACACTAAGTAGGTTTTTCTGGATCAACAATATAAAATGTTTTGAACGCTTCGATGTGGCATGTTAGATCCGGCCATAACGTTTGGGCCGAATTTGGGGTGTTACATTTAGTGGTATCAGAGCCTAGGTTGCAACAACTCGGCTGTGGAATATGTTTACAAAAATAAAGATTTTCAAAAAAAATTATAAAGATTGCGAAAAACGCGATTTTCAAAATTTAGATCTTTAGAAGGTGGCATTCCGAATCTCCGGCTCAAGCCTGTAAGTATTACTCTAAACTTTTCTGAATATTTTCCTGAATTATCTGTCTGTACTGAAACCCTATTAGGATACTCTAGATAGGATGATACTGAAACCATAGGAAAATCTGATAAGAGACTAAAACTGTAGCTAGACTTCGATTCTGCGAAAACAAACTCTGAACTACTGTCTGATTCATAAAACATCTGTAATAAACATTGGAATATTAATTGATGCATAAAAATTCGTAATCAAGATAATACGATATGAGTACAAGAGGCCGTGGACGGAGCCGAGGAAGTGCTCGAGCGAGATCTTCATCTTCGAGACATATACCTGCGATGGATGCACCGGTACCACCGGCAACAGAGGTAGAGTCTCATGACCGCGGTGCCGAGGATGATGCCTTGTCACAAGCAATGCTTTGTGTTCTGGAAAGGGTTGCCGGGGCAAGTGCGGGCAATGGAGTTCGGGGATCTATTTCTGAACGACTTCGGGCCAACGAAGCGGAGATCTTTAGGGGTGTGTCTGGTATCGCCTCGAATGTGGCAGAATATTGATTGGAGGCCACAGAACGGATTATGGACAACTTGGACTGCTCTGAGGATATTGTGAGTGGGGTATCTGTACTAAGTCCTTTGGGTCACTCTATTAGGGTAGACAAACTGTATAGGGATGTACCCTTAGAAACTCAAGGTAGGATTTTTCCTGGAGATCTGATGGAGTTACCATTCGGAGAGTTTGATCTCATTTTAGGAATGGACTGGCTTGTTAAGCATAAAGCGACCCTGGATTGTGCTACTAAACGAATGGTGTTAAGGACCACAAAGGATGAGGAGGTTATAGTGATAGGTGAGCGAAGGGATTATTTGTCCAATATGGTGTCGGCTTTAAGAGCCGAAAAGTGGATTCGGAAAGGTTGTGAGGCCTATTTGGCATTTGTAAGTCAGTCGGAAGAGAAGGGACTGACAGTGGATAAGGTTAAGACCGTAAAGGAGTTCCAAGATGTTTTTCTAGAGGAGCTTCCAGGATTGCCTCCGAACCGAGAAGTTGAGTTTGGAATAGATTTGTTGCCTGGAGCGGCGCCTGTGTCCATCGCACCGTATAGGATGGCACCGAAAGAGTTAGTGGAGTTAAAGGCTCAAATTCAAGAGTTGTTGGATAGGAGCTTCATTAGGCCAAGCATGTTTCCATAGGGAGCACCGGTGCTATTCGTGAAAAAGAAGGATGGTACGATGCGGATGTGCATTGATTATCGCCAGTTGAACATACTGACAATTAAGAATAAGTATCCATTGCCAAGGATTGACGATCTGTCTGACCAGGTTAGAGGGGCTTCTGTATTTTCTAAGATCGACCTCCGATCTGGATATCATCAGTTAAGGGTCAAGGAGGCAGATATCCATAAGACAGCATTCAGGACTCGGTATGGTCATTACGAGTTTCTGGTTATGCCATTTGGATTGACGAACGCTCCTGCAGCGTTTATGGATCTGATGAATCGTGTGTTCCAACTATTTTTAGATAGTTCGTAGTCATCTTTATTGACGATATCCTGGTATATTTTGAAACTGAATCGAAACATGATGAGCATCTCCGTATAGTGCTGCGAGTGTTAAGAGAGAAGGAACTCTTCGTGAAGTTCAGCAAGTGTGAATTTTGGTTGAGGGAGGTAACCTTCTTAGGACATGTGGTCTCTGCCAAAGGGATTAAGGTGGACCCTCGAAAGATTAAAGCAATTTTGGAGTGGAAGCCACCTAGGACGGTTTCGAAAATTCGAAGTTTCCTAGGGTTGGCAGGATACTACATAAGGTTTGTGGAAGGTTTTTCTGTGATGGCAGCACCTCTGACAAAACTCATAAGGAAAGGGGTACCGTTTGTATGGACTGAGACCCAGTAGGAGGCTTTTGAGAAGTTGAAGAAAGTTCTGACTGAAGCACCTGTGTTAATTCAGCCAGAGTTTGGGAAGGATTTTACTGTGTACAGTGACGCATCACACGTGGGTTTGGGCTGCGTGTTAATGCAAGAGGGTAAGGTGGTTGCATATGCATCACGACAGCTTAAACCTCACAAAGGGAACTATCCGACTCATGATTTGGAGTTGGCAGCAGTGATATTCACACTTAAGATTTGGAGACATTACTTGTACGGAGAAATGTGTATTATATACACTGACCATAAGAGTCTTAAGTATTTGTTGACTCAGAAGGAGCTGAACCTTAGGCAAATGAGATGGATTGAGTTGCTTAAGGATTATGACTGTTCGATCGAGTATCACCCAGGTAAGGCTAATGTAGTAGCCGATGCTCTAAGTCGTAGAACTGTATCTGATCTAAGAGCAATGTTTGCTCGTCTGAGTCTGTATGATGATGGAAGTCTGTTGGCTGAGTTGCAAGTGAGGCCAACCTGGGTGGATCAGATTTAGGAAAAGTAGTTGAACGATGAGTCTTTGGTCACTCGTTTCCAACAAGTTAAGGAAGGGGAAACTTCTGAGTTTGGGTTAAATGGCGAAGGAGTTCTGTGTTTCTGAGGAAGAATTTGTGTTCCGAAGGACTCTGATTTGAGGCAGACAATATTGAAGGAAGCTCATGGAGGACTTTGTGCCATGCACCCTGGAGGGAACAAGTTGTATCACGACTTACGAGAACTGTACTGGTGGCCTGGACTTAAACGAGAAGTAACGGAGTTTGTAGGAAAATGTCTGACATGCCAGCAAGTGAAAGCTGAGCATCAATTACCCTTTGGACTGTTACAGTCAGTGAAGATACCACTTTGGAAGTTGGAGAGGGTAGCCATGGACTTTGTGAGTGGGCTGCCCTTGATACCATTAAAGAAAGACTCGGTGTGGGTGATTGTGGATAGGTTGACCAAATCGGCCCATTTCATACCTGTTCGTACTGACTTTTCACTTCAAAAGTTAGCCAAGTTGTATGTGGCGGAGATTGTGTGACTTCATGGAGTCCTAGTTTCAATTATTTCTGATCGGGATCCCAGATTTACATCTTAGTTTTGGCAAAGGTTGCATGAGGCATTGGGGACGTGATTAAATTTTAGTACGGCTTTCCATCCCAGACTGATGGTCAATCGGAAAGGGTTATTCAGATTCTGAAGGACATGTTGAGGGGATGCGTGATTGATTTTCGAGGTAGTTGGGAGGATTACTTGCCATTGGCAGAATTTGCATACAATAACAGCTACTAAGCAAGTATTCAGATGGCTCCATATGAGGCATTTTATGGGCGGAGATGTCGTACGCCTACGTGTTGGATAGAGTTGGGTGAACGACAAGTTCTTGGACCAGAGTTGGTAGCTGATACTGATGATAAGGTCAGAATAATTAGGGACCGGTTAAAAGAAGCATCTGATAGGCAAAAGTCGTATGCAGATTTGAAGCGTAAGGAGATTGAGTACTCAGTAGGTGATATGGTCTTCTTAAAGGTTTCTCCTTGGAAGAAGATATTAAGGTTCGGTAAGAAGGACAAGTTGAGTCTGCGGTTCATTGGGCCTTATCGGGTTTTGAAGCGAGTAGACCCACTGGCTTATCAGTTGGAATTGCCTCCAGAGTTAGACAGGATTCACGGTGTTTTTCACGTCTCAATGTTTAGGCGTTATCGTGCTGACCCTGCTCATGTCCTGCTAGTTGCAGAAATTGAAGTTCAGACTGATTTGACCTTTGAGGAGGAGCCTGTGCAAATATTGGCTCGAGATGTTAAGGTTCTCAGAAGGAAATCTATCCCGTTAGTGAAAGTACTTTGGCGTAATCATGGAAGGGAAGAAGCTACTTGGGAATCAGAAGAGACTATGCGTCAACAATACCCTCAACTAGTTGGATCAGGTAAATTTCGAGGAGAAATTTCTTTAAGGGGGGTAAAGTTGTAACGCCCCAATTTTCGGGAATTCTGTGAATGTTGGCATAGGTTTAATTATGTTAGTGGGCCTCTAGAAGGCCCAAGCTTAAGATAGAACCCGGCAATTTTAGTTAATTTTTTTGTTCCATAAGAAAAAGGGGGTGAAATTATGAAATAGAACCTATGTGAAAATGTTTGAAAATGCTATAGGCTAAATTGAAGTGGCCAAATAAATAGGAGTGCAAAATAGGAGGATTTGCATGACAAACCTCTCATTTTACATGAAGCGGCCAGCCATCATGTTGTTGTAGACAATATGAGCACTTGATATTCATAATTCATGGTACAAATTGATAATGGGTTAGGTAAATGTTCCATGATAATGGATTAGGTAAATATTCCATAATAATGGGTTAGGTAAATGTTCCATGATAATGGTTTAGGTAAATGTTCCATGATGGGCATTTCATGTCTTTTGTATTAAAGAATTAAATGGATGAAATATGAAATTTTATTAAAAGAAAAAGGGATGAAAAGAACAAAGTGTTGTCCATCTTTGTTCATCATAGCCTAAAGTTAGAGAAGAGAAAGGAGAGGAGAAAGCTCTTGAACGTTCGGTCACTTGGGGAAGAAAATTGAAGGTAAGTTCATGGTAGTTTGCTTCTATCTTGATGTTCATGAGTTCTTCTTGATTCTACCTTAACTCTTGAAGCATATTTTGGTTTTTAGTTGTGTTGTGAGCATTTAGTCATGAATTAAAATGAAGGAAATGGTTGTTGTTTCATGTTCTTTTGATGAAAAATGGAAGATAGGTAAAGGTGAGCCAAACAAATGAGCATGCATGTGCCTTAGATGCTAAGGGGAAAAATCGGCTAACATGTTGTGCTTTAAAATGATGAAATGGAGATTATACTTAAGTAAAATCATAGATATGTGATGATTGATTGGTGATATACATGTTTAAATAACAAGCATGCAAGTTAGGTGTGAAAGAGTGATTTGGTAATAAATCTGCTTGGGACAGCAGCAGTAACGTGACTTTGGAAAATCACCATAAATTGTGGGAGATGAGTTAGAGCTGCATAAATTATGTAATTAAAGCTTAATTAGTCTAGTTTCAAATGGAATAAACGAGAACATATTTTGAATTCTGTACAATGAGAAATTTGATTCGTAATGAAGAGTTGTCAGATTAGTCAAATAGTGAAACATGGGAAACTTTAATAAAAATCTGGTATTGATTGGCCATACCAAAAATTCTGAAAATTTTATGGATAGAAGATATATGAGTCTATTTTTAGGGAAAATTAACGGCACTTGATTTGGAGTTTCGTAGCTCCAGTTATAAATAATTTAGTGACTGTTGCTCAGGAAGACAGCTTGCAGTGAAATTATGATTATGTGGTAAACATTGACAAAATTTTGTTAATGAGTTGCTTATTGTTTTCTTATAAGCTTACTATGATCTGTAGGTGTGGTTGGCCGAATATTGTAAGGGGCTAATACGTAGTTCGTATTTGAATAGTTAGATTAATGTGTTAGTAATCTAATTGTAGGCAGTTCGTGTGTGGATCTTGTCAGCATATCGTCGCAAACAGGTGTGTAACTAACACCCTCTTTCTTAGTCTGGATCGGCAAAAGTCGAAAAGCCGAAATGCCGAAAATCGGTATTTTGTAGATTTGCGAGTGTGCGAATGCTCGTGAGGTAAATCGATTAATGTTTTTGGTAAGCTGCAAAATTTGGACTGCAAAGTGCATGATTTCTGTGCCCTCAATATTTTTGGGCTTAATGGGCAAAAATTGGAATGATGGGCCAACGGGCCCAATTTGGTAAGAACCCTCGGTACGTGATTCTGTTAGTACGTGAAAAGTAGGAATATGCATGAAAAACCCTAAAATAGATAAATTACTGAAATACCTTTAAAAGTAGAAAATTTACAGTTTTACCCCTAGTAGATAAATTACCAAAATACCCCTAGGGTTAAATTGACCTAAATGCATGTTTGACTGTTGTTATTTACTGCATGCCATGTTGTTATTATCTGATGCATGGGATTGGGATATTGACGGAGGAAGTACTGAAAGTGGCTTGTACACGTACTGGAGGCTTTGCCTCAATTTACTGTTAACTGAGCAGCAAGGCTGGAACTGTGGAGTGTTGGGCTGGGTGGGTTGAGCTAATCCCCACATGGAGTGTAGGGCTGGTACGGGTGGAGTGTAGTGGTTGGTGGGTCGAGTAGTCTCCCCAAATAGGCTTGCATATGTTATTGATGTTGCATGTATTTTGAAATAGGCCTATGGGCCATACTGTTATCTGAATAAGGGGCTAAGGCCCAGTTTATTGTAATCTGAAAATGGCTCTGGTCCAGTACCACTGTTACCTGAATGGGATTAGGCCCAATAGGCTTGAGCTGACTTGGGCTTTGAATGGGTTTTCCTTACACACTGAGTTTCCCCAAACTCACCCCTTTTATTTTCATCCACGCAGGAAATCCCCAACCATAGTGGGCTTGGAGCTGTGAGGGAATTCGGAGTGGCCACCCGTTCTGAAAGTTTGGTTTTCTTCTGGTGAACTGGACATCCTATTATTTACGTTGAGGTTTGGGTTTTCAAATGTAATAAGGTCGCTTAATTATTTTTGATGGTTTTAATATGTATTACTAAGATAGGTATTACTTATTTTAACTGTTGAAATTGGATAGCTTTAGGGCGCGTTTTCAAAAAAAAAAAAACAACAATTGATTTCAAAATAACACGACAACAAGCAAAGCTTCCGCAATGAAAGTATTTTCCAAAATTAATCACTTTTCCTAAAAATGACTTAATCAAATCGGTTTTCTAGAAATATACATGACGTTAAGGTGTGGCAATGGCGGTGTGCATGTCTAGGATTGGATCCGAAGGGAGCTTGGTACTTAAGTAGTCCGATAGACTCACCTCCTCTTTTCCAGTTTCCTACCTGGTGTACAGCTTCCATTCACTTTAACCTATAATGAAATTATCTTTTAAAACACTAAGTAGGTTTTTCTAGATCAACTATAAAATATTTTGAACACTTCGATGTGGCATGTCGGATCCGGCCATAACGTCTGGGCCGGATTTGGGGTGTTACATCTCCATTTCTCTTAATGTAGCTTTTCTATATTTTCCATTTGTTAAAATATTTGTGCATATAGGTTATGCTCTTTTAGTTTGACATTTTTTATTTTTTGCTTTTGGGAATCACAGGAAGGAAGGGAGTTCAAGGGGCACAACCGGGTCTAGTTCTTGATTGGATGCAGAGGGTAAGAATTGCGGTTGATGTGGCAAGAGGCTTGGAATATTTGCACGAGAAGGTTCAACCTTTGATTATCCACAGAGATATCAGATCTAGCAATGTCTTTCTTTTTGAAGACTTCAAAGCAAAGATTGTAGATTTTGACCTCTTAAACCATTGCTTTCGACTTGGTTTCTCGTCTTCATTCTACTCGTGTTTTGGGAACCTTCGGCTATCATGCACCTAAGTATGCTATCTTAAGTTGCTTTATATCATTATTCATTTCTTTTTCGAACCAACTAGTCATTGTCAATTGTTAACATAAATAATTGAAGGGAGGAAAACAAAAGGAGAAGTAGAAGAGAATGAAAAATAAAGAAAAAAAGTTAAAAGAACATAAAAAAAATTAAATTGCTTAAAACGAAAAAAAATATAGACCAATTGTATAATTTAACCTAAAATTTTTGTTTGAAATTATGATTTAACGTGCCACATCAGTTTACCGTTACATGGTTAATGAAGATTAATAGCTCAGTGACTAAAATATTATAACATGATAACGTAAATGACTAAAACGTAACATTTCAAACGTAAGTGATTAAATATAATCTAAGGTAAACAAAAGTGACAACTTTGATAGTTTACCCTATTCTTTTCTAGCGAATAATACTAAACTTTTTTTGTTAAAAAAAAGAATAATACTAAATTTTTACTTTATTTTGTTCAGAAATTAAACTTTTACTTCTTAATGTTAGATGTTGTGGTTTTTGGACCTGAATTTTGAAAAAAAAATAATGGCACATCGATCTTTATCTATATAAATGTGATTGGTCACTTAGAAATTTTTTTAAATTTTAAAAAAAGCTTCAGAATCAATTAAAATTCATTAAAACAAATTTTGGTTAATGAAAACAAAATTCGACATTGGAAATAAGATTAGACGTGAAAAATGTATTAGCATCCTCACCACACTTGTTATTAAAACACTGCCAAGGAACCGTATGTTTACTTGAGTTAGAAAAAAGAGTTTAATTTTAACATTTAAAAATAATTCTCGAAATCATAATTTTATGAAAAATTATTATCCATTTGGCAAATTGAAGCCATATGAGGATTTACGTGTGTGTGATGAAAACTTTCAATCCATTCCAAAAAGGATATTCCTTCATAAACAATGAAGATCCCATAACTTATTATCACTCAAGAGCATTGCTTGCTTTTATTATTTTATAATAACCATTGGGAAACATGCTAGAAAGTTAAGGATTTTTGACTAATTTTGTGTGCAATAAACATAATAATTTTTATAAAGTAATTTTTAAAAAATATACTTTTAATTCATACCTCGAGAGCTTAGATTACGAATTATTATAGGTATTGTAAAAATTTAATTCCAAATACATTAACACTTGGGATGGAGACTTGATTTATGTTATGATGCACACTTGATTATCTTTCTACTTGCTCACTTTGGTGTTTTGATTTCAAGTGATAGTCCTCCTTTGGTACATGAACATGTGATTGTTATGGGTTGTGGATTAAAACCTGTGGCCATTGCATATAGAACGTTCCATAGAGGTCAAATTATTAAAGAGAGCTCATTTGACCCGCTTAAACTAACTCGACTTGTGGAATCCATGGAGAAACACATCTACTTGAAGTCTTGGTGGCCCAATAAAACACTCTGGTCAAACTAGAATTACCAGGGTAAATAGGGTAAATCCTAAAATGATAAGATTCTATAGAGTTTAAATCCCTTAGGATTCTCAATTGCAAATAGGCTCTAATTTTAACCGTCGATGTAACTAAATCTGTATTGTTGATTTTGGGGGAGCTCAACTATAAATAAAGGCCTCCCCCTTCATTTGTATCATCCCATTGTATTAAGTTATTCTTGAGTTAAGAATATATTGAGAGCATTTACTCAAATACTTAGTTTCCATTGCTTCTTATGGCTTTACAACTCTCTTGTTGCTCTTTTTGTTTTGAGTTTCTTTCATTATATTTTTTGGTGACTTAGAGAATTTTCGCGAAAATTCTTATTTTTCAAAAGCTAGGTTGACTTAGGTGCATTTGAAGTGAAGAAATCGACTAAGGCTGCACAGATTTTGAGACTAAAATTTCTAACTTCATGATAATTGGTATTAAAGCCAAAGTTCAAAAGTATTGGTTGAGATGTCGAAAGGAGTAGAAGAGCAAGAGCCAATAGAGACCTGTGGGAAGGCCAGGAAAGCAAGTTGATCGAGGGATATGCTATCAGTTTTAGATGGTAGAGTGGCCAAACTTGAGGGCTCCATGGGTGATGTGATGGAGACCCTTGAGGAAGTTGATGGGTGTACCACATTGTTGGAATTGAGGCAAGATCAACTTAAGGACCAAGTGGCAGAGACCTTCAGTGACAATATGGATGCGATTCAATAGGTCTTTAGTACTGTTGTGGGCGAGCTAACAGAGACGAATGATGCTCTTGAAGCTATGGTGTCAGCCTTGAACGAACATATTGAGGAGCTCAAGGGGGAGCTTAATATCTGTAAGTTGCTTTGGGCAATGAGGTGTTGGCTGCTACACCTAAGCCTAATGTGGATGTTTGGAAGCCGAAAGAGTTCAATGGGACGAGGTTCGCAGAGGATATTGACAACTTCTTATGGGGGATGAAGCAATAATTTTGCGCTAAAGGCATCACAGATGATGCTACTAAGGTAAATATTGCTGCCATGTATTTTACTAATGTTGCTTTGTTATGGTGGCATCGTAGGTCCATAGATGAGAGACGAGGTGGTAACACTATTAGGACTTGGAAGAAGTTTCATAGAGAATTCAAGGTACAGTTTTATCCAAACTATATCGAGGATGAGACTGGGGCTAAGTTGTGTTGACTTAAGTAATTGTGCATAGTGAAGGAGTATGTGCAAGAGTTTAGTGAACTCATGCTCCAAATTTTTAATTTAGGTGAGAAAAGCATTTTTTTCATTCATGGATTGGCTAAAACCGTGGGCAAAGCAAGAGTTGCAACATCGAGGGGTCCAAAAACTTCCCAAAGCTATGATCATAACATAGTCCTTATTTGAGCTTGCTCTGAGGAGAAACAAGTTTGAGTCTTCTGAGCCCAGAGAAAGGGGCAATGGTAGGGGAGATGAAGAAGGGTCGGTCGAGAATAGCAACAACAATGGTGGCAATGTGAAACCACCTAATAGGAAGTGGAAGCCCAACAACAAACCAAAGGGGCCAGTGAGGTGCTTTAAGGTTCGCATATTGTGAGGGATTATCTGAAATGAACTATGTTATCTGTTATTGAAGGGGATGATGATCCAGATAGAGCATCGATAATACTTGGTTCGATTGTGCGTATTGTCTAAGCAAAGAGAGTTAAAAAGAATGAGAAGAAGCTAGTGGAGTGTTTCTTATGCTGTGGTTCGCATAGGATGCGAGACTGTCTAGAGTGTTCCAAGACTTCTATTATCAGTAAAGAAGTGGAAACAAAGCCAGAGAGCGAGGCTTTAAAGCTTGGGTCAATGATACTCGGCTCTGCAAAAATGAAGAGGTATCAGAAGTAGAAAGAGTTGATGTGTAACACCTTTAACTCGTGTTTGACACTGAAACCGAGTTTCGGAGTATTATCGAACTTATAAATTAGACAATCATACATTTCATGATTCAATTCAAAATGAAAAAAAAAATTCATTCACATATATTCATATAGTCCCTAATATGAGCCCTCGAGGCCTAAAATAAACATTAAAAGTGGTTCAGGACTAAACCGAGTACTCAAGAAATTTTTAGAAAAACATGTAAAATTTTCAAAGGTACAGGGGTCAGATACTCGTGTGGCCAAGCCGTGTCCTTCACACGACCAAGAGACACGCCTGTGTCTCAAGCCATGTCCTAGTGAGCATACTAACTTAGGTCACACAGTTAGCCACACACCTGTGTACTAGGCCGTGTGCCCTTCGATGTGGCCTCACATGACCGTGTGCTAGACCATGTGCTAGGCCATGTGAAAATTGAAGGGTATACTGACTTGTGCCACATGGCCAGCCATACGCCCGTGTGTTAGGTCATGTGAAGCTATAGACTTGTTTTCTATTGAACTTACAAGGGACACACGACTGTGTCACCTAGCCGTGTGTCACACACGGCTGAGACACAATCCAATGTCTCTGCCCGTGTGGACAAAAATAGGTAATTTTCTAAGCCATATTTCTCACCCAAAGTTGTACCAACCTAACCACAACAATTTGCATATAACCATGGCATAATTGGGCATCCAAAACCAACCAATATCAAGCTTATGACATCTTATAATTGTACACATAACCAAAATACTTAGGGTTCTTCCATACACCATTTATAATCATGCAAACTATGTAGCCCAAATATACATAAAAGGTTAAACATTTAGATGTATAATTGTGCCTAAGGCTTAACATAGGTTCTATTTATCAATCTCAACCATTGGTTCCCAAAATACAAATTCACAACCAAGGCATTTCATATACCATATACACAAAGGCTATTTATACCTTTACATAACCAAAATATGTGCACAATACAAGCCAACACAAATGGCCATAACATAACAAAACAATAGGTTATCATTAGCCAACATGACCTATACATGCCATTTAATCCAAAAGATAAAGTCAAAAGTACCAAAATAATGTTTGACAGTGTGATGTGATCTCTGACAAATCCCAATCCGATCGAGCCTTTGAAATACTATAAGAGATGGAAAAGTAACCAGAGTAAGAAATTAAGCTTAGTAAGTTTGTAATGTAAAGAATTTAAACTTACCATTTAACCATAAATTAGGTAAGTAATTTAAAGTATAATCCAACATATATTGGGCAAATGCCTAAACACATATATCTCAACTTTGTTAGTCATATAAATAGTATATATAAACCAAAACATGGATGAGCTTAACAATTACTCAAATTGCATATACATGTATTATCTATTTCATATAACCATACACCATATAATATCATTTTCCATGTGATACACATTATTTTAGAACATTGCCCTTTGAACCTCTTAGAATATCGTAGAATACTCGGGTAGTACACACTAAGTGTACTATACTGTAATCCGTCAATTCATCTTTGACATTTGTTGTGCCACAACCTAGTTGTGGTCTTATCATCAGAATGCCATAGCCTAGCTATGGTCTTACATATAAACACTGCCATGGTCCAACCATAGTCTTATGTTCATAGTGCCATAACCTTGTTATAGTCTTATCCATATATGCTCATATGAGCGACAATCGGTAAACTCCTCCAAGTTGGATAACGATAAGCTCATGTGAGCTGTGGTGAGTCTGCAACATATGCAGGACCTCAACCAAATCGGTAACACTAATGACATAATCATTTGTATCCTACGAATTCTTAAGATTCAAACGAGGCTTGGTATTTTCCGTACAACGTCGATTATGCATTCAATAATTATATGTAATAATTAAACCATGCACATTCATGTATTTCAATAAAAGCATATAAATACGCAATTTAATTAAACGAACTTACCTAAAACTCGTACGACGAAAAAATGATTGATTAATCGATAACTTTGTCCTTCCCTCGATTTAATCCCGTACATTGCTTTTCTTACTATATATAATCAAATTTAACCCATTTAAGCTTCACTCTATTCAATTCAATCCAGAAATTCATGTTATGGCAAAATTACCATTTTACCCTATATTTTTTACTTAATTTCAATTTAGTCCTTAAGCTCGTAAAATGAAATTTATGAAATTTTATCACGCCCAAACCTAGCCAAATATTTTATAAGCCTACAGCAACCTATAAATTTCACAATTTCACATGTTTTAACCATAATTTTCATATTTCTCAATTTAATCATTATTTGACACTTTCATTAAAAATCATTTAACAAAAGTTGTTTAATCAACAACAAAGATTCATTTTCTTCCATAAAATATAAAAAACAGCCAATATGCTCTCATGGAAAAACCCTAGACTTTCAATCATATTGCAAATTAGTCCTCTCTTTAGCTAGATTAAGCTATAACGATTTCAAAAACATAAAGAAATAATAAAAAACGAGATAAAAATGCATACCTAATTTGAAGAATAGATTGGCTGAATGTTAAAGCTTCAAACCCTCATTTTCTCTTGGTGTTTAACGTGAATGTGATGAACAATGGATTTCTTTTGTTTTATATCAATTAATGACTTAATTCCAAATTACCTATACCAACTTTACTATTTTTCATGAGTACTAATCCATGCTCATCCACTATCATCTTTAATAGTGTAATTACTATATAAGGACCTCTACATTTAAGTTCTATATCTATTTAATACCTTTAGCTAATAGAACACAACTTTCGCACTTTATACGATTAAGTCCTTTTTATCGAATTAAGCATATAAACGGTAAAATTTTTTAATGAAATTGTTATACTATAATACTATCATGCTGTAGGTCACATAATAATGTAAAAAAAATAATTTTTCTATATCAGATTTGTGGTCTCGAAACTACTATTCCGATTTTACTGAAAAAGGGATGTTACATGATGCATGTGGACATCAACATCGTAGGCCAGAGGAGGAGTGCTCTTTTTGATACGGGGGCATCAGACCCATTCATATAAGAAAAAGCCGTGGGTAAACTTGGTCTCTCAATTAGTGAATCAACTAAGAAGATCAATACTATTAATTTTAAGGAGGTCTCAACTGTAGGAGTGGCACAATGAGTTGAGCTACAAATCGATCAATGGAAAGAAAAGAAATACTTTATGGTAATTCACTTGGATGATTGTATGTGCATCCTGAATACTTTACAACAAAAATGCATTATGCAAGTGACTTGAGACATGAGGGGGAAAACAAAGGTATTTTCAGCAATCCAACTAGCCGAAGATGTGTATAAGGAAAAGAACATTGACTCTGTAAATCAGAGGAGTGCTATGAAGACCCTGTTGGAAATGCTAGAGGGGTGAAAAACTTATATGAAGCCTGTTGAGTTTTCAATGAAGCTACCACCTAAGAGAGAGGTGGGTTGTGCATCAGACTTTGGGGAAAAAGTGGCGATGCAAACTCAGTAGCTAAGACGAGTAAATGAAATGAGTGAGGTACATTTCAATTGCTTTTATAGTGTTTTTCATTTTGACTTATTGGCTTGGTAAGGACACAAGGGCCCTTTTAAAGCTCTGAAGCGGGTAAAACAAGAGGCTTGCAAATCAGAGTTAGTAGCGAGACTTAAAGTTAACCCGGTGTTCAAAGTGGGTGTGCCGAAGCCTGTTTGTGTGTATCAAGGGGATCCTGATTAAGGCAAGCACAATGTGGACAAGTAAGAGTGATGGATTTTTGTAAACAAAATGTACCAAAAGAGAGAGACACAATTCGAGTTAGGAGACGACGGAAGCGGAGGCAAGTGTTTCGAAAGGCGGGATTGCCTGACAAAGATGCTAGTTAGGAATCGGCCGAGGCATTGAGAAGGTTTCGAGGTGGGTTAAACTAGTGCTATTCTGAGGATGCAACGAAGGTGTTATAAGAATTGGTGGGGGAGAATGTCACTATCTGAGGATCAAAGCTCGTGACAATTGTGCACAAAACACCTATAGAGGTAAATTTATTAAATAGGGCTCATTTGACCTATTTAAAATGGCTCAACTCATGGAATCTATGGAAAAGCCCCTCTACTTGAAGCTTTGGTGGCCCACTGAAACACTCTAGTCAAACTAAAGTTAATGAGGTAAATAGGGTAAATAATAAATGGTTAAGATTGTATAGAGTTTGAATCCCTTTGGACTCTCAATTGTAGATAGGCTGTAATCTTGACCATCGATGTAACTCAATCTGTACCGTTGATTTTGGGGTAGCTCAACTATAAATAGAAGCCTCCCCCGTTATCTATATCATCCCATTGTATTAAGTTATTCTTGAGTTAAGAATATATTGAAAGTATTTACTCAAACACTTGGTGTGTATTGCTTCTTGTGGCTTTACAACTCTCTTGTTGCTCTTTTCTTTTTGAGTTGCTTCCACTATATTTTTCGGTACCTTAGAGAATTCCTAGGAAAATTCTCATGTTTCGAAAGCTAGGCTGACTTAGGCACATTTGATGCAAAGAAATCACCTAAAACCACACGGATTGCTAGACTAAAGTTCTAACTCGTGGGATAAGTACATGGATCATTTTTTTTTGTGTTATAAATAACCTTAATCATACATTGATCATAAAGAATACATAATTTGGTTAATGTACCTATTGAAATTCAATGTACGCACTTTAATAATACTTTGAACATTAAAGCTACATAACTTTGGTTGATGTACATATTAATATCCTATTTACATGATACATAAATTTGGTCGATATAGTAAATCAATTAATTTTTTATGTGGTCATGAAGGCCACAAATTCCAACATTCTCCTATTTGGCCAAATGATCATGGAAGCCCTTTTAGATGTGGCCACTCTAGTTATAGTAATTATCAAATTATACTTAACTAAATAAGTAACTATTAAGGATCATGATGATCTTACATCATCATAGATATAATTCCTTTCATGTATCACGATGATAGCACTTATCTAGATAAGTCATGTTAGTATACAACCACTTGTGGTGCAAGTTGTGCCTATATGGCAAACCATAATTTGTCTATACACTAGATTTATTTGTTGACTATTTTTAACTTTGTATTTATCCTTATGTACATAGTTATATTACAGGTAGCAAAACCATGAGATATCTATCAACATGATGCAACACACATACAAAACTTCAAGGTAAAAGAACTTTATTTCAAGGATGACTCTTGAAGAGTTCTTATCTTTATCTTGATAGTAAACTTTGAAAGAATCCTAGTCTAATAATGAGATTTGAAATTGAAGATAAACTTTGTAGATAATATAAAGACTTGAAGATAATATATTCGAAAAGGCTTGGAGATAAACATAAATATAAAGCTTTTGAATTTAAATGGATTTTATCCCACTTTACAACGAAGATATTTTGAGTTTGAACAAGGGATATTTCACATCCTATATAAAAAGGATCTAATTCCTTGAAATGAATGGAGTTAGAGAAAGCATATATATATAATATGTAGCACCCCTTACTCGATTTGATGACTAACATAGATAAGTGATGTTACGTTAACACTTTCTTTGCTTTTACAAAATTTTATTTTGACAAAATATCAATTTCATGACTTAGTAATTTTTTTTAAGACAACTTTAAACATTTACAAAGCTTTAAACACATTTCAAGTAATCTTGAATTATTTTTTAGGTGTTTGGCATGTCCAAAACATAAGACGGGGTTTCGATAGTTCAAACAACTTAAAAATAAAAGTTTTGAAGGTGCAATGGAGCAAGACTTGGTACAAGGCCTATAGGTCTTAAGACCTGGCCTTCATACTATAGCTTTTTTGCTACTAACTTGCAAGTCTAGATACTAGAAGGGTTTAATCTTGAGACTTGATGCATGGGATCTTAAAATTGGTTTTAAAACACCTCAAAACATACCTAAAACATGAGTAAATTCTGAATCATTTTAAACCATTAACAAAGCTCATCTACACTCAAATGCATCTAATACACATGTTCAAATCAATGCAAAACTAAAACTTAGCTCGAGGGAATTGAAGGTATCATAAGCATAATTTAAAACATAATTCTTTCAGATACAGCTCTTACTTAAAAGTTCTAAACCCTTTAACCTAAGGACAACAAAATTGAATTTACAAAAACAACGTATGTTGATTGGTCATTGATTAAGTCTAAATAATTCATAATATATAGTATGAAATAGAGGTGATCATGGGCCGGGCCGGGCCGGGCCAAAACAAAATTTTAGGCCCGTCTACTAAGCCCGAGCCCAGCCCGGCCTGAAATATGGGCCTAAAAATTTATCCAAGCCTGGCCCGAAATAAAATTGCTAAGCCCGAGCCTGGCCCGGCCGGCCCATATTAATTTTTTTTGCTTATTTCATTAAATAAAAAAATTTAAAAATATAATAAATCAAATATATTTAAAAACATAAAAACAAATATTAAAACAAATAAAAATGATACTAAAACAATTCTTAAAACAATACACAAATTGACAATATAATAAAAAATGGTTATATTAAAAATTTAATATGATTAAAAATAAAATAAAAAATATATTAATATATAATTCGGCAGGGCTCGGGCCAAAAAACTCTTACCCGAGGCCCGGCCCGTTTTCTAAACGGGCCTCATTTTTTTGTCCAACCTATTTTTCGGGCCTATATTTTTATCCAAACCCTCCCATTTTTCGGGTGGGTCTTCGAGCCGGGCCGGGCGGCTATTAGCTCTAGTATGCAATTTAGTTAATTATTTAGTATGTCAAAATGTATAGAAAATTATCTCTAATCAATATAAATTTTCAGATTATTTAAATGAGATCAGTAAAATAACATATAATTATGTTTTAAAAATTAAAATATAAGGATTTGTGTTGTAACAACTAATGAGAAAATGGCATCAAACGACACAAAGAAGAAGATTTTAAGCCTGGGAAACCAGTCCAGCATTAATCTCTTTTTTTGATTAAATAGCAATCTGTAAGTCAAATGAAAACAACACTGTTGACCACAAAAATAGTATTTAATTTATTGATGACAGAATAAATCATCAAATCGCAAAAATGAATGAATTAGTACAACATATAGAATAGAAACAATTAGGATGAATTCCCAAATGGGAACTGTTAGTTAGAAATATAATTAAAACTGTTACAACATGAATGAAGAAGATGTGGAAAACTTATTAAAATCTCATCAATTTATTTTCTAGGAAAGAAGTTGGTAGTTTGTGTTAGAGTTGTGTGACCTAAATTCTAAGAGATTTCTTACAAGTCAAGTTAAACAAAGATATATTCTTTCTAGAAGATTTAGTATTTATTAGTATAATATATTTAGCATATATTAACATATATTAGCATAGTTTATTTGACTTGCTAATTTAGCCTATAAATAGGGTCTTTTAACATCTTAGAAAATACACCCATTAGATATTAGAACTCATAACACATTTAGAAAATTTTGTGTTTACGGTTTGAGGGTTCTTTGTTTTCAGGGTTTAGCTTTTATCTCCATCTTTTGTACTCTTTGTTCTTTTGCCATTATAGTAAAATTATCTTTACCCGTGGTTTTTTTTATCCTCATCAGAGAAGTTTTTCCACATTAAATTTGTGTGTTCAATTTCTCAATTTCTTCTGCTATTTTTCTTATTGTTGCTTAATCGGGTTGATTCCTAACAAGTGGTATCAGAGCTAGTTTAAATTTTATAGATAAACCTATTCAGAGATGGCAACAACAAGGTTTGAAATTGAGAAGTTCGATGGTGAGACAAATTTTAATGTATAGCAAGTTCGGATGATGGCAATTCTAGTTCAAACAGGCTTGAAAAATGTTGTTACCGGGAAAAAGCCTAAGAATCTAAATGAAACAGAATGAGAAGAGCTTGATGAAATGGCCTTGTTTGCAATCCAGTTTTGCCTCGCGAATACGATATTGCAGGAGGTGTTGATGGAGAAGACCTCATTCTCATTGTGGAAAAGGTTAGAAACTCTTTGTGCAACTAAGTCTCTAGCTAACTGTTTAGTGTTGAAATAACGTCTATTTACGTTTCGCATGAACGAAGGTGAGCTTATTAGAAATCACATCAGTCTATTCATTACTCTTTTAAATGATTTAAAGAATGTTGAGGTTCATATTAACGATGAAGATCAGGCTATGCTATTATTGTGCTCTTTACCCCTTTCATACAAGTCTTTCAGGGAAACACTGATTTATGGTATAGACAAACTCTCATTCGAAGATGTGAAGGGTCATTTGTTGAGTAGAGACAAACTTGACAATGAGTTTGATTTGGATAGCAAGGCAGATAGACAACCTTCCATTTTGGTAGCATCAAAGAAACAAGACAAAAGGTGTCGCTATTGTAAAAAGTTAGGTCACGTCAAAGCAGATTGTTATAAATTGCGAAATAAAAGAGCTACTGAGAGTGCGAGGAAGATGTAGCTGGTGCTAATTTGGCCGATGAAGGTGGTGATGATTTATTATTAGTGTCAACGAGTTATAACTCCAAGCTCACGTCCGAGTGGATCCTAGATTCAGGATGTTCTTTCCACATGTGTCCCAATAGAGAATGGTTCTCCACATATAGTTCAGTTGAAGGTGGAGTTGTGCGTATGGGAAACGATTCATCTAGTAAGGTAATTGGTATTGGTACTGTTAAAATTAGGATACATGATGGGACGATTAAGACACTATCAGATGTCAAGTATGTACCTGATTTACGAAAGTATCTCATCTCCTTGAGTATTTTAGACTTGAAAGGATACAGAATCAACATCGAGTCGAGTGGTATTAAAGTATCTCGTGGAGCTCTCATTTTATTAAAAGTTAAAAGAACCGACAGTCTTTATATTCTAGAAGGATCTATAGTGACCGGTGAAATCAGACGTCCTTCATCCGTTACGGAGTCGAAGTCAACTCATTTAGAGCAGAGGCAACTTGGTTATAGGAGGGAAAAAGGTATGACCGTTTCGTTGATGAGAGGTTTTCTTTTGGATGCAGGTTTTGAAAAATTAGGGCACTGTGTTCGTGAAAAATCAGACCCTGGTTAGTTTTGATTTGGCAGTGCATAAGTCAAAGGCTAGTAGTCATCCAGCTTCTAAGTACAAATTCGACTCAATTAATTCCCTGCATAGTTCAAGATAGGCCCGTGGCAGGCTTTGGAAAAGATGGCATTGATAGAATTCGTGTCAAGGTGGAAATTGTTAGAGTTGTGTGACCCAAATTCTAAGGGATTGCTTGTTAGTCAAGTTAAACAAAAATATATTTTCTTTCTAAAAGATTTAGTATTTATTAGTATAATATATTTAGCATTTATTAACATAGTTTATTTGACTTGCTAATTTTGCCTATAAATAGGGTCTTTTACAACCTTAGAAAATACACCCATTAGATATTAGAACTCATAACACATTTAAAGAATTTTATGTTTACGGTTTGAGGGTTCTTTATTTTCGGGGTTTAGCTTTTATCTCTATCTTTTGTACTCTTCGTTCTTTTGCCATTATAGTAAAATTATCTTTGCCCATGGTTTTTTTTATCCTTTTCAGAGGAGTTTTTCCATGTTAAATTTGTGTGTTCAATTTCTCAATTTCTTCTGCTATTTTTTCTTGTTCGTCGCTTAATCGGGTCGATTCCTAATAGTTTGTATTTTTGCCTTATCTAGCTTTCTTTCGGACGATACAATGGTGAACTTGTAATGCATTTTATGTTTGTAAGGCTTATCAGAGGAAATCATTTGCGTAGGGAAATTTGGGCGATTTACTGCATCTGGAAACCCTTGACTCTCAAAAGATAGTCTCGCACGAGGTATATATATAACCCTACCTTTTCCCTTTACATTATTTATCAGGTTTCCGGTATTGAACAAAACAGGAACAAATTAATAGTTGGGTGACTAATTCTATAGTTTACCATAATAATTATTTCCTTTGTTTGTTCTTCAAATCATGAGTAGCTTAATCCTAATTCTAGTTTAAGAGATAGATTTAGTCGTATCACATTATCGTTTTAGCATCAGAATCAAGAAGGGCCCCTTGGTTCAGTGTTAGACGACATACCGTTGGTAGGTCGATACAATTCGTAATTGTCGTATTTGTATTACCAAAGAAAAAATTGACATGACCAATTGAGTGAGTGGTTGGATCTGTCTAGGGAGTTAATGATCAAGTTTAAATGACCCAAGTAGTTGAGGCCGTTGATTTGAGTTTGGCCTTTTTAGTTCCTAAGGCTGTTTGTAACAACCCATTTTTCAGTTGTGTCGAAAACACTGGTTTCAGAACCATAAATCCAACGAGTAAGCTCGTAAAAATTATTATTTAATATTTACAAGTCAAAATGTAACAACATATTGGATATTGATTTGATTATTTTTGCTAAGTGAAAAATAGTTAAGTACAAGTGGTTTGTCTATAAAGTCAAGTGGTTTTTCGAAAATGAGGTTTCGAGACCTCATTTCTGTAAATCAAATCCATAAATATTTTTATTAAATATTTACAGAGTTAATATATAGGTGTATTAAAATTTGGTTAAAAAATTTTAACGTTTTGATAATAAATTTAGTAAAAGGAACTAAATCTTAAAATTTACATAATGAGTTTAAAAAACTTGTTGGATGGTTTTATTTGGCAAATAAGCCATATTCATTTATGTTGGACGGTTTATTAATGGTTTATGTATAAAAATTATATATTATATTATAATATAATGTGAAAAGGTAATTAAAACAAAAACAAGACAAATGGCGATTTCATTATTTTTATTCACTTTCTTAAACCTTCCTTCACCGAAAGCCATGGTTGAAGAACACCAAAGTTTCGGTCATGCTTAAAATCAATTGCATGGTATGCATTTTTATTCCGTTTTTAATGGTTTTTATGTTTCTAAGATCGTTGTAACTTAATCTAGCTAATACGGAGATTGATTCATAAAACTGTTAAACATTTTAATTATGTCATTGATGAATTAGTGGTTTGTTTTTTGAAGTTTTATGATATATTAATAAGCTTGACAGTTAAATATGATAATTTTATAAAGTGATTTTGGTTAATTTTTAAGTTGAAGGACTAAATTGTTAAAATAGTAAAGTTATATGAATTTTTTGTAAAAATATGATAAATATGGGCTATTTGAGATTTATAGAAAATTCGGGTGGCCTTGTTTGGATTAATTTATGATTGAATTAAAAGTTTCGGGTTTAGGAATTAAATTGAATAAAAACTAAAAGTTTAAGATAAAAGTGTAAAATGACGATTAAGGGTCAAATATCTTAATTTCAATATTTTATGATATTTGAATTGGTCAATTGCATAAAATTATAATATTTAGATCAAGAAATGGATCATTCGATTGGTAATCACGGGAAAGAAAAAGCCATCGAATAGTTATCATCAATGTGTCAGTAGCTATGGTATCTTGGTAAGTTCGTAAATTGGTTTAACTAATTAGTTGTTGTTTTGTGATTTAATAATTATCTATATATGTTGTGGTTGAGTTCATTTGTTTGATAATTGATAAGTGATGAATTGGATTAATTGATATATAGTAGTTAATGAAATGATCTAAATTACCATGTTAGCTAAATTAATGATTATGATCGCAAACGAAAACTATATGGATACATTCTTATAATGGCATGATGTGGAGAAAGTTAAACAATTTGAAATTGATATTGGCCCTATGAACCTTATGAATGTTTAGAATACATATGACATGTTATTAGGGTTATTACAGTTCAGGTACTGGTCTTGGATATCCTACCGATGGCTGAGGTCTTGCATTTGTTGGAAGTTCTCTATATCTCATGTGAGCATTATCGTGTAGCTTAACATCCCGACCCATAGCTCGTGTGATCAGGCCCATTTCACAGCTCGTGTGAGCAATTACAATTATAGTTGCAACCACACTTTGTGTGAGCATTGTTCCTGCGTATCCAACGTTATTTCATTTCATTCATCGGGTGTTAAATGTATAAAATGAAATTGTAACGCCCCAAATTTTTAATTTCGGCATTTGTGAATTGTGACATAAGTGTGTATCTGCTTTAGTGGTTAAGTATTCTAGGTGTTTGTGGGAAGTCCTAGGTTCAAGCCATGACTTGGGAAAATTTTGGTATTTTTCTGAATAAAGCCTTGACCTTACTTAATAGGATTATGTTGAATTGTTGATAAAATTATAACAGAATGAGCCTGTTGGTCTAGTGGTTAAGTGGGGTGTTAGCATATTGGAGGTCTTGTGTTCGATTTTCTACGATGGCAAGTAGTGTTATTTTCGCTCTAGGTTCGGCTAGAGTTATGCTATTAGTGGACTCCGAGTAGTGGATGGTTAGTAGAATTTGATGGAGAAAATTAAGGGGTTCTGATATAGTGGGGATTTGTGGAAACACTTGGGTACCAAAATTCTCTCCAGAGAAAGAAAACTGACGCTTTTTCTTCCATTTTTCTTTGTGGCTGTAGCCGAACTTCCTCATTGTTACTATTTATTCTTCTTCTTTTTTTTCTCTTTCTTTCCTTTCACACTATTTTCTTGTTCTCCAAACTCGATTTTTGCCTTTTTTTCGTCGTAATTTCACGTCTCTACTTTTTGTGTGTTATTCGGTAAGTGATAAGTGAGTTATTTTTGACTTATTCAATGGATATTCATTTGACGAGAATCACTTTCTGTTTAGGCGCAAACTAAGGGGCTGGTGGATCCCAATTGTCACTGTGGTCGTACGAAATTGGGGTTGCTTAAGCGAGATAAGGTTGTCGTTGGTTTTGAGAATTTTCTGTTCGTAGCAATGCTGATTAAGTGACTGAAATTGGGTTTTCTATTGTCGAGTATAGGTTCTAGAGTGCTCGGGAGTGATTGTGCATCGAAATCGAACCAGGTGTGCACCCAAAACGCAGAAAATGAGGTTTGATGAAAAGCCAAAAAAGCTTTAGTCAACGCCACACGGGCATGTAGTCGCCCGTGTGGTACTCCGTGTGATGAAACATGGGTATGTGATCGACAAGCCAAGTCGTGTGCATGTGACACGGCCATGTGATGGCCAGGTAGGCCGTGTGCAATACTCGGGCTAGACCGATTTATGCTGTGTGGGCCACACGAGCATATGGTCCCACATGGGTAAACCACACGAGAGTGTGGAATCCTGGACCAGGCTGTGTGATCCACACGACCAAGGCCAAATTGGGCCGTGTGGGCCGCACGAGCATGGGGCCCACACGGGCAGGCCATATGGGCGTGTGAGCCCATTTTTCTGAGAAGTTCTGTAAGGTTGCACGAGTCACCCAACTGTGGACCTATTGTGGAGTCGGTAAGCCTTATTTAGACCAATATTTATGTCTGACTGAATTTGAATACCGAACTGATTGTATGACTTGATAAAATTGCATAACTGTATGACATTCTATTGTATGTTGCACTGCATCGGGGGGTTGATGATTTGTGGAGGAAGTGTCCGAAAGGCTCTTAAGCCTGTTATCTGGCAGCTCAGCTGCAAATATCTGTTTATGTACTGCGTTTCGGTATAGCATGGTGTGTAGGGATGGGTGGGTTGATTTAATCCCCACATGGTGTGTAGGGTTGGACGGAGCTAGTGTAGAGGCTGGTGGGTAGGATTTTGAAATTCTATTCTGTATATTGTATCTGAGATGGGCCATGACCCTAATATCTATCTAAAACTGTGTCTGATTGGGCCAAGTACCAAACTTATATTTGAGACTATTTTATATATACTATGATGTGTATCTGTATGTTTGTTTTCAGTGGGGATTACATGCTGAGTTTGTGAAAACTCACCCCTTCTGTTTAATCTGTATAGGTAATCCCCAGTCTTTACGGTTCAGTGCAGCGGATGACTCAACGGTGGCCACACAGATTTAGACTGTTTAAACCTCAGTTTCGGTATTTGTTTCTTAATTATATTCTGAGTTGTTTTTGATGTAATTTGAGACTTCATGGACTGTTGGACTTTATTTGGATTTTTAAACTGTTTATGGGATTTTAGTCTAAACTCTATTTTTAATCAAAATAACGGTTTCCTTAAATACGAACAGTTTTCTAAAGATGAACTTTATCAAAGCTGTCGCTAAAAAGACATGATTTTTGACATAATAAAGGACATGCTTTTTACTTTGAATTAAGACTAAGATTAATTAACTGGAACAGTTTTAACTCGATAATTTGGTTTCTGAAATCCATTTCATATGATATTATCAGATTCGACCATAACGTCTAGGCCGAGTTTGGGGTGTTACATTTAGTGGTATCAGAGCCATGTTGCAAAACTCGACTGTGGATTTAAATGATGCATGAAATTGCTTGTTTTGGAAGTCATTTTAGGTGCACAAGGTCTGGGACATAGGCTTCTACACTACCGTGTGCCACGTGATCTCTTCACACGGTTGTGTGTCTTATTGATTTTTAGGTGTAAGTTTTTCCACATGGCATCATATTGTTACAAGGCCTGGAGACACGACCGTGTGATCCTATTTCGATTTGTACACAGGCGAGCACACGGTCTGCGACACGACCGTGTGACCATATTTTTAATTGTATATGGTTTGGCCATGTGGCCATGTTTCTGAGCCACACGGCCTAGGCTTTGTCACACTGCTTGACAATATGGCCATGTGACCTTTTTTTTCAAATTTTTCAAATTTTTTCATTTTTTTGTTTCAAATTAGCCCCTAATTGTCTTCTAATTATTTTAAGGTCCTGTAGACTCATTTTAAGGTTGTTTTGTACGAATGATATGATTAATGATTCGATATTGATTTATGATATTTAAAATTGATTTCTATATTGTTTTTAGTTATTATCAAATTTTTTGATCATCGTAATATCCTATAACCCTATTTCGGCGATAGAAGTGGGTTAAGGGTGTTATATTTAGAGGTATCAGAGCTTTGGTTTAATCAATTCTAGGACCGAATGTAGCATGTAATGAGTCTAGAAATACATGTCACTTTATAACCTGTGATAGTGTGATGATTCTCAATTAGTTTGACTTGTTCCCTTATAGATCAAAGATGTCAGCTGAATCCAATCGAGCAGATTTCGATGAAGTACAGAGTTTTTTACTCTTAATGTGTTGAAATTCAAGATTCTAGAGAAGAGGCTCATAGTAACTTTCTTAATAATGAATGATATGTTTAATGCATATATGAGAGTCAATCCCTTGGCTTCACCCACTCATCCTCAAAGCCCTATACGACAGAATATTCACAGACTTCCTACTGATAAAGTCTGATTGTGTGGAGTCGAAGAGTTTAGCAGTAAAGTGAGTGATGATTCGACCAGAGTTGAGTACTGGTTAGAAAACACGCAGAGAGATTTAGATGAAATATTGTGTCCTTCTAAGGATTAATTGAGATGTGCAGCACCATTTTTAAAAGAAAAAGCTGTTCGCTAGTGGTTGACTTTAACTACTGTGGTATTGAAAGAACGAGTTAATTGGGATTTCTTTTGAATTGAATGCCCAAAAAAATATGTCATCAAGCGATATTTAGACATGAAGAAAAAGGAATTTCTTGAGTTGAAGCAAGAAAACAAATCAATTGTAGAATATGTGTGAGAGTTTGTTTAGTTCAGTAAATGTGCATATAAGGTCGTGCTGACTGAAGAGGAATTGTGTATTTGTTTCGAAGATGAATTGAATAATGAGATTAAAATTCTTGTGAGTACAGTAGAATTGCGTGAGTTCGTAATTTTATTTGATTGGGCTCAGAAAATGGAAGAAATTTGTAACCACAAGAAACAAACTGAGATGAGAGTTCGAGACTTCAATAAAAGAAATGTATTTAGAACGTTTTCTACTTCCCCACCAAAGAAAAAAAAGAAATGTAATAATCGTTTTCAAGTACCATCTGGAGTTTTTGGTAAAGATAAATTGAAATAGAGTCATGTAAGAGCATCGACAACTTCTGTAGTTAGTGCTGATAATGTTCAGAATGTGATTAGATTTGAATGTGATCGTAGTGGTTAGAATTATTCTGGAATATGTAGAGTGAAAAATGAGTCCTATTTTATTTGTGGATTTTAGATCGTTAAAAGAAAGACTATCTGAATTGAACTGGTTTGAAAAAAATTAGAACGTAAAACCTGTTGTTACTTCTACGAGAGGTAGACGACCAGAAAATTGTGGCACAACTAGAGTTAGTAGGAGTGGAACAAAAGACACAGTGGTTCGATTTAAAGCTTGAGCTCTCGTTAGATTTTATGTGATCCAAGTTGCGAGGATACCTCAACTCCTGATGTTATTGCTGGTACCTTTTCTATCTTTGATGTTACAATATATGTACTATTTGACTCTGGGTTGAGACATTTGTATTTATGACTATGTTAGTAACAAAAAAGAGATTACCGATTGAGTTAACTACTATTTGACCTGATTTGCAAATTGTGTCCATTGAAAATTCAGGGTTATGATTTCCTGCTGATTTGATGGTACTATCTTTTAACAAATTTGACATAATTTTGGGAATGGATTGGTTTACTATTCAAGATGTTTATAGTGAAATATTGATATAAACAAATTGATTTGAGATGACAGAATTGTGAATTGATTTCTATTGAATCTACTAAGACTGATTATGTTTCGAATATGATTTTAGCGATATCTGCAAAAAAATTTATTCGATAATGCTGTAATGCATTTTTAGCTTATATCCTAGATTCTAGAGTATCTGAAATGAAATTTGATCAATTATCGACAGTTTGCGAGTTTACGTATGTTTTTCGTGAGGAATTTTTGGGTTTATCGTCCGAGCGAGAAGTCGAGGTTGCAATAAAATTAGTATTAGGGACTACTCCAATTTTGATCGCTCTATACATAATGGCTTTAACCGAATTAAAAGAATTAAAATCTCAGTTGTAAGAATTAATTGACAAAAGGTTTTATCTGACTAAATGCATCACCTTGAGGTGCACCTATTTTTTTTGTGAAGAAGAAAGATGAGTTGATGAGGTTGTATATAGATTATTGGTAGTTGAATAAGTAACAATAAAGAGTAAATATTCGTTACCTTGTTGATGGTATTCAACGAAGGTAAGTGCACCTATCGAACAGTAGTATAGTTATGGTGAGACCGAAAATATAGTATCCACAAGGACTAAAAGTACTAGTAATTACTATCTTTTTAATATCTAGCCTAAGAATTGAAGGGATGTTTTTAAACTAAAATTAAATATCTAATTAACTAAGAACGCGACATAAATAAAAGTTGGAAAATACTTTTTTGGAAAACCGATGGATAAGAAAATACCCAAGGAATAATCCACCTAGAATTCACTTATTATTTATGAATTAGACAATTTATTCACTTGACTTAATCCGTAGAAATCCCTAGCTTATGTTAATATCTCTCTCGAGACTAAAAACAACTGACTCTAGGTTGATTAATCGAAATCTCTTTCTAATTAAAACCCCTATTGTCGTATTAACTCGATCTATGGATTCCCTTATGAGATTTGACTCTAATCCGACAGATTTATGTCGTCCTATCTTTAGGATTGCATGCAACTCCGCTTAATTATGGAAGATCTACTCTTGAACAGGGACTTTTGCTCCACTGATTAAGCACATCAAAACCTGAATTAATATCCTGAAATATTAAAGCAATGATTAAAACTCATAATTAAGAACAAGAATAAATATTTATCATATAATTCAAAAGATAATAAGATTCGTCTTAGGGTTCATCTTCCCTAAGTATGTAAGGATTTTAGTTCATAAAAATGGGGGAAAACATTTAGTTCATAACAATGGGGGAAAACATCTCAAAATTGGGAAAATAACAAAACATAAAGAAACCCAAAAACTTCGGTAGAGATTGAATGGAGATATGCAGTCTTGAAGTAAATCCTGCTTCCGAGCTGATTCCAGTTGCTATCTTCGAGTATTTTCTACCTTCTATTCTCCATCTCCCTTTGAGCCTCTTCTCGTGTGTTTAAATAGACTTTGGAATGTCCAAAATAGCCCAAAATTAACCTTTTTCGAGTAGAATTAAAATAGGTTTCGACAGGGACAGGGCCGTGTGGCATGTCCGTGTGATGGTGCTCAGGGCAAGTGTAATTCTGACATGGTTTTAAGTTGACACGGCCATGATAAACGGGCGTGTGGCCTACCTGTGTGTCTCACATTGGGCGTGTGGATTACCTGTGTGGAAGTGTCTAGGTCGTGTAAAGCACTGAAATAAACCCATTTTGTCCGTTTTTGGCCTTTTTCTTGCACTTTTCGCTTTCCTATACTCATTTGGATATAAAATATGAAATTAAAGGATTAGGAGCATCAAATCCACTAAATCTTATGATAAATCATCCAAAAATATGCCATGCATGGGATTAAAATATGTTACTTTTGAGGTTTATCACTTGTATTGAAGATTTATTGGATCAGATGAAAGGTGTTACAGTGTTCTTAAAGATAAATCTCCGATCTGGTTATTATCAGTTGTAAGTTAAGGATGTAGATGTTTTGAAAACAACATTCAGAATCTATTACGAACATTATGAGTTTCTAGTTCTACCTTTAGGATTGACTAATGCTTCTGCAACATTTACAGATCTGAAGAATCGAGTTTTTCAACCGCATTTTGATAGGTTTGTTGTTATTTTATTGATGATATGTTGATCTTTATAAAACTGATTTAGAGCATACTCAGTATTTAAGAATCTGTATTATAAATGATTTATTAAGAATTTCTCAATAATTGTATTGATGATAATGAAGCTATTACAAGAAAACATTGAATTTGTTTGGTTAGATAAGTACTAGTAGAGTCTTGACTAGTTGAAAAATTTATTGAGAGAAGCTTCGATACTGATTTAGTCTAAGTCCAAGAAGGAATTCATTATTTATAGTAATGCTTCACTCAGATGATATTAAGTTATGCTGGTTCAAATATTACAAAATTAAGAGTTAGACAGTTAATTCTTCAGAAAATTTGTAAGATGCAAAGAAAAGATTAGCTAAAATGGAATAGATTTAAAATGATTAGATCACTAATTCTAGTATGGATTGTGATAATAGTTTATATTTCCAAAATTGAAAATGTGTGCTGAACAATTCTAAGATTATACGAGATATCTCACTTGATGTTCCTAAAGGTGTGTATTTGATTTAAACATGGTAGCAAAAAAAAAATGTGTAATGACTTGGAATAGAGTTACTAGTGATCGAGAACAAGACATCAAATTTCAAAGTTGTATCGAGATGTTTGGTATGTCAACAGGTCAAAGATGAATATCAAGTTCTATCTGAATTATTATGGTCTGTTATAATTTCTGATTGGTTATGAAGATGAGTCACGATGGATTCCATATCTGACTATCTTTGACGCTAAAAAAGGGAGAATCGATCCGGGCTATTACTGTCAGACTAGTAAGATTTGTGACACCCCTAATTTGACCCTAGTCGAAAAGTGGTTTCGGGACCACAAAATCAAGTCATAAAAATAATTAGCCGTCATATTTTATGACTATTATATGTGAATATGAATGTGTGAAAGTTTTAAGCTTTGATTTAGTAAATTGCATGTGAATTTAGTCGATGGGACTTATGTGTGACACTTTTAAAATGTGATAGTTAATCTATAAGGCTCAATTAGTGCATGTCATATGAATAAAGGGTTTGCATGTCAAATATCCCTTATGAATGAGTAGTGGCCGGCCATGGATGGGTCATTGAGGATAATATGAATTCTTTTATTAGCACTATGAGTTTAGAAAATAAAAGAATGAATTAAGAATGATAAAACATGAGGTGAGTGGGAGGAGAAACCAAAGTTGTCTCCCCTTACTCCCATTGCCGTGACTTGTGAAAGGGGAGGAAAAACAAAATCCTTTCTTTGTTGTTCAACATGGCCGAATAGAAGGAACAAAGGAGGGGAAGAATTTTTGGTCACTTGAGTCATTAAAAAGGTTAGTATATTATGTCAAATTGTGAAATTTTAACTTGTTTTAGGTAAATAATCATGGCTCTTACTTAGCCCATGCTAAAATTTGTAATTTTGATGGATGATTGGAGCATTCGGCTAGGGTATAAAGGAAGGGATTTTGATTGTTTCATCTAAGTATTGATGATGAATGTGTTATGGAAAGAAATCGGTCTTCCTAAGAATATGATTTGTGAATGTTTATATTAGTAATAGCCGAAATTAAAGAGGTTTGATGTCTTGAACAAATGTTGATTATATGATTCGAAAATGAGATATGTTAATGATGAAGTATAATCGGCCATGGTCTTTGCTTGAATTTGAGATTTGTAATGTGATTTTCTTAAATTGTCTATGAATTTTTGGTTGTTGATTTCATGGTAATGGTATATTGAATCCATGACTTGAATCCATGAAAATTTAGTAAGGTTGCATTCGGCAACTTGCTTGGAATTAAGAAATGATGTCTAAGCTTAGGTGATTTCGATGATGATATATATATATATATTCATAAGTATATTTAGTTGATTCGGCTTTGGTATTTGCATAGATAAAATATGTGTGAAGTTAGTTGTTGTGTTTGGTTAAGGTACTATAAATAGCTTATGATTAATTCATCTTTGGTAAGTTTCATGTATGATATGCTATGGCTTTGAGAATGCATTTTATAAATTAGTTCGAAAAGGAGTGAAATAACAATTATATGTTTGACTATGTATTGGATATTTTGGTTTGGTTTGTCAATGTAATGTATGCGCTTAGGTTATGCTTAAATGGTTAGTGGAAGTAAATGATGTAATGTCAACCATAATTTTATATGTTAACAAATATTATGCTATTTGTTATGATTGGTATGAGTTAAAATGCGGATGTGTATAGATAAGCAAAAGGATATGTTTAGTATTTAGTTAAAGTAACGAAATTGTACTAAAGAGAGTATTAATGCATGTTTGGTACTTGAGATGATTGAGGTGGTGATCTCGAAGCTAAATGTTATAAGGAATAAGTGTATTTCTTGCTAACCGAATTATAATATAATCGAATGTGGTTTTACACAATAGTGATGTGATAAGTTTAAATTTGGTTCATTAGCTCAAGAACTCAAGGAAACAAAGTCGGATCGTGGAAAAAGGGAAATTGGTCGAATAGTCGGAATTGACGTACATTAGCAATCGAGGTAAGTTTTAAGTATTAAAGCCTATAATGTGATTGAGTATGATATGTTAAGCACATATTAAAAGAATCATAACTCTATTGTAAATCTTTATGCATATAGCCTAATGGTTATTATGAAGTATAGGTAAGTTATTGATATGATATGTTGCCAAATGGGTATGATATTATGAAGTGCTGAAAGGATATGTCAGAAGAGTAAAATTGTGATAAACCTGCTCAGGACAGCAGCAGTAACATGAATTCAGAAAATCACCATAAATTCATGGATTTGAATTAGAGGCTGAATGAGACATGAAATTAAAGCTTAATGAGTCTAGTTTCTTATAAAAGAAACCGTGTAAACAAAGGAATTTCTGATAATGAGAAATTTGATTCGTAGTGAAGAGTGGTCAGATTAGTCAAACAGTGAAACAGGGGAAACCTTAAGAAAAATCTGGTGTTGATTGGCCAAACCTAAAATTCTGGAAATTTCATGGATGGAAGATATACGAGTCTATATTCAAGAAAAATTAACGGCAAGTGATTTGGAGTTTTGTAGCTCCATTTATAAATAATTTAGTGACCATTGCTCAGGAAAACAGCTCGTAGTGAATATGTGATGTTGTTGTAAACATGGATAAAACTTGTTTTAGTTACTCATAAGCTATTGATTAAACCCATACTTGAATTCTAAATCGTGATATTGTAAGCTTATGAGTATTCGAATATGAAATGATAGTATGGCGTAAAATTGAATTATTCATTGGAAAGTGATGGATGTAGATTCGGTCAAGCCCAAGTCTGTACATGATAGTATATGTGGTATGTGAAGTCTAATTGAATAAATGTGAAAGTGTATATGTGTGAATAGGGCCGAATGGCCAATGTGATGAAAGTGAACATGTATATGTGTGATAAGGCCGAATGGCCAATGTGATAAATGTAAACATGCATATATGAGATAAGGCCGAATGGCCAATGTGATGAATGTGAACATGTGTATGTGTGATAAGGCCGAATGACCAATGTGATGAAAGTGAACATGTATATGTGTGATAAGGCCGAATGGCCAATGTGATGAAAGTGAACATGTGTATGTGTGATAAGGCCGAATGGCCAATGTGATGAAAGTGAACATGTGTATGTGTGATAAGGCCGAATGGCCAATGTGATGAAAGTGAACATGTGTATGTGTGATAAGGCCGAATGGCCAATGTGATGAAAGTGAACATGTGTATGTGTGATAAGGCCGAATGGCCAATGTGATGAAAGTGAACATGTGTATGTGTGATAAGGCCGAATGGCCAATGTGATGAAAGTGAACATGTGTATGTGTGATAAGGCCGAATGGCCAATGTGATGAAAGTGAACATGTATATGTGTGATAAGGCCGAATGGCCAATGTGATGAAAGTGAACATGTATATGTGTGATAAAGCCGAATGGCCAATGTGATGAAAGTGAACATGTGTATGTGTGATAAGGCCGAATGGCCAATGTGATGAAAGTGAACATGTGTATGTGTGATAAGGCCGAATGGCCAATGTGATGAAAGTGAACATGTATATGTGTGATAAGGCCGAATGGCCAATGTGATGAAAGTGAACATGTGTATGTGTGATAAGGCCGAATGGCCAATGTGATGAAAGTGAACATGTATATGTGTGATAAAGCCGAATGGCCAATGTGATGAAAGTGAACAGGTGTATGTGTGATAAGGCCGAGTGGCCAATGTGATGAATGTGAGCATGTGTATGTGAGATAAGGCCTAATGGCCGATGTGATGAATGTGAAAGTGTATAAATGTGATAAGTCCCGAAGGGTATTTGTGTCAGTACTATATCCGGGTTAAAACCCCGCAGGCTTTATGCGAGAATATTATCACTGATTAATGTCCGTAAGCTTCGTGCTCGTACTATATCCGGGCTCTAAAGACCCGATGACTACGTGTGGGAATTTTGTCCGGGTAAGACTCGATAACTTCGTGTGGAGATTATGTCCGGGTAAGACTTCGTAATAAGAGTTGCTTATAAATATATTCAATGCGAAAGGTTAAACAGATATGTACTCCAAGTCTATATGTGAGCTTGATTGCACTAAATCATAAGGTAGTTATGTGATGCATGTGAGAGTAATCTATGAGACTACTCCTATGATTATGTGATATCGGATCAGTGTGAGAGGTGATGGGAAATCATACGATATATCTATGTCACATGAGCTCACTTTTACGTGAAAGTTTATCTGCCTATTGTATATGATGAGACGTGCGTATTCGGAAAAGGGATGGCATGCCCGAAGGAAGAGTGAAATAAAAATACGAACAACTATGTTATAATTTGATTGTTATCTATTGCCACTGCTTAAAACTTACTAAGCATTGTAATGCTTACTCCGTTTACTCTGTTTCCTCTGTTTTATAGATCTCATTGCGAAGCTACAGGCTCGGGGATCGTCAGCAACTAGTCACACTATCACTATCCACGGTTTGGTACTGCTATGTTTTGGATTGTCTTATGGCATGTATAAAATAGACTAGTGGCGGAAGAATATTTTGGTTAATGTATATAGCCATGCGAAAATGGCTTACATATGTTTGAGCATAATGTTATAATCATTTGGTATGGAATGGTTAATCACTATCATAATTTGTGCTATTCATGCTAAAGGGGCTAGTTGAATCATGGAAACTATTAAATAGGTAAAGTCTACCTTAAAGGCAGATGTTGGCAGCAGCAGTGATGTAGATTTGGAAAATCACTAAAAATAGTATGATTGGAATTAAATAATGAATAAATTATGTAAACGAACCTTGATGAATCTATTTCATAGGGAAGTAACGAAACGATCATATGGATAGTATGTTAAGAGTTATTGAGGTTCTCGTGAGACAGGGCCAGAACGGTTTCTGGATTCCCTGTTCCGACTTTGGAGATTTATTATAAATTAACCAGAGATAATTAGGAGTCATGCCATATATGTACAGATTCCTCTCTGAGTGTAGTTTCTATAGAAACAAACGACATCAGTATTGAAGCTCTGTGCAGGGAGATATCCAATTCGTAATGCGCAAGGGTCAGTGTAGTCGATCCCTGTAACATGGGAGAATTTGACTAATAAACTGTACTAATTGGCCCGACCAAAAATTCTAGAAAAAAATATGTAGATGGGCATATGAGTCTAGTTTCAGGGAAAAATCACGAAACTGATTTTCGAGTTGTGAAACTCAAGATATGATTTTAAAGCGACTATTACGCAGATTGGCAGTGTCTGGAAAATTTTTAAAAAGTCTGTTAACACCTCGTGTTCGACTCCGGTGACAGTCTCGGGTTCGGGGTGTTACAAGATTGGCTCATTTTGTTCCAGTCAGAATAGGTTACTCGCTTGAAAAGGTAGTTGAGTTGTATGTATCCGAAATTCATGAAGATATGGTGCAGACAAACATATAGCCAGAACGAGTAATTCATATCTAGGAGAACATATTGCAGTGTTATATCACCTAGTTCAATTGTGCGAGAACAAGCTAGTTGGGAAAAATTTAACTTGGAAAATTGAAGAATCTATGTGAACACAGTAATCAAAACTATTATAAGGTATGAAATTTCGACGACGAAATTTTCTTAGGGGGAGAGTCATAACAACCCATTTTTTCAGTGGTGTCGGAAATAGTGGTTTTGGAAGCACAAATTAGATGAGTAAGTTCGTAAATATTGTTATTTAATATTTACGAGTCAAATGTAGAAATATATTGAATGTGATTTGATTATTTTTTCTAAGTGAACAAATAGTTAAGTACAAGTGGTTTGCCCTTAAAGTCAAGTGGTTTTAGAAAATGAGGTTTCGAGATCTCATTTCTGTAAACCGAATCAGTAAATATTTTTATTAAATATTTATGGAGTTATTATATAGATGTATTGAAATTTGGTTTAGAAATTTTAACGTTTTGATAGTAAATTTAGTAAAAAGAACTAAATCATAAAAGTCGCATAAGTTAATCACTATTAATTTATATGTGTTAAATGGGTTTAAATAACTTCTGGGATGGTTTTATTTGGCAAATAAGCCATATTAATTTATGTTGGAAGGTTTATTAATGGTTTAATTATAAAAATTATATATTATATTATAAGTTAATAATGTAAAAAAAGCAACTAAAACAAAAACAACACAAATGGCTATTTCATTATTTTTATTCACTTTCTTCAACCTTCCTTCACCGAAAGCCATGGTTGAAGAAAACCAAAGTTTTGGCCATGCTTAAAATCAATTGCATGTTATGTATTTTATCTCATTTTTGATGATTTTTATATTTTTGAGATCATTGTAGCTTAATCTAGCGAACCTGAAAACTAATTCATAAAACTGTTAAATGCTTTGAATTATGCTATTGATGAATTGATAATGTTTTTTAATTTTTATGATAGATTTATATGATAGTTAAAATACGACAATTTTGTAAAGTGATTTTGGTTAAGTTTTAAGTTGAATGACTAAAATGCTAAAATAGTAAAGTTATATGAAATTCTTGTAAAAATATGATGAATATGGGCTGTTTGGGAATTATAGAAAATTCGGCTGGCCTTGTTTGGATTAATTTATGATTGAATTGAAAGTTTCACGTTTAGGGATTAAATTGAATAAAAACTAAAAAGTTTAGGGTAAAAGTGTAAAATATTGATTAAGGGTCAAATATTTGAATTTCGTTATTTTATTATATTTGAATTTGTCAATTGAATAAAATTATTATATTTAGATCAAGAAATTGATCATTCGATTGGTAATCGTGGGAAGGAAAAAGTCATCGAGTAGTTATCGTCGAGATGTCGGTAATTATGGTATTTTGGTAAGTTCGTAAATTGGTTTAACTAATCAGTTGTTTTGTGATTTAATAATTATCTATATATGTTATGATTGAGTTCATTTGTTTGATAATTGATAAGTGATGAATTGGATTAATTGATATATAGTAGTTAATGAAATGATTTGGATTACCATGTAAGCTAAGTTAATGATTATGATCATAAATGAAAACTATATGGTTATGTTCTTGTAATGGTACGATATGAAGAAAGTTAAACAATTTGGAATGTATATTGGCCCGTATGAACCTTGTGAATGCTTAGGATACAAATGACATGTTATTAGGGTTTTTACAATTCGGGTGCTAGTCTTGGATGTCCTACAAATGGATGAGGTCTTGCATTTGTTGTAGATTCTCTACAGCTTGTGTGAGCAGCATTGTGTAGCTTAATATCCCAACCCACAACTCGTGTGAGCAGACCCATTTCACAGCTCGTGTGAGCAATTACAGATACAATAACAGGTACACTTTGTGTGAGCATTGTTCCCATGTATTTGGCGTTATTTCATTTGGTTCATTGAGTGTTAAATGTATAAAATGAAATGGAATTTAAGAAATGGTTATATGAAATTAGACATTGAATGGAGAAAGCTATATGAATTCTTGAAATGAAATGTGATATACAAAATAATTATGTGTTAAATGTGTAAATGAAATGGTAAAATGAAATTTTTAGATGGAATGGTTATACAGAAGGATTATATGAAATGATTACATGAAATGGAAATATGAAGTGTTTAGATGGAATAGTTATACAGAATGATTATATGAAATGATTACATGAAATGGTTATATGAATTGATTATGTGGAAATAGATATACGAAATGATTATATGAAGTGTCTATATGAAATATTTATATGGATATGGACATATGAAAAGAGACATTTGAAATGAATACTTGAAATGAAGATGTGAAATGTTAAATGAATATGTGATGGTTGGTTTAGGTACCAAATGTGTTTTTCATGTGTATGTTTGATAACATGATAAAGTTTTATATTTTATATACGAACTCACTAACCTTGTGAGCCTTGTGATGTGTATAGGTAATTAATGAACTCATGACCATGATATTAAATTATCTTGTAAAATGTTTAAAATTACATCCTTTACGGTAAGTGAAAATTTAAGTTTATTATAAACTTACTAAGCTTGACGTAAGATTACCTTGTGTTGGTTTTTCTTCCTTGTAGATCGTTGGGTTCGAGCTATCAATTGAATTGCTTTTAGGGAATCACACTACCCGCAACTTATTAAGTAACTAATTATTTATTTGATCTGGTTATAAGTGACATGTAAATAGGGTTTTGGTATATATATGTTATAAGCGTTATAGATATGTTTTGTGTTTATTGATGTGAATCTTAATTAGTTTTTTTTTGGTTGATTGTGGTGTGTGATAGCAATGGTATGTTTATATAAGTTTTTTTGACCATTTACTATATGCCTTATGAAAGTGGTTTGATGTTTGGTTCATTGGATATGAATGAAATAGATGTCTAGATATGTTTGATTGGTTTATAATGTAAGAAAATATGTATATTGAATGTGAATTTGGATTAGTGTTTGATTTGTGGTGCCATTGTGGGCATATTGGTTAGAAACTTAGGTTGTATGTTTGTGGTATGTTTTGGGCATGTTTAGATGTGTTTTGAATAGGTGAAAAGGGTTGGATATGGTTTAGTTTGGTTCTTAAGAAATGGTGCATGAAATTTTTTGTTTTGGATGCCATTTTAGATGTACATGGCCTAGGACACGGATTACCACACAGCCTCCTTACATGATCATGTGTCGTATTGTTTTTTAGGTGCAAGTTTTTCCACATGGTATCAGGCTGTTACATGGTTTGGAGATACGATCATGTGATCCTATTTTGATTTTCTCACGAATTGGCACACGGTCTACGACACGACTATGTGATTGTTTTTTTGAACTGTACACGGTTTGGCCACATGGCCATGTATCTGAGCCACATGGCTTGGGCTCTATCACATTGCCTAGTCGCACGGCCATATGACCCTTGTTTTCAAAATTTTAAAATTTTTTCATATTTTTCTGTTTTGTTTTAGATTAGTCCCTGATTGTCTTCAAACTATTTTCTTAAGATCATGTAGACTCGTTTTAAGGTCATTTAGTATGAATGATATGATTAATGATTGGATATTGATTTATGATAATACTTTAGAATGACATTTTTTATGTATTAATTACATATTTATTTTGCGTATGATCCTACTAATTTGAGCTATTTATGATTTTTTATCTTGTAGGGACTAAATTGAAGGTAAAAATGAAATTTAGGGGCAAAAAGCATGAATTTAAAAATAAAATGGGCCAACGTGCGAAGTAGGAAGGAAGTGGTTCCAAAAATGCAAAGTGTGGAAGACTTGGGGGCAAAAGTGCAAAGAAGAGATTTTATAAACACAAGACTCTATTTAATTTTTAATTATATTAGGATAATTGTTAAAAATTATTATTTAGATTTAATTTTAGCTTTTATCCTCATTTATCTTTAATTATCTTTATTTATTTGTATTTATCTTTTAGAATTTAATTAGGAATAGACTAGGATTCCTAGTACTATAAATAGGGGGTGGAGTGACACAAATTTCACTCATATTTTCTGTAAACACTCCCTCTCCCAAAAAGCTTAGCCTTATTCCCTTTCATATTATTCAATAAAAATTCCATTATCGTTACATTTATTTCTTTTTCCCCAGAAATCATGAGCCATTAAACTTTTCTAGCCAAAGGTTGTCAAAATTCTCCAAAAAGGGTTCATGAGGCTTAGAACTTGCACTTAGCCTTCTCAACGAGTATTCATCGTTTCTTCGCACTATGGGACTAACGCTTCCGTTCGTATCCCTTCAAAAATGATCTGTTCATCTTGTGCAAAGGCAGTTGCTTTGTATGTTTTGGGAAGGTTGCACAGTTGGTTCGTTAGCTTATTGCGTCAGTGGTTGTCGAGCCCAATAGACAAAATGGCGTGGCATTCACCATTGAGAAGTGATGATCTAGTGTAAGATGGTCCCACAAAAGCGACGGTTGGCTAAAGTCAAGTTCCTCTAAATCGTAAGTCTAAAATCTAAGTGGAGCTGGTGGTCGTAGGCATCCTCTTCACTATAACTGGCTTATTCTGTTCGAGAAGGATCACCTAAAAGTCGAGGATTGAACCCAAGGAGGATCGATACAACCGGAGGCTAGAATCTCTCCATAAAAAAAACTCTCTTTCCTCAATTCTGTTTATCTTTACAATTTTAAGTTTAATTTTCACAATTTTAATTCAATCAAACTTTTAATTCTATTTTTTATTTTTTATTCCCAAGTACACAGGTTTTCTTAGGCACGACTTTGTCCGGGATCTCGAGGAACAGAAACTTGTGCAAATCCAGTCCCTGGGGATTTGACCCTACTTCCCTTATACTATTCTTTTCATTATTTTATAGGGATAGAATATTTTTGGTGCTCTCAACGACGCATCAATTTATGATATTTAAAATTGATTTCTGTATTATTGTTAGTTATTATCGGATTTGTTGATCATTGTGGTGTGTCATTGAAAGCACAAAAAATAACCCATCCCTAAGGAATAACGAAAAAAATAGTATAAGGGAAGTAGGGTCAAATCCACAGGGACTAAATTCCCACAACTTCTTGTTTCTCAAAATCTTAGGTGCAGTCATGCCCAATAAAAATAGCTGACCTGAGAAAAAAATAGAATTAAAAATGTGGATGATTCAAAATTAAAAAAATTAAAATTGCAATTGTGAAAAGAAACGGATTTTTCGATTTAAGGGATTCCAGCCTCCGGTTATCTTGATCTTCCTTTGGTTCAATCATAGGTTTTTAAGCGATCCTTCTCATGACCAAATAAGCCAGTTATAGTGGAAGAGGACACTTACGACCACCAGCTCCACTTAAGTTTTAGCCTTACGATTTAGAGGAACCTGGCTTTAGCCAACTGTCGCTTTTGTGGGACCTTCTTACACTAGATCATCGTTTCTTAAAGGCGAATGCCACGCCATTTCGTTTCTTGGGCTCGACAACCTCTAACGCAGTAAATTAACAAACCGACTGTGCAACCTTCCTAAAACATACAAAGCAGCCACCTTTCCACAAGATGAAAATATTACTTTTGAAAGGACATGGACGGAAGCGTTAGTCTCGTAATGTGGAGAAATGATGAATACCCTTTGAGAAGGGTTAAGTGCGGGTTCTAAGCGACATGAACTTTTTTGGAGGAGTCTTGATAACCTTTGGATAGATGAGTTTAGTGGCTCATGCTTTTTGGAAAAAAAACACAAGTTTAATGGAATTGAATTTTATTGGAAAATAAAAGGAACAAAAAGGCCAAGAGCCTTAGGGGAAGGAGTTTTTTACAGAAGTGATGAGTGCATATTCATGTCACCCCATCCTCTATTTATAATACACAAAACCCTAGTTTATTCATATTTAAACTCTAGATGATAATGTTTAAAAGATATGATTTGAAATAAATCTAAACAATATCATAATAATCCTAACAATAATCCTAAAAATAAAATTTAAATTTAAATAAAGTTTTATGTTGATAAATCTCTTCTTTGAAATTTTGCCCCAAGTCTTTTACACTTTGTATTTTCGACACCATTTCTTCCCTATTTCGCATGCTGACCCATTTTGCCTTTAAATTCACGCTTTTTGCCCTCAAATTTTCTTTTGCCATCAATTTAGTCCCTACAAGATAAAAAATCATAAACAACCCAAATTAGTAGGATCGTACTCAAAATATATATGTGATTAACACATAAAAGTATGTCATTTTAGAATATTATCATATTCCTCCTACTTAGCCCATGCTTGCCCTCAAGTATGGTTCCTATCTTACTGGGTAATTTGGATTTTACCATTAAAGAAGTATCACTTCAAAGTTTTATAAAAATTAGGCATAATGCATATGAAAACGAAGAGAACCTTTAACTTGTTTTAAATAAAACCGAAAAGTACTCTAACTTAAACACACAAAAATTAAATCGACTTGGATTATTTCATGAAAGCTAGGTAATTTCCTAAACTTACTAAGACACCCTATTTGTTCCACCCTTAGTCCCCAAATGTAATTTTCTTTTTTCCTTCGTTTTATTTATTTATTTATATTTATTTATTATTTTTTAATGCTTAAGAATGTTTTAACCCTTTTAACGTGAAGTGGAACGACAATCAAGTATCCCACCCTGATTATTCAGCCCAACATACTCCTAATTTATTATATTTTATATATTTTTTGGTTTAAGAATATTTTGGTGATTTGGACGCGAAGTAGAATACACTCTTAATGTTTTTTGTAATTTTATTTAATTACTGTGGCAATTCATAATTATAGTAACTACCGAGAAAATGACATCAAAGGATACCAAGATACAGATTTTTAGCCTAGAAACGAGTCCCACATATAAAAAAAAATTATTTTTGATTATATAGCAATCAGTAAGCTAAATCACAAGAAGTCCGTAGATGAAAAAAAAAAGTACTACTAGTATTTAATTGATTGATGAAAGAATAAATCATCAAATCACAAAAATGAAAGAATTACTATAACAATTACATTGAATTCCCGTAGGGGGAACTATTACAACATGAAAGAAGAAGACGCGGAAAAATTGGTAAAATCAAGTCTCATCAGTTTCATTGTTAGGAAAGAAGGAAACTGGTGGTTATGCCTTATCTGATTTCTTGTCAGATAATGCAATGGTGAACTTGTAATGGATTTTATGCTTGTAAGGCTTCTCAGGGGTAATAATTTGGGAAGGGAAATTGGGGTGATTCACTGCATCTGGAAACCCTTGAGTCTGCAAACACAGTCCCGCATGAGGTTTATATATAACCCCACCTTTTCCCTTCACGTTATTGATCCGGCTTCCGGAGTTGAACTGCACGCCCGGTTGATTGGTATACAGTTTCATAACTCTCCCCGACTTCTCATCCTTCACTACTGCTGTTTTCTTCATCTTGATGTGGTCGTTAGGACCGTCTATGACGTAGTTTATGTCGTAACCTTTCTGGAGTTCCTTGATTCCGCTCCCGATGGTTCTCAACTCGAGGAAATCGTATGGAGTGCCTTGTACAGGTTGAAGGGCGCCTGTGGGGATGAGTTCTTCATTAACGGGCGTGTATTGGGGGGCGTAAATCCGAAGTTTATGGGACAAGATATCGCCACTGTCATGATTACCAAGGTTCCAATAGATATGCGTTGCTAGATTCACAGGGGTAGGCTTGTCTAAAGACTTAGCTTTCAACTGCACCCTCAACCGGTTATCGGAACGAAGGAGGTACCGGACGGTGACTTTGATTTCGCCGGGAAATCCTATTACCAGAAACCAAATATATTAGTGGATGATCATATTTGGAATGAAGATGCTTGGTTTGCTAACCTTCGTCACCATCCTTGCTATGATAAGCAAAGACTATGGTGGGATCTTCAGCATCTTTCTCAATCTTCTTCATTTCCCAGATAATATCAGAGAATCCTTTAGGGCCACCTAATGTTTTCCATTGAATTGCAACACGAAGTATCAGAAGAGCAAGGAATTTTAGAAAGCTAAGAGATTTATTCAACTTTACCGTTAAGTGTGTTTTTCCCATCATTAGCCGGTAGTGTAAATTGAGCTCCATTTAATGGTAATTTTGCGCCTGCGATTCGATTTGCTACCCGCCCCAGAACTGAACCAAAGTAATTAGCATCGCTCTGCAAATTAGAAAAGAAAATCACGATTCTTACAAGCCTGCAGGTCACTACTATTCAATGCATAATCAAGCCAATGTATTAAAAGAAAATGTCCTGACGTCACTGTCATTTATAATATTTAAAGAATCAAAGCTGATAAAAAACCGAAACCCAGGTCTTGATTTGGATTAGATTCTTCAAACATATTATTATTATTATCATATTGGGCAACAATCTATCAGTAACAATTTTTCCTTTAATTTATCGGACAGAGAAAGATACTGAGAAAAACTCAGTGATTCCCTATGTCTCCATTGACAAAAACCAAAGCAAAATCAAGACAGAATCATGGAAATAAAAGATGCAAAACTCTGAAGAAACGGGAAACAAAACTCACCATATACTCTTTCACATCATCATATCCAAGAACAATATCACCTGGTTTCCCTGAAAAATAGCAGAAAGACCAAAAATATGATAGAAGAAATCAACCCAGAGACAAGGAAATCGAAACCAAACCAGACAAAAGGAACCAACCATCTTTGTCTGGAAGAAAAATCGAGATAACGGATGCACCCCAGTTGGTGAACTTAACAGACATGTTCCCATTCTTCAGCTCATATATTCCGACTTCATGTTTTGACTTGTCATCTTTTGATTTGTCGTCTTTTGATTTGTCATCTTTTGATTTGTCATCTTTTGATTTTTCGCCATTGACGAAAGCAAAAGAAACCACAAGAAGCAAAAATAACAAGAAAGAAAGCTTATTCATGTTCTCAGAGAATTAAAGGATGGTGGTTCACCGATAATTTGCTGAGGAATTTATAGAAATATAAAAGAGAGAACACCGACACATGATGTCCATGAAACCAAAAATAGGAAACGGAAGAATGGGTGACATATACTTAGATGTAGTTCTCAAATTCTTTCGTTGTTTTTAGATGAGGCTTTATGGTTTCCTAGATTTTGACTCGGTGAAATGACCAGTTTTCAAGCCATCTTTAATTTAATGGCTTAATACCTCTTTTGACCCTATAGTTGGATTATTACTTTAGTATCTATACTTTAATAACTTCTATACAGCCCACTAACCCAACCCGATTTTCTGTTAAAAATATATTAAATCAACCAATGACACATTCTCATGACTAAATGACTAGAAAAGGCTCATATCTAAAAAAAATTACGGAAATGGGCCGTTTAATTTGTTAAAAAAATACTGGAAAGGGTTGATTTCCTTAAAACACGCTGAGCTGACATCCCTTTCAGGGGAAAAGCAGAAAAGTGTGTCCAGCTTAGCACTTTTATCCCCGATGACCAGTAAAACACGCCCGCATCAGGCGCGCTTTTGCCCGTGTTTTCCTAGTGCTAATTAGGGTTTAGGGTTTTTTTTAATTTGTAAGTGTTTAGGTTTAAGGTTTTATTTAATTTTTTGGGTTTAGGGAATTGAAAAAATAATTTGTACAGGATGGGTTTTGAAAAAATAATTTTGGGGGGATGGGTTTTAAAGAAATAATTTTGACGAGATGGGTTGAGTTCTATAGAGAAAAAAAGGCTCTCAGTAGTATGCATAGTTAACAAAAGTACTGAAAACGCTTTCAACTCTATGCCCTTTTCAGTACTGCTGCTCTTGAAAAAAATAAATTTAAGGAGATGGTCCTAAAAAAATTTCCTGGGATTCCTGGGATAAGGTTTTTCCCAAACAGTGGGGGTTGAGGTTTGTAGAGGAAAAATGCTCTAAATAGGATGCACTGTCAGCAAAAGTATTCAAAATGCTTTCAATTGGACGCCTTTTTCAGTATTGCTTTTGATAGTGCGTCTTGCTTGGAATGTTTTTCCTCTACAAATTTCAACCCCCACTATCCAAGGCATTTTACAAAAATGAGTGGGATGCTATCCCTTAAGCTATAAATAACTCATATTTTAGCCTCTGTGGCATAAGTTGGAGCAATAGAAATTGAAAATGTTCAAAAGAATAGAAGTTGGGGTTGAAGATATAAGTTGATTTTTCATGTTAATATTTATATGAAGCATTATATTTATTGTATATTGTTTTGATTTTTTGTGTTAATTTTTCATGTTTGGAATTTCTCTCGACAAATAAATTGGTTGAAAATGAGTGGACAAATTAGTGTTATCATTTATTACAATGGTGAGGTCCGTGACACAAAGAACGGCGTGATTTTTTTATCGGAGAGTACAACGCGATTGATCTTTAACCAGAACATAGAGTTGGCAGAACTTTGTAAAAGAATTAGGTGAAACATCTTCGGATTTATGGCAATGAGAGTTTCATGTATTAATTATCGATTTTGTGTTTTGGTGGATTCCGTGAGATATGACTCATTTGATATCAAAGGTGCTTGGGGCATGGAGGCGATGGTACAAACACACCTCGAAAGTGGATCACCGTTTCTTGAGTTATATGTGGAATTTTCAAGACCAAATGAAGGACTTTCAACTTCAACATCTCTTCCTATTCGAGAGGCGAGAACAGTTGAAAATGTCGATAGTACAACTACTTTGTTAAAAAGTTCTCATTATGATATCCTGGAATCATTAATGGGAAGACACTTATCCGTCTCAACCTTAGATTTCAATCGTGGGAGGCAGAACACTGAACCATCGGGTTTTGGTGGTAGAACAGAATACACGACCCTTGTACGACACTCAGTTAGTGGATGGGACATGTACCTAGGTGGGTTGATGTTCAACGCTTGGAATACTTATTGGAGAGTGACATCATCTTCTAGCAGTTGGCAATCAACATGTCATTTTGGATGTTTCAAAACGTACACGAGAAAAGATGATGTACTACGAAGTCTACTAGCGAGGGGACCTCCAACATGGCAGATGTTGGTGGATCGGAGAATGAAGATGACAATGAATCCGATGTGGATCCACTTCAGGAGCCCGGTGTTGATGGTTAATAAGTTGCATTACTTTCTAAATCGGAGCCTGTTCCAACTAAAACTAAAGACAGTGAAGGGGTGAAAATGAAAAAGAAGAAGATCCACGATTCACGGAATACTCGCTGATAGCCCACATGCATAATGTCGATCTTTCAACAAAGGATGTGTTGGAGTTTCCAAAACTACCACACAAGAGGCTTGGCCATAAAAGTGCATCGTTTGATTCGAGTTATTTGGAAGTAGGCAAGGACTTTTCTAGTAAAGATGGTTTTCTTGCAGCATTGAAACGATATAACATAAAAAATGGGGTTAATTTCCACGTGGTTAAAATCTAAATTTGAGAAGTTCGAGAGAAAGTGTGCAATGCAAGACGACAGCTGTTAATGGAAAATTAAGGCTTTTGTTAAGAAGAAAACGAGATTATGAATGATAAAAAAGTTCACCAATTCGCATACATGTTTTGCCTCTGGTATAGTATCACTGAGTTATTAGGGTTTAAAATTATTTCAAATTAACTTAACGTACTCGTTAGGTTACAAGTGTTTCACTGGATTATCCGAAGCTGGATTCAGATAAGATCACATGCCCAATACTATCGATTGTGAAAGCGGATTCGCAAGGCGTGTGTCAATTGAACTACACGCCTTCGTACCTAAGGCGTGGATAGCTAAGCAGAATGCCTTGGAGAAGATGCACAGTGGGTGGGACGCATCATACAACAAGGTATCGCAGTAGTGTCAGGTGTTGGACTCTTTGTCAGTGCCTCATGCATATGTGGCCTATACAGAGTTATAGGCGTCGTCGTTATCAGGAAATGAGATGGCCTGAGGGTGTACCACATTGAGGATGGATGACCAATAGTCGAACCTGGCATACGACTAAGAGTAGAAAAATGTGGTGTAACATTTTGTGCTAGTGTGAAAATAAAAAGGTTAGGATATTGACCAGAATAAGGCGATACTTATAGAAGGGAGTATGGTGAGGGCGGCGGTGTTGAGGCCGTCGGGGCCGATTCTTGCGTGGGTGCTGATGATGGGCTCGCCTCACCACCCCTTGGATTTAAAGGGACCTACTCGTATGGGGACACCGATGCCTCGTCTTTTCCCTTAAAAAATATGACTTGCCATGGATCCTAAACCATGGCATGTAATCCGGATCGCATGTTAACTCTGGAACGAGAATTGCATTGTAAGTAGGTAAAAAATCATACCGGTTAGTCCTCATGTTGATATATTGCGAGTAGAGTACTGGCCAATTCATGTCCGTTTGTCGTAATTCGATACGGTGTAGATCATCAAGGTCCTGAGGTGCCACGGGAATCGATGGTCGAAATCTGAACTGCTGCAACACTCTATCCACCTCGTGCATCTCGACGGTAATGTATACTACCAATGGGACCTTAACGTGTTAGGCGTTGGGATGTACAAAGAATTCATCAGGAATAACTGCTCGAATTGTCGAATTATTGTATGGTGTCCATTCAAACTATATGAACATGATCAAAACATTAGTTATATATATTACTGAATACTAAATATGAAATCGACTACGTTATTTGTATATAGTTCAAAATTAAATAAATACATACATATGCTTCCGATCATTGGTCTAATAGAAGTCGTATATATTTAAGCTCGATAGGTAATCCCACGTGACTCGGGGCATGGTTCCATCTATTTAAATAACTTATTAGCATAATAATTTTATTTTAAATTAATTTAATAATGATAATATCTACTGAATTTTACCTTGTTTCGAGTGGGAACGTATACGGGTAGGCCACCTGAGGATGTAAAAATGGAAAGCGGTACCGAGCCAATGATTGTAGTAGTAAAATGCAACCATGAATTTTGATTTTTTTTGGTTTCGTCGCCCGAAACATCTCCCAGTACAATGTCGCCATCAGGATGGACCCCTAACTGAGTTCGTCAGCTCCTCTAAAATCGATAAATTTCAGCAGCCACCTTAGATGTACAAGGTTTCTTGACTTTTCTGGCATCAGAATACCCCCAATAATCTGAAGGATGTACGCCTGAGTGTATTTTTCTCTTTTCTCTTCAATAGAATCCTCCACCAGTTCCACGAAATTATTTCGTAACTAGGCCATTTCGATCTGACCTCCGTAAATCGTCTCTAGAACCACACCTACAAGATTGTAACATACGATTCCCCAATCAGTAAACTGAACAGACTCGGTGACTATTGACCCGTTCATGGGTAAACCCAACTGTAACTACACATCCTCTAAAGTGATAGTACACTCACCGCATGAAAGATGAAATGTGTGCGTCTTGGGTCTCTACCTCTCCAGCAACGCGCTTTTATGTTTTGGGTCCAACTTACACCCCCGACCTACAATGGCCACGGGCAAAAAACCAGCTTCCCTTAGGTATGTTTTGATCAATGGTGATGGAGGATCGGGTAGATTATGAATATGGCATTGGAAAATTCGATCTTCCGCTTATTTACATAAAAGTTATAAAAAAATTAAGTTCAATTATAACTATTAAAAAAAATTTAAAAATTTAAAAATTATTAAAAATTATTAAAAATTACCATTTGCAATTGATTGATGGAGATATGCTTGTTATCAAGACGAATTAGGGACCCGACCATTATAAAATATTGATTGAACACGAACAAATTTTTAGAAAAAATACTATTTCTTGAAATTACTAATAAAAAATAATAAAAATAATAATTTAGATAAAAAATAATGATTTTTTAAAATTATTTTATATTAGTATTTTATATACTTTATTATTAAATTTACAAAAAAATATTTTTATATGTAATTAATCTGATTGACCGACTTCAGTAGATTGGCATAGAATTCCATGACCACCTCCTTGACATACAGTTGCACAAAGCTTACTAACTCCAGGAAATTATTCTTCTCCAAGATCACATTGATTCATCAACCACCAAAGCTTCCCTCGTCGATGTTTTGCTCCTCAATATTTTCTTAGAAAACAACAGGTACCAATTGGTGCAGGCAATGAAGAGAAAAGTTTGATCCTTTTTTTTGAGCAATTCTTTCTGCTTTAGTCTAGGGAGTCACAGGATTCACATATCCTTTCTCTTTTTGTTTCTTCTCTTTCGGGTGAAAAGGAACATTTAACCTTTGGTGCGGGCCATTCCTAGGTAGAGCTTTTTTCAAGGGCATATTGTCATCAGACTCTAAGATTGTCTCGTGTTAGTTTGATAGATTACGTTTTGACAAGATGATTATTGAATTAAATTGTAACATGACACCAAAAAATTATAAAAATAGGAAATTTTATAGAATACGGTAGTTTGTTTTAATAAATTATATTTTTATTTTTTAAATTATAAAAAATATAAAATTATTAAAAATTGAATTTGGATAACCATTTGTTTAGGTTGATTATGCATGCAAAATAAAATTAAAAATTCTTATTTTTTTTAAAAATAATTTAATTAAAAAAACATTTTTATTATTTTTATGACACATGTCAACATTCTATTGGCTATTAGCAGAAAATCTGACAGTGTTAGTCACGTACCAATAAAAAGTAGAGTAAACTATATTAGTAGTCACCCAACTATTAATAAATTTATTCATTGGTCACTCAACTATGAAAAGTTACAAAATGGTCACTCTACTATTCAATTATGTCTTTTTGGTCCCCCAACTATCTTGGATTTTTGGTCACCTAAAACCCAAAATATTTCAAAAATCATCGAAGGGATATATCGTCAAACCGTCGTCACCATCATGGGTTACTGCTATCATCACCTTTGATGCCATGGCCACTGCCATCGATCATCTGACCACCGTAGGTCAGACTACCATTGGCCACCATCGACTGTCTGACCATTGTCGGTTGAACCACTATTGGCCACCACTGATTAGACCACCACCAGTCACCGTCAGCTTTCATCGATCGACTCAATGCCGATCTTTTTACCAATTAGTGGGTTGGATTTGCATCATTTCAAACAATTTTAGACATGTCTCGATTCTCAGGATTTGCCGAAAAATATGGTTACAAAAACCTTAAGTCCATTCCCAACTTACATGAGTTATTCTAAGAATTAAAATTAAAATATAATCTACGTGGAAATGATAGTCCACAATCTGATTACATATTCCAAAATTTAATGAAACCTAATTTTACACCCAATCTAATTTTTAGGAATCACAACTTTGGTAAAATTACTTTATCATATATAAATAATAAAATAATAAAATATATTTATTCACATACATAATTTAAAACATGAATATAATTAATGAATGTCACATCTTGTCAAAATTAACCAAATATGAAGAAAAGAGAAATTTCGGTATATATTTATACTATAAACATAGCAAAATATGACTCCAATACCAATTTTTGAAAAAATATTATATAGAAAACGTTTTTTAGTTACAACGAAAGTTTAAAAAAATTGAAAACCAAGTCAGTTTGTGATATTTATAACAATAAAATTTTTCTGAAAAGTATCTGTACTTTGTGCGAAATGAATTTAAATCGTTCTCAACTTTCAATTGAATGACCTTTTTCACTATCCTCATACTACGAATTATGTCGAGTGTGGGCTCAAGCAACATGAACCAAATACAGAACAAGATATGACATGTGTCAACATTCTATTGTTTTATGGAAGAAAAATAAAAATAAAAATAATTATTTTTAAAATATTTTAATAAAAACATTTTTATTATTTTATGATACATGTCAACATTCTATTAATTGTCAGCCCAAAAGCTAACAATGTTAGTTAGGTACCAATAAAAAGTAGGGTAAAATACATTAGTAGTCACCCAAGTATTAATAAATTTCTTTATTGGTCACCCAATTATTAAAAGTTACAAATTGGTCACGCAACTATTCAAATTTGTCTTTTTTGGTCACACAACTATATTTGATTTTTGGGTGTTTCCATTTTTATGTCAGCAGCTGGTGACCAATAAAGATAAAATTGAATAGTTGAGTGACTAAAAAAGAAATTTACTAATAGTTGGGTGACCATTTTGTAACTTTTCATAATTAGGTGATCAAAAAACAGTTAAGGATATCCTATGAGGGAAACACACTTATGACAAGGCCATTGGACAACCGTTGATTAAGTAGCTTTTGTAATGGTATGTAATTAGAGAGAGTTGAATCACGATACTATAGTGTAAAGACTTTGTGGCTAAATAAGTCTACAATTAATAGATGACAAACTGGAACTTAATTATAAATTATTTGGTTCCTAATTATATATGTCTAATCGATCCCTCCACTAGCATGTTGAAACCATAAATGATGAAGATAGAGAAATGGGTCATATTCACAATTGAATGCATTTTTCACTAGGTATAAAAATGACTTGAGAATTAATTTTGTAACAACTCGATTTCCAGTGGCACCAAAAATTGTGGTTTTGGGACCCCATTTTCGCAAACTGAGTCCGTAATTATTAAATAAAGATATTTATGGAGTTATTACATGTAACACCCCTAATCTATCTCTATTGTTAGATTAAGATTACAGAATATTACAATAATTAACAAGATCGATAATATAGTGACACAATTCAAAGATTAATTTAAGCATCATAAATTAATAATCAATCATCATTCATATCATACATTCGAAAATGGGATTTAAATAGAGCCTACAGAACCATAAAATCAGTTTAGAAACAAGTATTGACTAATTTGAAACAAAATAGAAAAATATGGTAAAAATTGAAAACATGGGTCACACGGCCATGTGACAGGGCACAGACCGTGTGGCTAAAAAATATGGTCGTGTGGCCAAACCATGTAACATCCTGAATCCGTGTAACTTAGGGTCACACGGTCGTGTCGCCAGGTTGTGTAACTCTTTGAGATTGTGTGGACAAACTGCACCAAAAATCAAATAGGCCACACGATCGTGTCATTTAACTATGTGTGACACATGACCGTGTGGCAAACTATGTCACAGGTCGTGTGTGCCTAAAAGTGCCTTTTAAAACAAAAAAATTTCACCTAATTCACTAAGGCCAAAACTCAAACCATTACTAACCATTAAACCTACATAAAATGCAACAAAACTTGCCAAAACACATTATATATCACCCAACCTAAGTGCCTAACCAATATGCTACCAATGACACCGTAATGCAAAATTTAACCATTAGCATTCAATACCTTTCGTACCATAAGGTTTATATCAAAACAATTACATCGCATCATTTTTTTTCCAATACTAGCATAATTCCAACCAAAGTTCATTAAGTTACCTAAACCATATATACCAATTTAACAATCCAAAACAAGACATAACCGACACATTAACCTTATTAAATCGTCCAATAATTTCTAACTAACATATGCTATAATCAACCATTTATACCAAGACTACTAATGCCAATTTATTAGCAGTTGGATTTCACCAATTAACATATCATGTAAGCACCAATTCAACTAACCAACAAACCATGATGAAATGATTAAGGATTTACATCAATACACATATTTCATAATTCAAATGGAACAAAACATGATGAAATGATCACCAACATGCATATACCAAAGCCCTATTTACATGCCACTTATAACTGGCAAAATAAATGATCGCGTGATTCGTAACAAGTAGTAAATATTTATAATGAAGATCAAACCTAGACTAACTATTATCACGACGAAAAGGCAAGTGCACCTATCAAACAATAGTATAGTAATGGCAAGACTGGGATATCGTACACAAGGGAACCAAAAGTACTAGTAATGACTGTCTTTTTATTATCTAGCCTAAGAATAATGGGGTTTTATTTTAATTAGCTAATTATCTAAACTAAGAACGCACAGAGAAAAGAATTGGGGAATTGCTTTGGGAAAATCGATTGACTTGAGACAATACCTAAGGAAAAATCCACCTAGACTTTACTTATTATTCTGGCTCTGAATCAGACGATTTATTCATTCAACTTGTTCCGTAGAGATCCCTAAGTTATGTTATTATCCCTATTCAAGACTAATAACGTCTAATCCCTAGATTGAATAACCGAGACTTTTCTCTAATTAACACTCTAGGGTTGCATTAACTCGATCTATGGATCCTCCTATTAGGTTTCACCCTAATCCGACAAAATCTTGTCACCCTATTTCTAGGCGCGCAATCAACTCCACTTAATTATGACAAAAGTACTCTTAAACAGGGTCTATTCCTCCTCTAAATAAGAGCATGTCTTGAATCAGTGTCCTGGGATATCAAAATAAGAATTAAGAACATATAATTAAGAACAAGTTAAATATTTATCATACGGTTCAGAAAATAATAACAAGATTCGTCTTAGGTTTCATTCCCCTTAGGTATTTAGGGGTTTAGTTCATAACTAAATAAGAAAACATCTCAGAAGAATAAAGAATACAAAACATAAAGTAAACCCAAAACTCCTGAAGGGAAATTGAGGAAGATCTTCAGTCTTGATGATGAATTTGGCTTCTGAGATGGATCAATCGGCTTTCTTGGAGTAATTCCTTACTCCCCCTTCTCCGTCTCCCTTTTTCTCCTCTTCTAGGGTGTATTTATAGGCTTTGGAATGCTTAGAAGCCCTTAAAAGTGGCCTTTTCTGAATTAGACTTAACTTGGGCTCGGCAGCGACATGCCCGTGTGACACGTCCGTGTGCGTCGTGCTCTAATTCTCCCAGATTGAGACGGCAGTGTGGTCTGCCCGTATGAGGAGGTCCAAGCTGTGTTGATTTCGTACTTTGGCCCATTTTTTCTGTTTTTGGCCTGTTTCTCGTTCCTTTCGCTCTCTTATGCTCTCCTAAGTGTAAAACATGAAATTAAAGCATTAGGAGCATCAAATTCACCAATTCTAATGAAAAATCATCCATAAAATGCGTTAAACATGGGGGAAAAATATGTATAAATTACGGTTTATCAAATACCCCTACACTTAAGCATTTGCTTGTCCTCAAACAAAATCCTCAACTCATAATAAAAATAAATTCTTCCCAACTTATAATTTCTATCGATAATATCTCACATTAATCTATAAGTAATCATACATTGAGAATTCAACTAAAAGAACATAAAAGTTTCAAACATTCCAAGTTGAGTATTTAGTCATGCAAAATTAGATGCTTCCCTTTTTCTAAGTAATTACCTTTGATTCAGAATATCAGAGGGTTTCACATCCTCACTAAAGGTTCACTCAAATCACTCGAGGTGTTTAAGGACAATAAATGAAGTACTCAATAGTCAATAATGAAAAGTCATTACCATAGGCTTGCATGAAAATCAAATCTCCACCACTATAATTTAATATGATACATCAATCAAAAGGTCTTTAGAGGGTTGTAATGAGGCTTGGTTAGGGGGTGTGGTCACAAGCTAAAAGAAAGGGTTAGAATCGAGATTGACTTGAAAAGTTGCCTTAACTAGAAAAAAAGTTAATCTTCACTTGCGTACAATAGAGCTTCTCTCTGAATATGGAATTACAGATATATATACATAGTTTTTTGTTTTTTTTTTGTTTTTGTTTTTTTAAGAACAAGTTAAATAATATAGAACAAAACATAGCTAGGCAATCCATTTAACTCAAATCTCGACAAAAATAGGGATTAATTTAGGGGATTTCAACAATAATGGGTTAAAGGTTAATATTAAGGGTAATACAAGAAATAGTTTGTTTAGGCTCAAGGGGGTTTACTAGGGGTTAATCGTGGAGGTAGGCTTTTCATGGCATGAGTGGGTTAATCCTAAGTGCCTTAATCATTTTGATATATCAAATCAAATGGTGTGGTCTCGATATGCATAATCAAGCAATTCTAGAATTATGGCTTTTTTGATGTTTAGACTCGTGAATTCCAGTTCAAAGTAATACCTAGACTTGGGGAAACAACCTGTAATTTTAAATTCTTAAAAATCAACTTATCATGCTTGATTTTCTAATGTCTTAAAGTTTAAACAATCAATGCATAAATCCCTATGTTTTAATTCAAGATATATCAACCAAAATCATAAATCAATTAAAATTTATCCTAAATATGATATGAGAGCTTTTCAAGAGAACACGACAATAATTAATAAATACCCCCCGTACTTAAGATGTACATTACCCTCAATGTACAAAGATAGGTATTATAAAATAAAAATAAGATAGGGAGAGAAGTGAAACTTCTTGTCTAATGAATTCCTCGAACTAGAGTTTTGGAGAGTAATCGGTTCGAGAGTGGAGGAGGATACTCTGACGGTCGTAGAGGTTCATTAGGCCATAATTCCTGCGCCAAAAGAATAGTGGTAGCTATGGTCGTGGTTGAGCAGGACATGGCAATCGTGGAGAACCTTTCCCGGTGGAGTTTTAGTTCTTATGTGAGGATGAGTTTAAGGGCTCTATATAACTGTGATAAAATCAGGAACTTTTTAGGGGATAGTAGGAAGCATAAGTACTCGAAAAGAAATAACCGAAATTTATAATAAAATTTTAGATCTGCTAAAAAATAAAAATTAAAAAATAAAAAAATAAAAAAATAAAAAGTAGTTTGAATAAAAATTAATGCAGGGGAAGTGGATTTTAGGATGGATTGGGGGTTGGGGAAATAAGAATCTGGGGAATGGTGGCCTGAATAAGGATTAGGAAGTGGAGAAGGGTTTTGAAAGGGGGAAGAAGATGAACAGTGGTTTGCTTATATAAGGGAGGACTACACGGCTCAGGGCCACGCCCGTGTACTCTGAGGGTGAGCCCGTGTTTTTTGAATTTTGCAATTTAGGTTGTGCCCAGCTACTATTCCACACCCATGTGTCTTGGGCGTGTGTGGCACACGACCATGTTGCACGGTCGTGCCTAGCTTTATTTGCTTCTCCCACGCCCGTGTGTTAGGGTACCACACCCGTTGTATTGTTGTCCACGGCTTTACGGCACGGGCGTGTCTCCAGTCCGTGTTGAAGAAACAGAATCGAGCCTTGCCCTTGGCACGCCCGTGTTTTTCCATTCCCACGCCCGTGTTAATCCTATCAAGTTCACTCACGGCTATGTCGCACGGCCATGGGGATTTATCACATCCTATTTTTTGGGGAAATCATGTCCTACTTCCACACAACTGTATCGCACGACCGTGTCTCTTCCCCTGTTTGGCCACGACTTTAGGCACGCCCCGTGTGCCTGGCCATGTGTGCTGAAAAACTTTGCAATTCAAAGATAAAGTTAATGATTCAAAGTGTTAGAAATTAAAAATAAAGAAATCAAAATATGTTAGTGCTCGAGTTGCCTCCCGAGAAGCACTTATTTATAGTCTAAGCTCGACTTACCTCTCTAGTGAATGGTCAAGGTGGTTCGAGAAGTTTATACTCCTCATTCCTACTATCAATCTCATCAAAATAGGGTTTTAATCGGGTGTTGTTTACCTTAAAAGTTCCAAACTTGGGGTGACTTACTTCCACCGTACCGAATGGAAAAATATTGAGTACCATAAGAGGGATTTCCTCATTCGGTGTCGTAGTGATAATGTGGGGATCTGCGGCATCTAGTAAGACTTTATCGCCAACCTTAAGTTGATGAGGAGAGGTTTCGGGCTCATTTTGGCATAGTTTTGATTTATCATGTGTTCTCGGTTTGTGTGCTCGCTATTCGTCTAGCTCCTCTATCCGTAGCCTTCGTTCTTCATGAATGTGTCCTCTATCGTTTCTGGAACATGGCTCGTGAACTTTTTTGAAGCTTAATTTCTGCAAAGTCAAATTGTCAGTTTTAGTGTATTGGTGTGGACTATTACCTTCAATGTTTGATGTGATGCCAGAATTACGAGCTTGAAGGGTGATCGTTTCGTTTCCCACATAAAGTGTAAGCTCACCTGTGTCAACATCAATAATTGTTTTAACAGTTGCTAAAAAGGGTCTTCCTAAAATCAAAGGGGTGTTATTATCCTCCTCTATGTCTAGAACAACGAAATCAAATAGAAATATGAACTTATCTACATTCACGAGTACATCTTCAATAATACCCCTAGGGAATCTTATAGTTTTATCTGCCAATTGAATGCTCATCCTAGTTTGTTTAGGTTTCCCAAGACCTAGTTGCTTAAACATTTTGCAAGGCATGATGTTAATACTAGCCCCTAAATCAGCTAATGCATGACTTATATCTAAACTACCAATTAAACAAGGAATTGTAAAACTCCTTGGATCTTTCAATTTGTGGGGTGGCTTATTCTGTAGAATAGTTGAGCAGACTGCCTTTAGCTCTACATGCAACGCTTCGTCCAACTTCCGCTTAATTACTAAAAGCTCTTTTAAAAATTTCATTGCATTTGGCATTTGTGAAAAAGCTTTAATAAACGGTAAGTTAATATGTAATTTTTTCAAAAGTTTAAGGAATTTACCAAGTTGTTCGTCTGAGCGGTCTTTCCTTGTTGCGTTAGGGTATAGGACACGAGGTTTATATTCGACAGTTACTGGTTTGTTTGTATTTTGATCTACCTCATCTCTCCCTTTGCTTACCACTATTTCTTGCATTGGTTCTGGTTCAGGCTCAATGACTCTTTTGTCATTTTGAGTACTAATTGTGTTGAGGTGTTCCCTTGGGTTAGGTTCATATTACTTAGTAAGCTATTCTGTGGTCGTTCGGAGATTAGTTTGGATAGCTAGCCTATCTGAGTTTCGAGCCCTTGGATCGATGCTTGTTGATTCTTAAGTGCTGTCTCGGTATTTTGGAAACGGGTTTCTAATACCGAGATGAATTTAGAGAGCTTCTCTTCAAGGTTCGGTTTCTTCTCTTGTTGATAAGGTGGTTGTTGAAAACCCTGAGGATTTTGTGGCTTTTGATTCCCTTGACCACCCCAGGAGAAATTTGGGTGGTTTCTCCAACCTGCATTATAAGTATTACTGTATGGGTTATTTTGAGATCTAAAGTTATTATTACCCATATAGTTGACTTATTCCTCTTTGGTTTTAGGGTTGAAGGATTGATATTCTGTATGCACACCTCCTCCACTTGAGTCACACCTCATTACTGGATGTACCTGCGTAGAACCAAGTAAACCATCAATCTTTTTATTGAGAAGTTCTACCTGATTTGACAGCATAGTAACTGAGTCGACGTTATAAACGCCGACTATTTTTGTTGGCTTAGTCCTCATGACTTGCCACTGATAGTTATTCAGTGACATTTCTTCAATGAATTCATAAGCCTGTTCAGGTGTTTTGTTGTTGATGGTTCCGCCAGCAGCTGTGTCAACCATTTGCCGAGTTGAGGGATTTAGACCATTGTGGAATGTTTGTACTTGCAGCCAAAGCGGTAACCCATGGTGAGGGCACCTTCTCAGTAAGTCCTTGTATCTCTCCCATGCATCGTAAAGTGTTTCTAAATCCATCTGCACAAAAGAAGAGATATCATTACGTAATTTAGCCGTTTTAGCCGGTGAAAAATATTTTAGTAAAAATTTCTCGGTCATTTGTTCCCAAGTAGTAATTGACCCTCATGGTAATGAGTTCAACCACTATTTAGCTTTGTTCCTTAATGAAAAAGGAAATAACCGAAGGTGAATGGCATCATCAGAAACGCCATTGATTTTAAATGTATCACGAAATTCCAGAAAGTTTGCTAAGTGAGTGTTGGGATCTTCATCCAGCAAACCATCAAACTAAACAAACTGCTGTATCATCTGAATAGTGTTAGGTTTTAATTCAAAAGTATTTGCAGCTACAGCAGGTCTAACTATGCTAGATTCGGTTCCTGTTAAAGAAGGTTTAGCATAATCATACATAGTGCGTGGAGTATGATTTTGATTAGCCGCAATTGCATGAGGTAGCTGATTTCCTTGGTTTTCAGCCATCTTGTCGATTGGAGGTTGAGTATCATCTTCTTACTCGTTCTTTATGTATCTTAAGCTGCGCCTTATTTCTCTTTGGTTTCTACGAACTGTACGATCGATTTCTTCGTCAAAAAGTAATGGTCCCGACGGGTTTCTTCTAGTCATAAACTATAAAAACCTGCCAAGAGAAAGAATAAGTAAATTAATAAATAATAATAAAAATTAAATTAAATTAAATTGCAAGAAAAATAAATGGCTAAAGTAATAAAATTTAGCATTCCTAATATTTTAGTTCCCCGGCAACAGCGCTAAAAACTTGATCGCGTGATTCGTAACAAGTAATAAATATCTATAATGAAGATCAAACCTAGACTAACTATTATCACGATGAAAAGGCAAGCGCACCTATCGAACAATAGTATAGTAATGGCAAGATCGGGATATCGTACCCAAGGGAACCAAGAGTACTAGTAATGTCTGTCTTTTTATTATCTAGCCTAAGAATAATGGGGTTTTGTTTTAATTAACTAATTATCTAAACTAAGAATGCACAGAGAAAAGAATTGGGGAATTGCTTTGGGAAAATCGATTGACTTGAGACAATACCTAAGGAAAAATCCACCTAGACGTTACTTATTATTCTGGCTCTGAATCAGACGATTTATTCATTCAACTTGTTCCGTAGAGATCCCTAAGTTATGTTATTATCCCTATTCAAGACTAATAACGTCTAATCCCTAGATTGAATAACCGAGACTTTTCTCTAATTAACATTCTAGGTTGCATTAACTCGATCTATGGATCCCCTTATTAGGTTTCACCCTAATCTGACAAAATCTTGTCACCCTATTTCTAGGCGCGCAATCAACTCCGCTTAATTATGACAAAAGTACTCATAGACAGGGTCTATTCCTCCTCTGAATAAGAGCATGTCTTGAATCAGTATCCTGGGATATCAAAACAAGAATTAAGAACACATAATTAAGAGCAAGTTAAATATTTATCATACGATTCAGAAAATAATAACAAGATTCATCTGAGGTTTCATTCCCCTTAGGTATTTAGGGGTTTAGTTCATAACTAAATAAGAAAACATCTCAGAAGAATAAAGAATACAAAACATAAAGAAAACCCAAAACTCCTGAAGGGAAATTGAGGAGAGATCTTCAGTCTTGATGTTGAATCCGGCTTCTGAGATGGATCAATCGGCTTTCTTGGAGTAATTCCTTACTCTCCTTTCTCCATCTCCCTTTTTCTCCTCTTCTAGGGTGTATTTATAGGCTTTGGAATGCCTAGAAGCCCTCAAAAGTGGCCTTTTCTGAATTGGACTTAACTTGGGCTTGGCAGAGACATGCCCGTGTACATCGTGCTCCAATTCTGCCAGATTGACACGGCCGTGTAGTCTGCCCGTGTGAGGAGGTCCAAGCCGTGTTGATTTCGCACTTTGGCCCATTTTCTCCATTTTTGGCCCGTTTCTCATTCATTTCGCTTTCCTATGCTCTCCTAAGTGTAAAACATGAAATTAAAGCATTAGGAGCATCGAATTCACCAATTCTAATGGAAAATCATCCATAAAATCGTTAAACATGGGGGAAAAATATGTATCAATTATGGTTTATCAATAAACGTATAACTACCGAAAGAGTTGACGGATAATGTGATCCCCAAAAGTGATCCAACCAACAGCTTGTATTTGACGATCTACAAAGAAAAAAAACCAAATAGAGTAAGCTTAAGTAAAACTTAGCAAGCCTGTATTAAACTTAAACTTATCGTAATGTTGTAACTAAAACATTCTGCAATTAATTTTATAAACAGGGTCATGAGTTCATTTATTTCCTATACACACCACAAATCTCACAAGGTTAGTGAGTTCACATATACGAAACATATAACTTTATCATGTCATAAACATTACATGAAAACACAATTAAAACTCATTTCAACCATCACATATATTTAACAACTCACATTTCACTTCAAATATCTATATCCAATGTTCCATTTCATATATCTATTTCCATATAACCGATTCATATAACCATTCCATATATTTATTTCCATATAACTAATTCATATAAAATTTTTTTCACCTGATGAACCAAATGAAATAACGTTTGATATGGAACGATGCTCACACAAGCTGTAACTATAAATGCTCACACAAGCTATAAAATGGGTCTGGTCACACGAGCTATGGGTAGGAATGTTAGGATACATGATGCTGCTCACACAATCTGTGGAGAATTCGTAAAAAATACAGGATTTCAACCATTAGTAGGACATCCAAGACTAGTACCCGAAATGGCAAATAACCTTAATGACATGTCATTTGTATCCTAAGCATTCACAAGGTTCATATAGGCTGCGATTCACATCCATATCATATAATTACTTAAACATTTCTTTGTCACATGAATTCAATTATATAATTTCTCCATTTTCAATCATGACCCTTAATTAAAATTTTATTTCAATTTGATCCATTTCTACAACTTAATATTTACTAAGCAAGCAAATCTAAAAACAATATACTTAGATATTTAATAATTCACAAAAAAAATCGATTCATTTATTATACAAACTTACCTAATCCATAAATGGCAACGAACACAACACCGATGATTACATCACTAACTTTCCTTTTCGGTGATTATTGTTCGGTTGACTTATTTCTTGATCTAAATATAATAATTTAATTCAATTATCTAATCCAATTACTTAAAATACTTAAATTCACATATCTGAACCTTAATCAACATTTTACACTTTACCCTAAACTTTCACCTTTTATTCAATTTAGTCCTTAAACTCGAAACTTTTAATTCAATCACAATTTAACCCAAAAAAGACTAGAAAATTTTCTATAATCCCCCTATAACCCATATTCATCATATTTTTACAAAAATTTCATGTAACTTTACTATTTTAGCAATTAAGTCCTTAAACTTTAAAATTAACTAAAATCACTTTACAAAATAATCCTATTCAACTATCAAGATTAATAATCTACCATCAAACTTAAAAAAATAAAAAAAATTCATCATGACATAATTCAAAACATTTAACATTTTTACGAATTAGTTCTTGAGTTAGCTAGATTAAGCTACAACGATGTCAAAAACATAAAAATTACTAAAAACAGGTTAAAAACACATACTATGCAATTGAATTAACATTGGTCAAAGCTTTGGTGTTCTTCAAAAATGGTTTTTTGGTGAAGAAAGGTTGAAGAAAGTGAAAATAAAATGGTCACTTACCTTATTTTTGTTTTACTACATTTTAACATTATTAAATTATAATATAACATATTATTTTATACATAAATCACTTATAAACTGTCCAAAATCAATAAATATGACATATTTTCCAATTAAAACTATCCAACAATTTATTTAAACCCATTTAGCCATTATAAACTAAAGCGATTAACTTTTGTAATTTTTACGATTTAGTCTTTTTTCCTTAATTAACTATCAAAACGAAAAAAATTTTGGATCAAAATTTCAATATACCTATATTTTAACTCCGTCTATTAAATATTTACGGTCCTGATTTACAGAAATGAGGTCCCGATGCATCGTTTTCTAAAACCACTTGACTTTAGAGTTAAACCACTTGACCATTATTAACTGTCTGATTAAATTTTTTTTTATCAAACCAAGATTTATTAAAACACAATAACCAACTCATAAATTTTAATAAATATTATTTACGAACTCACTCACAACTGAAAAATGGTTTGTTATATTACATAGGTGAATTGAAATTTGGATAGTCAATTTAGCTGAAATTGTGATTAAATAGGGCTTGGGGACTAAATTGTAAATTCTAATCGTTAGATTTTTTTATTTAGAAAATGACTTGAGGACTTAAATTGTAATTAACCAAAGGTCTAAAATAGAAATTAGGCCATGTTTAATTATGAAGTTGTGGCAGGTAGTGTTGATAATGGATTAATTAAGGAAATTTTGATTTAATGAATTAAAACATGATTAAATAATTAATCAAAAAATTTAATCTAACTATAAAAACAAAATTAGTGGATCGAGAAAGGAGTTTTCCATCTTCTCTAATCGGCTAGAAAGTTTAAAGAAGAAGCTTTGACGCTATTTAAGGGTTTCCAAGCTTTCAATCTTAATTTTAAGTAAGTCCCTAGCCATTTTCCCTTGATTTTTATAGATTTTTTTTTATCTTGGAAGCTTGATTAAGCTAACCCAATGATTAATTTGAGCAATTAATAAAGCTTTGATGAGATGTCATTGTTAAAAATTTAAAGTTTTAGTTGTTAAATTGATAGAAATTAAGCTTAGTTTAAAAAAAGGACTAAATTCCTAAACTTAATTGATAATTTTGCATTTTAGGGACCAAATTGAAGAAAATGTAAAATTGATTGTAGGATTAAGAACTACGAGATTCCTGATGAGCAATTGTGAAATCGTATTTCAGTCCAGAGCTTTAAATTGAAAGTTATGTTAGTCTCAATTTTAAGGACTAAATTGAATAAATTATAAAACTCGTATGAATTGATGGGAAATTGATAGTACTATATATTTTGTGATTATTCGTAGTTAACATCGACCTAAATTCATCGAGAGTGAAAGAAAAATCCAAAGTCGATGACGAATAGCTTGGAATTTTGATTTGTATTTCTATGATTCGGGAACCATTTGTTTTCTATACAATCATGTCATATTTGCATTATATGGAATTTGGGGTGAGTTATTGATGATTTGTTGAGCTGAATTGATGTGATTAGGTTTGATTATCGAGACAGGGACTAAATTGAATAGAATAAAAAATTTATGATTTGATGGATATTTGAAAATTGGTATGACATTAAGTTGAAGCATATTGTGTTATATGATAAATTGAGAATAAAATAATTGTGTTATATGATAAATTGAGAATAAAATAATGTTAATTGATATATTTGTAATGGATCGAAAATTGGTTACTCTATTAGCTATTCGGATCGAGTTGGATATACTTGGCATGTCATAGGGTCAAATTATTAATTAAAGTCATTTTTGGTGGGCAATTCGGGGTAGTAGATATTGTGCATTGAGTCATTGTTGTCGGGCAATCCAAGGTGACAATGTAATCAAATATAGAAAAGCCATGTTGCTAGACAATCCAGGGTTGTAATATGTTCATGTTCAGCATCATCGTTGCTGGGCAACCTAAGGTGACAGGTCCGCGTATCTATTATGAGTTTGTGTCAAATTAATAGGGTTTAAAACATGTGAATTGGCTAAATGGTAAACGAAATGAAATATGATTGGAAAGTGAACTACTACAGCATGTAAGATGAGCTGAAAACAAGCCCTGTGGGCCAATTAAGTAATAATGAACCAATAAGCTCGAAAATGATTGTAATGTGGTATAAAATGTAACATATTGTATATATAATATGTAACGCCCTCAACCTGAACCGATTGGCCCGATTCAGATCTCAGGTGTTACATCACAATATTTAACAAAATTATCAAAATAGTTGACAATTACTCGTTTCTTTAAACAAGTTATTTATTATTTTAACTGGAAACTTAATGTTTAAAAATAAGGAAAGTATTTAAAATAACTTATTACATCAGACTAATTATAGATTCGGTATATATATATTGTAAAATTTTATTAAAGATAGACTCCTAGGGCATAATCCTAGACTATGACACTTTTTCATTGTATGCAGAATAACCCTCTTCACCGCATCCTTGGCGTACTCCTAGCATTGTCCCTCCTCATGCAATATATCCCACCTTACCTGAAACATAAATATAACATTTTGTAAGTTTAGGAGAACTTAATGAGCTTTAATCCAAAATATACCTTGCCAGATATTGGTCATATTTAATGACCATATGTGCGCCAACTATCCTTTTTAGTCCACTTCCTTCTTCCTCGGGCGCATACCACAATAATTTGGGTATACACTTACACATCAACTATTATACTCTTATTGTGACAGCCCAAAATTGACCCTAGTCGGGAAGTGGTTTCGGGACCACTAAACCGAGTCATAAAAATAATTAACCGTCATAATTGATGCTCATTATATGTACATGTGCATGTGTGAAAATTTCGTGTTTGAATTTTGTTAATTGTAAGTGAATTTTATCAAATAGGACTTATGTGAGAAAATTTTGAAATGTGCTAGGCAAATGCAAAGTGGCCTATTAATGCATATTGTGAAAATGATGGGTTTGCATGTCAATTTACCCAAATTAAGGCATAGTGGCCGGCCATGCTATGAGTGGAAACATGTCACAAACATGTTATGTTAGTGAGGTATGTTAGGAAAAATAAAATAAGGAGTATGGGTAATAAAGAAATGGAAACAAAAAAAAGTGTGTGGTTGTTTCCCCCCCCATTGCCGTGAGTTAAAGAAAAGAAAAGAAAAAATTTTGTTCATCCTTTTTCATCTTCTTTTGGCCGAAAATTCTAAGGAAGGAGGAAGGAGTTCTTGCTTCATGTTTGGTTTGGAAGAGGATTAGGAGGAGGTTTGGCCATACTTGTATCTAGATCAAGGTATGTTTGAGGTTGTGCCATGAGATTCATGCATGTTTTTAGTTGCTAGCTTGAGTTCTAATTAGCCCATGGTTCAAATCTTTGCTATGTCATGGGGATGATATTCGGCCTAGGTGGATTTTGTGTTAATGCCATTGCATGCTAAATATGAAGCTTGTTAATGATGCATGTGATGGTGGATTGATGATTCTTGAATCTTCTTTTTAGCATTTTTGAGTGAGCACATATGTGCATTGGTTGCTAGATGGAGAAGAATCGGCTAGCAAGTTGTGTGCTAAGGCCGAATATAATTTTTGTATATTAATGAGTAATGCATGTGTTAAATTGATGGAAAGGGAGAGGATGCTTTACTAGTGTATATATGTGTGTATTAGCCAAGTTTTGAACTTGAAACAAAATGGTGTTTAGTCAATACAAGTAACCATACTTGTAGAATTTATTAAGTGTTGCAATCGGCCCCAACATAGACATGTATGTTCGGCCACATGAATAAGTACATAAGCTATGTGTATGTTCGGCCATAGGTAGCCTATTGATGGCTTTAGCTTGACTTAGAAAATTCGGCTAAGGGGAAATATTAGCTAGTATGTTGAATTCGATTCGTGATTTCGTACACATGTGACTCTAATGTCTAATGTATATATGGGCTAAGTACCTTGAGCTTCTCTTTTGATGTTCGAATGAATTGTATTAAATTGCTTGATGTGATTAAAAATGCGTATGACCATTGTGTATTTGAGCTAAAAGGGTGGCCATATGACCTATCAAACTCCTTGTCATATTCGGCCATAAGCTAGCAAAATGAGACTTTAATGAGTTAAATTTGTTTGAATTAGCTCAAGAGCTTAGAGGACCCCAGTTGGATAAGGGAAAGGAAAAAGTGGTCGAGTAGCCATCGGAATCGTTCGACAACATCCAAGGTAAGTTCTTGAGTAAAAGAGCTTAAATTATGATTTGATTAGATCATGTTTTAGGCAAATCAAAATCATGCTCCTTGTGTGTGGCTATTGAGCCGAAATTGCAAGAATGATAAGTGTCTTGTGTTTGAGTTTTGCTAACGAAAACGAAATACGAATGTGCCATGATTTATTGTTAAATGTGCATGGTTATTTGAATGATGTCCGGGCTAAGTCCCGAAGGCTTTGTGCTAAGTGACCATATCCGGACTAAGATCCGAAGGCATTTGTGCGAGTTACTAAATCCGGGTTAAGTCCCGAAGGCATTTGTGCGAGTTACTAAATCCGGGTTAAGTCCCGAAGGCATTTGTGCGAGTTACTATAACTGGGCTATGTCCCGAAGGCATTTGAACGAGTAGCTCTATCCGGTTAAATTCCGAAGGTACGTGATTTGGGAATGAATGATCTTGCTGTAAAAATTTTAGTTAATACGCTTGAAACATCCCAACATTGAGGTATGTTTCGTATGTGCTTTGAATTAGTTGAGCCCTTACAAATAATATTCGCTCAGTTGATAAATGAGCTATCGGCCTTTGGCTAAGTTGATCTTTGTGTATGAATAAAAGGGTTGGTAATGTGAAGTAAGTATGATATTGAAAAATTGTGCATATGAAATTATCTGTTTAGCTACATGAATGTTATACTTTTGTTATGCTGGAATCCCTTGCTCAAAACTTACTAAGCATAAATTGCTTACTCCGTCTCCTTGATTCTCTGTTTTATAGATTTTGGTTCTCCAGCTATCGGACTCGGGATTTTGAAGTCGAAGTAGCCCACACTATCAAAGCCCCCCCTTTTTGGTACAATTTTGGTTGAACTTCGAAATGGCATGTATAGGACTACCCTTTTTGTTGGGGGTCATGGACCCTTTGGACTTGTATAATTTTGGATAGCCATGCGAAAATGGCTTATATATGTTTGAGTATAATGTTATAATCATTTGGTATGGATATGGTTATTGAGAGGTGTGGATATGCTTAACAAGCATTGGCCATGGGAATGGTTAATCACTATCATAATTTGTGCTATTTATGCTAAAAGGGTTAGTTGAATCATGGAAACTATGAAATAGGTAAAGTCTACCTTAAAGGCAGATGCTGACAGCATCAGTGATGTAGATTTGGAAAATCACTAAAAATAGTAGGAAGGGAATTAAATAGTGAATAAATTATGTAAACGAACCTTGATGAATCTATTTTCATAGGAAAGTAACGAAAAGATCATATGGACAGTATGTTAAGAGATATTCAGGTTCTCGTAAGACAGGGCCAGAACGGTTTCTGGATTCCCTGTTTCGAATTTGGAAATTCATTATAAATTAACCAGAGATAGTTAGGAGTCATGCCATATATGTATAGATTCCTCTTTGAGTCTAGTTTCTATAGAAACAAACGACATCAGTATTTAAGCCCTGTACAGGGAGATATCCAAGTCGTAATGCGCAAAGGTCATTGTAGTTGATCCCTGTAACATGGGATACTTTTACTAATAAACTGTACTAATTGGCCCAACCAAAAATTCTAGAAAAAAATATGTAGATGGGTATATGAGTCTAGTTTCAGGGAAAATTTACAGAACTGGATTCCGAGTTTCTGAACTCAAGATATGATTTTTAAAGCGACTAGTATGCAGATTGGCAGTGTCTGGGAAATTTGTTTATAAGTGGTTAAAGTCTGTTAACACCTCGTGTTCGACTCCGGTGACAGTCTTGGGTTCGGGGTGTTACACTTATCATACCCATATCTTCCTTATCTAACTAACAGAAGATCCTTTCATACATTTCATAAATCCCCTTGTCACATACATACTTTTCAACAGAACATACCCTCAGAGCCCACTTTGTACCGACCATACCTTAACACTACTTTATTCTCAAATAGTTGTTCTTATACATTAATTATGGGTGGATACATACACATTTGGCGAATACTTACGCAGAACTAAATACCATCAAACTCACATTCAAAATATACCTATGGCCAATACCACAAACTCATACTGGTAATTTACTATATGGATCATTTAAATGAATTCAGCATAACTTTATTTTAGAACCCTATAAACTCAAGATAACACTGACTTAGATTCCAAATAATTTCAGAAGATGACATAATACAACTCAAATTTAACCATAAATGTTACATATAGGCTTAGACTAATTAATACTTATCTCATTCATATCTACGAACATGCCCAAATCTCAAACTTATCAATTTATCATGGCCTATACCATTTTTGAACATCCAGATACACATATCTCTTCAAGAACATTATTAAATATTTATCCAGTTACATCACAGAACTAATTCAGCCAAACTATTTCAAGCGTATGATAACCTGATTATAAACTTACTTGTTAAAGAATATCCAGAGTTTATCTAGAATTTACCGCCAGGACGAATAGACACATTCTACCATATATTCATAGCAGAGCATGCCTTAAGGGCCAAATAGAATACGCCACAAAAGTGTCATACAAAATACACCGCGAAGGCATCATATAGAATCATGTGTTTATTGTCACGGGGGACTCTTACAGAAGGTGCCATAGGTTTCTCCCTTATGGACTCTTTCATTTACCATTGTATTCCTTCTTTTGCTCCATACTGACTAAGTATGGCATTGCACTAAGACAACTATCAGCCTTGTCCTAGTGGACTCTAATAGCATATTTCATTGACTGTTGCATGCATAACAAACCAACCCTTCTTGGTGTTTTCCAAAAATTTTATCAATTGAAAATAAAAAGGCAAGGAACAACTATTGGAAATGTCTATTTCAGAATTCAACAAGGTTGTGACCCAATCATACATAACATTATTTCAAACTTGCACCTAAGGAAAGACAAGTTCATACGAGTTACCTGCAGACTCAAAAGTGGTTTTGGCTTTCTTACACATTGGTCAATTCCACTGGAATATGTTTGTGCTCACAGCCAGTCTATTGATTCAAAAATGACATTAAAAAAGTGTAAAAAACTACAGAGGGGGCGCACACTTGAGTTGGGAGAAGTTATTACAGTTAGGAATGTCTTCCAATACTATTTATAGAATCAAATCCCAAACGGTCATCAAGTAAATGATCCCATCAATTGGTTAGATAACTATAATGTGCCTTCAGCATCTGAGGTCTGGCCTTATAAGGCTACAAGTAATTTATCCCAAGTTCTGACTGGGCGAATAGGGGAACCTTCTTTCTATTTTTATGAAGTTTGTGGGATTTGTTTTCGTAATTGGTTTATCACACCTCTGAGAACTCTTCCTTCTTATTCTTCTTCAAGTCAGGCTAATTCTCCTATTACTGGTGCATGGTTCTCTTCACATTCTCATGTTACGCCAAAGAAAACATCAAATATGGACATTACAACTCTTTTAAGTGAGGTCTGAGCTAAGAAGAGAGCTATTTCTTCTCTTTCAAATAAATTAGTAGTGAAGAAAAATTAGAAGAGGCCTAGAGTAAGTGAGGGTACTCAAGAATTTGAAGAGAGTGAACACCCACAACTAACGCGACATGGACTTAGAAAGGGGTTACCAACACCAAAAGTTCATTCTCCTTCAGTTCCAACACTTCCTACAATTCCAATAGGGTTTGCCCCAACTGCAGACTCTCTAGTTCAGAATGTTGATTCTCTACTAGCTGAGGTCCCTACAAAAACATTACCCTCAGAATAGCTAGTGGTTCCCACCAATTCTCAACCCCAACATGCCTCTTTTACAGAAACAAATGAATTCTTCCCATGGTGTGACTTATACACATTAGGGACATCTTTTGTTTCTCTGAGTTCTATCTCCCATCAAAATAGTATGATACCACTACAGATGAAAGAATCTCTCTGCTCATATCTTTTTCCAATCCAAAATTGTCTCCTCTTTCATTAATGGCGAAGCCTACACAAGCCTTATCTGTGGATTATGGTATATGGAGTGGGTTCCTTAAAAAATTCAGTAATTACCATAAGGTAAAAGTCCTAAACTTAAATGAGGCAATCAAAGTTGATAATTGGACTATAGATGAGCTACGCCAAAATGATCAGATTCATAAGAGAAAAATTGAATGATTCGATTCCTGCATCATGTTTAATGAACATCTGTGCACCACCTATCCTTTTTAGACCACTTTCTTATTCCTCTGGCTGATACCACTACAGTTTTGGTATACACTTAGACGCCAACTATCATACTCTTATCATACCCATATCTTCCTTATCTAACTAATTGAAGATCCTTTCAGACATTTAATAAATCTTTTTTTCAGATATGTACTTTTCAACAGAACATACCCTTAGAGGCCACTTCATACTAACCATAACTTAACACTACTTTATTCTCAAACAGTTGTTATCAGACATTAATTACGAGTAGATACATACACATTTGGAAAATACTTACGTAGAACTGAATACCATCAAACTCACAATCAAACATACCTTGGTTCAATACCACACAAACCCATACTGATAATGTAGTACATAGATAATTTAGATGAACTCCACGTCACTTTATTTCAGAACCCTACAACCTCAATATAACAATGACTCAGATTCTGAATAATTTCAAAAGAAGACATAATACAGCTCAGATACATCCAAATCCAAAACTTAGACTAATTGATAATTATCTCATTCATATCTACGAACACATCCAAATCCAAAACTTATCAATTTATCATGGAAGATACCATTTTTGAACATCTAGATACAAAAATCTTTTCGAGAGCTGTCTTAAATATTTTTCCAATTACATCACAAAACTAATTCAACTAAACTATTTCAGACATATGATAACCTGATCATAGACTTACCTATTAAAGAATATCCATAGTTTATCTAGAATTTATTGTTAGGATAAATAGACACATTCTACCATACAATTATAGCAAAGTATGCCAGAAAGGCGTCATACAAAATACGTTGCAAAGGCATCATATAGAATCACGTGTTTACTGTCATGAGGGACTCTTACAGAAGGTGCCATGGGTTTCTTCCTCATAGACTGATACAAAATTTCATGTATCGTGATCTACCAATTTGATTTACACAACGCTGAAGGCTACACCATGAACCTTCATACAAACATATCATGCCATGAGTCATAACCACATTGGCTTTTACACATTCATGTATTGTGATTTGTCATTTCAGCCTTTATCTTACTAGATGCTACACCATGAGTGGTTCCAAATCATATTAATATGCAATTGGTCTCTATCTCATGGTCTTACACTTGTTTTCATACTATAATATGCCAATCCAGTTAGCGATATAACTGCCCTACTAGAGGCTTCCCGGTAGGACATTTCTCATTACTTACTTACCTAAATGTGATCGCATTCCAGATTGACTTATACTTTTTGTGTTACAAACTTTACTTGCATACTTACCAATTAACATTCTTCTCAACAGAATCTTACACATATCATCATAGCACTTATTTCCTCTTTACTATGTTCATACATTTATCGATTACTATAGATATCATCATTCTTCATATATAAATACTTCTACTTGGAAAGTTTTCACATGGGAGTTATAGTAGAGACTCACCTAATACTCACCTACTATAGTTCAAAACTCCAAACTCAATCATCCTTATCGAACCAGCAACAACAATTGCTTACAGAATATTGGATCACCATTAAAATTCATTTACACACAAATTATTATCATCTTTATCACTGATAACCCCTATGCCAAACCTTATACTTACAAATTATTTCTCAAATCAGATATATAGATTTACTCATTTAGAACTTAACATTCAGAGCTATAGTACTTACTCGAGGATGGAGTAACAACTCATTATCTAAGAACCATAGCTTCTAGCTTAATGAGGAAGAGATGAAATTAGACTTAAGAAAAAAAATCAGAGACTACCACTTAAGGAAAAAGAAGAAGAAGAACCCTTATCAGAACCATTCTCACATATATAAATATGACTCATCTTACTTAGTGGAACTTGACAAGTGCCATACATTTTTAGAACTTGTCCTTCTTAATGGCCTACAAATTCCAAGTGAATCATAAATGAGTACCTCGCTTTTGCAAATACTAGACTAGTCTTCTAGTTAGTTCCTAACCAAGTTACCTTACAATATACCTAGCACAGTACTTCTGACAAAGGTGCGTTATATCTTTGGTGTTAACTTATATCATAAGTACCCTTTTTGCTTAACACAATCTTTTTTCTTAAATAACAAAATATCCTTAAATAGAATCCTCACTTACTTATATCAAGGTTATTATACGCCTACACATATACACCAAAATAAGTAATTGGGTGGATCACAATTCGCCAGGCAAGCTATTTTACTACTATACTCCTAAATCTTAGACTCACCAAACCTAGGGTGTTACATACTAAAACTGATAAATGAATGAGTATTTAAGAACTAGAGATGATAAGAGAAATGAACCTAATGGTATTTGAAATTGTAGATGATTGGTAAGCTTGTATGTATGCTCAAATAAATTAGTGAAATTTTGGTTATATATATATACATTTATCATTGTAAAAATGATTGTGTTGTGGTATAAAAAAGCATGAGTTTAGGTTAATAGTTGAACTTTTTATGGATGTATGCATAAGTTTAATTTGTTTACATTTACTTGAATAATAGATTTACCGAGTGTTTTTCCTAGCATACTGTTTGTTTTCTCCGTGCATAGGTTTAGTAGATTTTTTAGTGAGTGACAAGTAGATTCCAACATATAGAGGATTATTCTTGACTTAGCAAAGTTTGTATATGTCATTTTGATTTAAGTATGGCATGTACCTAAGTAAGTCAAATTTTGGTTTGCTCTAAGTACATGTAACCTTTAAAATAAGTATTTTAAAGTGTAAATTTGGCCAAGTGATCATATTATGTTCATAAATCTTTTGCATATATGTTCTAAATAGTAGGAAAGATTGTGATGTTAAGGACTTGTTCGATATAGGTATAAATGTATAAGTTTTTGTGTGAATTGCATTAGTTGTATGGCTTATAAATATTAAGGTATTAGCCTAATGTGGCTAAAATTTTGAACTGTCTAAATTGGTGTTGAAATGCTGCTTATAATAATTGACCATTAGGTGTAAATGTGTGTGATTATGCTTGGAAAATTGACGTCAAATGTCTGTTGTCACGACGAGAAATGACCTATAATGTCATGGCAAGAAGAGGAACCCTGTTGTCCCAACGAGACCAAAATAGTATGCTACGTCATGACAAGGAACTCCCTCATGTCATGACGTCAATCCGTAATTTTGAATCTTTTATAACTTGGTCCTAATTCAATCTCGGGTTAACATTAGAGCTTTCTTAAGCTCGTATAAGACTCAGGTATAATTATATGACATATTATATATTTATATTGCTTGTATGGTTATGATAATTGATATTAATTAAGTTTAATTCGATCGTAGTTGCTCTGACAACAAATGTGACCCTTTATAGCTCGGACACGACGATTGGGTCGAGTACGGGGTGTTACAAATTTAAGGTTTTTGAATTATTTATAATGAATAAATGAATTTTGAAAATGAAACTACATTAATTAGTCATTATGAATCCATTTGAATGAGAAAATTAAATATATTTTCACATTGATTCTTTTACGGTAAAGTTGTCATGACTTTAACGAAATTAGAATTGGATTGAGAAAATTCTTTAATTGGGAAATTAATTTAGATAATTTAAGTAATTAATTAATATTTATTTTGGGAAATAGGAAAAAATAGTAGGTTGGATTAAATTATAAAATGTTAGGTCAAAAGGCCATAAAACACATATAATTGGACCCAATACTTGATAAGCTGAATCTGCCTCACAAAAAATGAGAGGGGGACAACCTTAAGGGAATTTAAGATGATGTGCAACCCCCTTTTCTAGTTAGACCAAGAGAGTGTTTTTCTATTAAATAAATATTATTTGTATTATTCTTATTCAACTAGGATTTTCTTCTCTCTCCCTATAAATAGATGACACCAGTTGACCTAATAACATAATTTTTTACACATAAGTTCTATCTTGTGAATCTGCCAGAAAGTGGTGAGAATTTATTATTTTATTTTCTAGAAATTACAATTTCTATCAGTTTTTATAGAGAGAAATTACTTTCCTACTGGAAGTAATAAATTTGTTTCTTATTTTGTGTTTGGTTTGTGTTGTTCAAGCCCACACTCGACACAATTAATTGTATAAGGATAGCGAAAAATTTCATTCGGTTGAAAGCTGAGAATGAATCAAATCCGTCTCGCATTAAGTATAGGTACTTTTCAGGAAAATTTTATTGCTATTAATATCATAAATTGACTCAGTTTTCAAAATTTTTAAACTTACCTTGTAACTAAAAACCCTTTTCTAAATCAGATTTTTCTAGCAACTGGTATCAGAGTCAGGTTGTGCTATGTTTATAGTATAAATCAATATCAAAATTTCTCTCTTCTTCATGTTTGGTTAATTTTGATAAGATGTGACGTTCTTTGATTATATACATGTTTTGGATTATGTATGTGAATGAATATATTTCATTATTTTATTATTCATATATGATAAAGTAATTTTGTCAAATTTGTGATTTTTAGAAATTAGATTGGGTGTGACTTTAGTTTTCATTAAATGAGATATGGAATTAGATCGTGAACTACCATTTCCACATAAGCTATATTTTAATTTTAATTTTAATTTTAATTTTTAGAATAACTCATGTATGTCGGAAAAAGGCTTAAGGTTTTTGTAACCATATTTTTTAGCAAATATCGAAGAACAGAGACACATAAAAAATTGTTGGAAATGATGCAAACCCAACCCAGCTAACCGATAAAAAGATTGGCATTGGGCAAATCGACAAAAATTGACGGCAACTAGTGGTATTCCAATTTGTGGTGGCCATGGAATCGAAGGTAGCAGTAGCAATGACCCCTGGTAGTGACAGTAGTTCGACGGTAGATCCGTTTGACGATTTTTGAAATCCTTTGGGTTATAGGTGACCAAAAATCCAAGATAGTTTGGTGACCAAAAATCCAAGATAGTTGGGTGAACAAAAAAGACAAAAATGGATAGTTGGAAATTATAGTATATGTTAGTTGGAAATTATTGGATGATTGAATAAGGTTAATGTGTTGATTATGTCTTGTTTTGGATGGTTGAATTGGTATATATGATTTAGGTAACTTAATGAACTTTGGTTGGAATTATGCTAGTATTGCAAAAAACTGATATGAAGTGATTGTTTTGATATTAACCTTATGGTATGAAAGGTATTGAATGCTAATGGTTAAATTTTGAATTACAGTGTTATTGGTGGCATACTGGTTAGACACTTAGGTTGGGTGATATGTGATGTGTTTTGGCATGTTCTTTTCTATTTTATACATGTTTAATGGTTGGTAATGATTTGACTTGTGGCCTTAGTGAATTGGGTTGAAACTTGTTTGTTTTAAAAGGCACTTTTGGGCACACACACGACCTATGACATAGTTTGCCAAATGGTTGTGTGTCACACAGAGTTGTATGACACAACCATGTGGACTATTTTATTTTTGGCACAGGTTTGTCCACACAGTCGTAGAGAGTTACACAACTTGGCGAGACGGCCGTGTGACGCTAAGTCACATAGACTTAGGTTGTTACATGGTTTGCCCACACGACCATATTTTTGAGCCACATGGTCTAGGCTCTGTCACACGGCCTGGCCATATGGTCGTGTGGCCCCTATTTTTAGTTTTTACCATATTTTTCTATTTTTTTCAAATTAGTCCATACTTGTTTCTAAATTGATTTTAGGGTTCTATAGGCTCTATTTAAGTCTCGTTTTCGAATGTATGATATGAATGATGATTTTTATTATTAATTTATGATGTTTAAATTAATCTTTGAATTGTGTCACTATATTATCGATCTTATTAATTGTCGTAATATTTTGTAACCTTAATCCGGCAACAAAGACAGATTAGGGGTGTTACATGTAATAACTCCGTAAATATCTTTATTTAATAATTACAGACTCAGTTTACAAAAATTGGGTCTCAAAACCATAATTTCACCATTAGAAACCGGGTCGTTACAAAATTAATTCTCAAGTCATTTTTATATTTAGTGAGAAAATGCATTCTATTGTAAATATGATCCATTTCTCTATCTTCATCATTTCCATTTATTTTTGTTCATTTGGTCCTACATGCAATTCATTTATGGTTTCAACATGCTAGTGGAGCGATCAATTAGACATATATAATTAGGAACCAAATAATTTATAATTAAGTTCCAAATTTTCGTCTATTAATTATAAACTTATTTAGCCACAAAGTCTTTCCACTATAGTATCGTGACTGAGCTCTCCCTAATTACATACCATTACAAAAGCTATTTAATCAGTAGTCATCCAATGACCTTGTCAAAAGTGTGTTACCCTCATAGGATATCCTTAATTATTTTTTGATCACCCAATTATGAAAAGTTACAAAATGATCACCCAACTATTAGTAAATTTTTGTTTTGGTCACTCAACTATTCAATTTTATCTTTATTGGTTACTAGCTACTAACGTAAAAATAGAAACACCCAAAAATCCAAGATAGTTGTGTGACCAAAAAAGACAAAATTGAGTAGTTGCCTGACTAATTTGTAACTTTTAATAGTTAGATGACCAATAAAGAAATTTATTAATAGTTGGGTGACTACTAATGTAGTTTACCCTACTTTTTATTGGTACTTGACTAACATTATTAGCTTTTGGGCTGACAACCAATAGAATGTTAACATGTGTCATAAAAATAATAAAAATGTTTTTTAATTAAAATATTTTAAAAATAAGATTTCTTATTTTTATTTTGCATGCATAAAATAATAGAATGTTGACACATGTCATATCTTGTTCTGTGTTTGGTTCGTGTTGCTCGATCCCACACTTGACACAATTCGTAGTACGAGGACAGCAGAGAAGGTCATTCAGTTGAAAGTTGAGAATAATTTAAATTCATCTCGCACAAAGTACAAGTACTTTTAGGGAAAAGTTCATTGCTAAAAATATCACAAACTGGCTTGGTTGTCAAATTTTTTAAACTTTCGTTGTAACTAAAAACCGTTTCTATATAATATTTTTTCAACAATTGGTATTGGAGTCATATTATGCTATATTTATAGTATAAATTGATACCGAAATTTCTCTCTTCTTCAGATTTGGTTAATTTTGACAAGATGTGATATTCATTAATTATATACATGTTTTAAATTATGTATGTGAATAAATATATTTTATTATTTTATTATTTATATATGATAAAGTAATTTTACCAAATATGTGATTACTAAAAATTATATTGGGTGCAAAATCAAGTTTCATTAAATTTTGGAATATGTAATTAGATCGTGGACTATCATTTCCACGTAGGTTATATTTTTATTTTAATTTTAGAATAAATCATGTAAGTTGGGAATAGATTTAAGGTTTTTGTAACCATATTTTTCGGCAAATCTTGGAGAACCGAGACATGTCCAAAATTGTTTGAAATGATCCAAATCCGACCCAACCAACTGGTAAAAAGATTGGCATTGAGTCGATCTACGAAAGCCGACGGTGACTGGTGGTGGTCTAATCAGTGGTAGCCAATGGTGGTTCAACCGATAGTGGTTAGACGGTCGATAGTGGCCAATGGTGGTCTAACCGACGGTGGCCAGACGGTCAATGGCGGCGGCCACGGCATCGGAGGCGATGATAGCAGTAACACATGATGGTGACAACGGTTCGACGATATAGCCCTTTGATGATTTTTGAAATCTTTTGTGTGTTAGGTGACCAAAAAAGAAAAAAATTGAATAGTAGAGTGATCATTTTGTAAATTTTCATAATTTACCCTACTTTTTATTGGTACTTGACTAACACAGTCAAATTTTGGGCTAAAAACCGATACAATGTTGACATGCATCATAAAAATAATAAAAATATTTTTTAATTAAATTATTTTTAAAAAATAGGAATTTTTAATTTTATTTTGCATGCATAATGAACCTAAACAAATGGTTGTCCAAATTTAATTTTTAGTAATTTTATATTTTTTATAATTTGAAAAATAAAAATATAATTTATTAGAAAAACTATCGTATTCTATGAAATTTTCTATTTTTATAATTTTTTAGTATCATGTTACAATTTAATTCAATAATCGTCTTGTCAAAACGTAACCTATCAAACTGTTATAGTATGTAAATAGTACACACGTTCAAATATTAGTAAGGTGCTTAGGCAGTTGAAAAAATTAGTTTTATTGTTAAGGGTTGTTAACAGCAATTAGATGTAACGCCCCAATTTTCGGGAATCCTGTGAATGTTGGCATAGGTTTAATTATGTTAGTGGGCCTCTAGAAAGCCCAAACTTAAGATAGAACCCGACAATTTTAGTTAATTTTTGTTCCATAAGAAAAAGGGGGTGAAATTATGAAATAGGACCTATGTGAAAATGTTTGAAAATGCTATAGGCTAAATTGAAGTGGCCAAATAAATAGGAGTGCAAAATAGGAGGATTTGCATGACAAACCTCCCATTTTACATGAAGTGGCCAGCCATCATGTTGTTGTAGACAAAATGTACACTTGATATCCATAATTTATGGTACAAATTGATACAAATTGATAATAGGTTAGGTAATTGTTCAATGATAATAGGTTAGGTAAATGTTCCATGATAATGGGTTAGGTAAATGTTTCATGATAATGTGTTAGGTAAATGTTTCATGATAAGAATTTCATGTCCTTTGTATTAAAGAATTAAATGGATGAAATATGAAGTTTTATTAAAATAAAAAGGGGTGAAAAGAACAAAGTTTTGTCCATCTTTGTTCATCATAGCTGAAAGTTAGAGAAGAGAAAGGAGAGGAGAAAGCTCTTGAGTATTCGGTCATTAGGAGGAGGAAAACTGAAGGTAAGTTCTTGGTACCTTGCTTCTATTTTGAGGTTCATGAGTTCTTCTTGATTCTACCTTAACTCTTGAAGTATATTTTGATTTTTAGTTGTGTTGTGAGCATTTAGTCATGAATTAAAATGAAGGAAATGGTTGTTGTTTCATGTTCTTTTGATGAAAAATGGAAGATAGGTGAAGTTGAGCCAAACAAATGAGCATGCATGTGCCTTAGATGCTAAGGGGAAAAATCGGCTAACATGTTGTGCTTTAAAATGATGAAATGGAGATTATACTTAAGTAAAATCATGGATATGTGATGATTGATTGGTGATATACATGTTTAATTAACAAGCATGCAAGTTAGGTGTGAAAGAGTGATTTGGTAATAAATCTGCTTGGGACAGCAGCAGTAATGTGACTTTGGAAAATCACCATAAATTGTGGGAGAAGAATTAGAAGCTGAATAAATTATGTAATTAAAGCTTATTGAGTCTAGTTTCTAATGAAATAAACAAGAACATATTTTGAATTCTGTACAATGAGAAATTTGATTCGTAATGAAGGGTGGTCAGATTAGTCAAACAGTGAAACATGGGAAACTTTTAGAAAATTCTGGTATTGATTGGCTAAACCAAAAATTCTGAAAATTTTATGAATAGAAGATATATGAGTCTATTTTCAGGGAAAATTAACGGAACTTGATTTGGAGTTTCGTAGCTCCATTTATAAATGATTTAGTGACTGTTGCTCAGGGAGACAGCTTGCAGTGAAATTATGATTATGTGGTAAACATTGACAAAAATTTGTTAATGAGTTGCTTATTGATTTCTTATAAGCTTACTATGATCTATAGGTGTGGTTGGCCGAATATTGTAAGGGTTTAATACATAGTTCGTATTTGAATAGTTAGATTAACGTGTTAGTAATCCAATTGTAGGCGGTTCGTGTGTGGATCTCGTCAGCATATCGTCGCAAACAGGTGTGTAACTGACACCCTCTCATAGACTAGATTGGCAAAAGCCGAAAAGCCGAAATGCCGAAAAGTCAGTATTTTGGGAATTTGCGAGTGTGCGAATGCTCGTAAGATAGTTGGGTTTGTATATTTGGTAATCTAAAGTAATAAACTGCAGTACGCGCGATTTCGTACATTTTGATAATTTGGGCTTAATGGGCCAAAGATCGGGTTCATGGGCCAACAGGCCCAATTCAGTAAGTATGCGCGGTAAGTGTTCTGATAGTACGTAAATAATTAGGATATGCAAGAAAACCCTAAAAGTATCTAAATTACTATAATACCCCTATGTATGGTTATACCCCTAGGTGCAAAATTACCGTTATACCCCTAGGGTTAATTTTGACTGAAAAGCATGACGATCTGATTCTGTATGATGTATGCCATGATTATATATCTGTTGCATGGGGAATGGGTTATATTATGGAGGAAGCGTTCTGGTGGCTATGCCACAAATATCTGATCTGGTGGCTCTGCCACATATATCTGTTCTGGTGGCTCTGCCACGATTATCTGTATCTGGTGACTCTGTCACATTATCTGTTCTGGCAGCCATGCTGCAAATTCTGTGGTGTGTAGCGGTTGGGTGGGTCGAGTTGTCTCCCCACACGATGTAAGGTTGGTACGGGGGTGTATACAGTTGGATATGGTTGGGTTTCTGTATAAACATGTAATATCTGTTCTGTTCTGTTATGGGCCTATGGGCTTTATTCTGAATTCTGTTCTGGGCTAAGGCCAACTTATTCTATTTCTGTGGTTTGAGCTGATATAGGCTATGGTTGGGTTAATTTACACACTGAGTTTCCCCAAACTCACCCCTTTTATTTTCATCCACGCAGGAAATCCCCAACCATAGTAGGCTTGGAGCTGTGAGGGAATTCGGAGTGGCCACCCGTTCTGAAAGTTTGATTTTCTTCTGGTGAACTGGACATCCTTTTAATTACGTTTGAGGTTTTGGGCTTTTAAATGTAATAAGGCCGCTTCTTTATTTTTGATGGCTTTTAATATATATTACTAAGATAGGTAATACTTATTTTAACTGTTGAAATTGGATAGCTTTAGGGCGCGTTTTCAAAAACAACAGTTGATTTCAAAATAACACGACAACAAGCAAAGCTTCCGCAATGAAAGTATTTTCCAAAATTAATCACTTTTCCTAAAAATGACTTAATCGAATCGGTTTCCTAGAAATATCCATGATGTTAAGGTGTGGCAATGGCGGTATGCATGTCTAGGATTGGATCCGAAGGGAGCTTGGTACTTAAGCAGTCCGATGGACTCACCACCTCTTTTCCGGTTTCCTACCTGGTGCACAGCTTCCATTCACTTTAACCCTTAATGAATTAATCTTTTGAACATCAAGTACGATTTTCTGGACTTAAAATGGAATTTTTTTTACGTTTTGGATGTGGCATGCCGGATCCGGCCATAACTTCTGGGCTGGGTTTGGGGTGCTACATTAGATCTCTCTATTGTGTATATAAACTATGCCTATGTTTTGAATGAAGCAGGTAAGAAATACAGAGCATTACCTTCAGATATTTCTCTTTAGAATTTGGTTAGTTTCTATCATGGTACTAGGCGCTCGGTGATCCTTGGGCATGGCTATCACGCGTTCTCCTGATTCTGATTCTATTGAGCCAAGTGGCTCGGTGTTCACTGGTGATCAGATCGTCACCTCCTTTCCTCGGCATGATGTTGTTAAGCTTGACGAGGGTATGTTCATTCAATGGCAATAGCAGGTACATTTTATCCTTGCTGGCTATGATTTGATCGGGTTTCTTGATGGAACATTGTCTGCTCCAGCGAGGTTTGTTCCAGCCCCCGATGGCACTCTTGTTGCCAATCCAACTGCCTCAATCTTCATTCAACAAGATAATCTTCTCATCTCGTGGTTATTGTCTATGGTTAGTTTGTCATTTCTATCCTCTTTCAAGAACGTACGATCTGCATGTGATGTATGGATGATTGCGAGCAGTTTGTTTGCGGCTGACATTACTGTGAAGCAGACTTAACTTCGTCACGAACTCCATTCTCTCAAGAAAGGTAGTCTCTCTATCCATGTTTATGTTGGTAAAATCAAAGGCCTGTATGCTCTTCTTGCAACGTCTGGTTCTCAGATCTTAGAGGCTGAGACGATAGCGGTTTGCTTGCAGGTTTGTTATCTAAGTTTGATGCCATCGTGTCTTCTTCCCCTCTCTCCTCTGTTCCATTGCCCTTTCAACGCCTAGTTGATGCGCTTATTGAATGTGAGGCTCGTCAGATACGATCTGTTTTAGACGTGCTGGTTGCTGCAAATTTTGTGGAAGGATCTTCATCGCCAACGGTGGATGGTTCTTCTCGTGGTGGTAGACCTCCTGTTCATGGCCTTGGATGAGGCTTTCGCACCCGGATCCAGTGTCAGATCTGTGGTCGATATGGTCACTTTGCACAACGCTGCTATTATAGGTATCACCGTGACGAGCAGCAACTGAGTGTTTCTCCGATGGCGCATCAAGGAGGGTCAGCTTCTGGGACGAATGAAGAAACATGTCCTGGTCAAAATTGGATAACCAATGTTCAAAATTGGATGGGGCCTCTAAAAGACATTGCTGTTCATCAGTACATTCAGCCAAATGTCAGGGATGTTCCAACACGTGACTGTATGCTGCAAATATGCCAGCTGGGCCAAATCTGTTTGTTTTACCTGGTAGTCGGTCTATCGATCATGCGCTCAATATGGCTTATGGACCGTCTGGGCGCACAGTTTGCAATAATGTCAGGTGCTCTATAGGTCAACATTCGGGTGACGCTAACTTGGGCTATTCCTATAGTGCTAGGACGCGTGGCCCAATAGGTGCCGATCAGCTTATTGAGCCTATTGGCCGTGTTTTTGATGTTAAATCATCCCAATATGACTCGTCTCAATTTGTTGGAATACCCAGGCTTCCTGAGTTTCATGCCTCTGATTTTTCTGATGCCACGGCATATGACTCCAATTTTAATAGCACTGATTCCTATGTGTTGTTTCCGGTAGGAAGCACATTCTAGTGCCTAGATTTAGGAGCTGCTCATCATGTGTGTCAGAATGCTTCTGATCTACGTGCCTCCTCTTCTTATACAGGTGATTCCTCTCTCTTAATGGGTAATGGGGTTTCCTTTAAGATTTCGTCCATTGGGAGTACTACTTTACCTACAAAGAAGAAATTATTACATTTATCAAATGTTTTGTGTGTACTAAGCAGCCGGAAAAATTTACTATCTGTGTCTAAATTTGCTACTGACAACAATGTATTCTTTGAATTTCATCCTTTTTATTGTGTAATTAAGGACATTTAGACACAAGAAATCTTAATGCGGGGCCAAGTTCATGATGGGCTCTATCATTTTTCTGTTGACTCGGCTGATTCATATCTATCTACTCATAACACTGACATCCAGGATTGGTCTCCGGGAGATGATATTTTTACTTTGTGGCATAAAAGGCTTGGTCATCCTTTTTCTGCTATTGTAAAAACTGTTCTTGCAAATTGTCAAATTGTTACAAATAAAAGATCTCTTGATAATGTTTGTATAGCTTGTCAGAAAGGAAAATCACATAAATTGCCCTTTTTCTCCATCTAATACTGAATATGTTAAATTGTTTGAGTTAGTTGTGTTTGATTTGTGGGGACCGACTTCTATTACCTGTGAAGGGAATTTGTATTATGTCTCATTCATTGACATGTGTAGTCGATTTACCTGGGTATATTTGATCAAAAGCAAGTCTCAAGAAGTGGACTGTTTTCTACAGTTTCACCAGATGGTTCATACACAGTTTGGAAAGCGTATTAAGAAATTCTAGAGTGATTGGGGTAGAAAGTTTTGTGCCTTTGCTTCAGTTCTAGCTAGTCATGGGATTCTTCATCGCATTTCCTGCTCTCACACTTCTGAACAAAATGGTGTTGCTAAGCGTAAACATAGACATATTGTAGAGACCGATCTCACTCTCTTGGCTCAAGCAAATCTACTTATGGCTTACTGGGGCTATGCCTTTTACAGTGCGGTACATCTCATTAATCGGCTACCCACTCCAGTGTTGAAAGGTATGACACCCTATCAAAGTTTGTTTGGTAGTGTACAGACATATGATCACCTCCGATTTTTGGGTGTTGTTGCTTTCGTGCTTACGTCCGTTTGTTAAACATAAGCTTGAGTTTCGATCTCAACCTTCTACATTTCTAGGATATAGCTCGCAATATAAGGGTTATTACTGTTTAACACCAAGTGGCAAGATAATTGTCTCTCGGCATGTTTTTTGATAAAAATTAGTTTTTTTTACTAGTTCTGCTATTAGTGATCAGTCACCGGCATGTACTGATTCATATGTTCCTGTTGTTTGGTCTTTTCCCACTATAGAGCCTAGATAGATTTCTGATCCTACATCTTTGCCTGCTAATACTTGTGAATCGACTCACCTTGATTCATCAACTACATGTAGTCCATTACAACCTGCTTCAGTTGACCCAATGACTGATTTGAGGACTAGTATATGAGAGACACTTCCTTCTACTACTGATCCCACCACTGCTTCTACTGTTGCTACTGTTCCTACTGCATATACTACTAATACTCATGCTGTGGCTACTCGATGTAAGGCTAGAATTTTTAAACCCAAAGCCTTGTCTGTGAATACGATTGATTTTGAGCCAACATCTGTTGAGGCGACTCTTGCTCATCCAGACTGGTGACTTACTTTTCAGGCTGAATACGATGCCTTAATTTCTAACTCTACATGGGAACTTTGTCCTCTTTTTCTTGGCCGAAAGGTGATTGGGGCAAATGGCTTTTTAAGGTAAAGAAAAATCCTGATGGGACAATTGAATGATAGAAGGCACGGTTGGTCGCCAAGGGCTGTTCACAGGTGCCCGGTTGTGACTTCAAAGAGACCTTTTGTCCAATGGTCAAACCTACCACTATTCAAACCATTCTGTCAGTTGTTGTGTCATGTGGTTGGCCTCTCCGACAAGTTGATGTCAATAATGCCTTTTTAAATGAAGATCTAACCGATGAATTTTTTATGCAGCAGCCTCCTAGCTATGTTCAACTTGGTCCAAATGGTGAATAGCTGGTGTGTCATTTGACAAAAGCATTATATGGCTTACACCAAGCTCCTCGTGCCTGGTTTGACAAATTAAAGCAATTTCTAGTGTCTACTGACTTTGTTCTGTCTAAATCAGATGCATCGTTATTTGTCAAAGTTTCCTCTGCATTTACTCTCTACGTTCTTGTTTATATGGATGACATTGTTATTACTGGCAGTTCAGCTGACGAGATTGATTGTTTTGTTTAGCAGTTACATAACAAGTTTGCTTTAAAGGATATAGGTAATCTTCATTAATTTTTGGGCATTGAAGTTAGTCGGTCCACCTCTGGCAGTCTTAATTAATGTCAACAAAAAAACATTCGAGAGCTTCTTGATCGGATTTTTATGACTAATGCTAAAAGTGTGGATACGCCAATGGTCAGTTCATCCATATTATCTAAAGATAAGGGTGAACGACTTACTAACCCAACTGAGTATCGCAGTCTTGCTGGAGCACTTCAATATGTTGTTTTAACGTGACTAGCTATTGCTTATGCTGTTAATCGGGTCTGCTAGTTGATGCATGCTCCCACTAAAGTTCATATGGTGGCATTGAAACGTATTTTACAGTATCTCCATGGCACTCTCTCTAATGGCCTGGTGTTTCACTGTTCTGATTGACTATCATTGGTAGGGTATGCTAATGCAAACTGGGGTTTTGATTTTGATGATTGTCAGTCTACAATGTGATACTGTGTGTACTTTGGTCATACACCTATATCATGGTGTTCTGAGAAACAGCAAGTTGTTTCTCGATCTACGGCAAAAGCTGAATACCGAAGTTTAGCTGCAGCCACAAGCGATATTTCCTGGCTTGTATCTTTGTTGATAGAACTCAAAATTTGTTCTGTTGATCCTCCGATAGTATGGTGTGATAATTCTACTGTAGTAGCTGTTACGGCTAATCTGGTACTACACTCCAAGTTCAAACATGTTGAACTTGATCTGTTTTTTGTTCGTGAGAAGGTGGCTAGGGGAGACTTGGTTGTTGGTGAAGTACCAGCTTGTGATCAATGGAGGATATTCTTACTAAACTATTGTCCGTTTCTTTGTTTACTCGATTTCTTCATCTTCTTTGGGTTGTGCCACTCGAGGAAGCTGGGTGAATGTTACAGTATGTAAATAATACACACGTTCAATAATTAGTAAGGTGGTTAGGCAGTTGACAAAATTAGTTTTATTGTTAAGGGTTGTTAACAGCAATTAGATCTCTCTATTGTGTATATAAACTATGCCTATATACTGAATGAAGCAGCTAAGAAATACAGAGCATTACCTTCAGATATTTCTCTTTAGAATTTGGTTAGTTTCTATCACAAACTATGATAAGACAATCTTAGAGTCTGATGGCAATATGCCCTTGAAAAAAGCTCTACCTAGAAGGAATGGCCCGCACCAAAAGGTTAAATGTTCCTTTTCACTCGAAAGAGAAGCAACTAAAGGAGAAAGGATATGTGAATCCTGTGACTCCCAAGACTAAAGTAGAAAGAATTGCTAAAAAAAAAGGATCAAACTATTCTCTCCATTACCTGTACCAATAGGTACGTATTGTTTTCTAAGAAAATGTTGAGGAGCAAAACATCGACGAGAGAAGATTTGGTGGTTGATGAATCAATGTGATCTTGGATAAGAATAATTTTCTAGAGTTATTAAGCTTTGTGCAACTGTATGCCAAGGAGGTGCTCATGGAATTCTATGCCAATCTACCGAAGTGGATCAATCGGATTAATTACATATAAAAATATTTTTATGTATATTTAATAATAAAGTATATAAAATATTAGTGGAAAATAATTTTAAAAAATCATTATTTTTTATTTAAATTATTCTTTTTATTATTTTTATTAGTAATTTCAAAAAATAATCTTTTTATTAAAAATTTGTTCGTGTTCAATTATATATTTAACAATGTTCAGGTTTCTAATCTGTCTTGATAACAAACACATCTTCGTTAACCAATTGCAAATAGTAAGAATAAATTTTAATAATTTTAAAATTTTTAAAAAAATTCATAGTTATAATTGAACTTAATATTTTTTTATAACTTTTATGTAAATAAGCAAAAGATCGAATTTTGCAATGTCCTCCATCACCATTGATTGAAACATACCTAGGGGAAGTTGGTTTTTTGTGCGTGGCCCTTGTAGGCCAGGGGTATAAGTTGGACCCGAAACTCATAAGCGTGTTGGTGGAGAGGTGGAGACCTGAGACACACACATTTCATCTTTCATGTGGTGAGTGTACTATCACTCTAGAGCATGTGCAGTTACAGTTAGGGTTACCCATGGGTGGGTCGGTGGTCACCAGGTCTGTTCAGTTTGCTAATTGGGAATCATATGTTACGATCTTTTGGGTGTGGTTCCAAAGATGATTTGCGGAGGTCTGATCGAAATGGCCTAGTTACGAAATAATTTCGTGGAGCTGATGGAGGATTCTATTGAAATATACTCGGGCATACATCCTCCAGATTGTTGGGGGTATTCTGATGCCGAATAAGTCATAAAACCTTGTACATTTAAGGTGGCTGCTGAAACTCATCGACTTTAGAGGAATGAGCCAACTAAGTTGGGCATTCACTGTGTTGGCAGCATTGTACCTGTAGATGTTTCAGGCGACAAAACCAGAAAAAATCAAAATTGGCGGTTGCATTTTACTACTACAATCATGGGCTCGATACCGCTTTCCATTTGTACGTCATCGAGTGGACTACCCGTATACATTCCCACTCGTAACAAGGTAAAATTCAATAGATATTACCATTATTAAATTGATTTAAAATAAAATTATTATGCTAATAATTTATTTAAATAGGTGAAACCATGCCCCGAGTCACGTAGGATTACCTACTGAGCTTGAAGATATACAGCTTCTATTAGACCAACGATTGGAAGCAGATGTATGTATTTATTTAATTTTGAACTATATAAAAATAAAGTAGTTGATTTCGTATTTAGTATTCAGTAATATATATAACTAATGTTTTGATCACGTTCATATAGTTATATATAAAGACCCAGCAATTCAGGTAGTAATTCCTAATGAATTCTTTGTAAATCCCAACGCCTGGCATGTTAAGGTCCCATTGGTAGTATATGTTATCGTCAAGATGCACGAGGAAAATAAAGTGTTGTGATGGTTCGGATTCTGGCAATCTATTCTTGTGGCACCTCAAGAGCTTGATGATCTGCACCATATCAAATTATGGTGATCAGTTACAAATTGGCCTGTATTCCACTCACAAAACATCAACATGTGGAATAACAGGTATAAGTTTTTACCTACTCGCAATACAATTCTCGTTCCGGAGTTAGCATGCGATCTGGATTATATGTCATGGTTTAGGATCCATGGCAAACTATATTTGTTAGGGGAAGAGGCAAGGTGTTGGCGTCCCCATACGAGCAGGCCACGACGGGCCCCTTTAAATCTAAGGGGTGTGAAACGAGCGCATAATCAATGCCCATGAATGAACCGACCCTAACGGCCTCAGCACCATCGCCCTCACCATACTCCTTTCAGTATGTATCACCTTATTCTGGTCCATATCCTAACCCTTTTATTTTTACACGGGTACAAAATGTTGCACCACATTTTTCTGCTCCTAGTCCTACGTAGATTGCACTACTAGTCATCCATCCTCAATGTGGTACACATTCGTGCCATCTCATTTCCCGATGATGGTGAGGCTATGATGATGTATAGCCCATCTATGAATGAGGCACTAACGGAGAGTTCACTTGCTATCCCATTGGCTTATGGGACTCAACATAGTTACATTCATTCATCGTGGGTGGCGCAAACACCTCCGAGATCTTTATTCTATCAAGGTGGGTCATCTTACCAACCATCTATTTATATACCGGGGGATGCATGAATGCAAGGATCTATATCAACTGAAGGCAAACTCTGAAAACTACAACCCCACTCGGAAGCTAAACCTAGAAGGAATCCAGTGCGTAACAGTTGACCATGCCGATGTGGCACAGATTTTGACATGCATATGCACTGATGAATTGTATATTGTATCATTTAAGAAAATGGAAGTTCTTTTGAATCTATTTTGTACACAGTCTGACTTTTATACTATTAAACCCTAATCAAAATGGAAATTTACTTTGATTATTTTCAAATAGCATAGTAATAAGATTTCATTTGAAAAAAAATATCAAATGTTTTGCTGAAAATTCACTTAAAGAAATATCAAATTTAGTTTGGATTAACAATGGCTAACAATTCTCATGAAGACATATATTATAATTTTTAATTTCGATGTAAACAGGACAACATTGTATGACGCGGGTTCCTACATGACCCGCATAATCTCTATCAGGTAACAACTTAAATGGATCAAGCAATATAGATGGCCACTTATGTTCATCTGAGACCGGTGGGAATACGTGTCTCCACACGTTGTACAAGTTTTCTAATTTGTGCACTTTGTCGACAAACCTATGGGATCCAAATGGAGATTCAAACAACCTGCAATTGCATGAGCGCATGGAAAATGAAGTGCGTCAAATATCCCATAATTGCAGGTCCTATTTCTCAGGTGTACCTGATATACTCCCCTAGTAATACCTTGGTTTGGTCTGCCAAACTCCATAACTTAAAACTCTAGGACATCACGCGAGTGACAATCTGCTTGCATGCAGTTGGCTTGTGCCTTACCATTGTTAATTTCTTCCACTACCATTGGGCACCATACATGGCCTCCCTACAATTGTCCGGCATAACTTGCCGCTCGCTTTGGGAACACTTCCGCCAAATAGAAGTATGTCTCTTTCACAACCAAGGTTATCAACAAATGACACATTCCTTTTGAAACGGAACTGATGTATTCTGCCAAGTTCAAGGTCATGTGGCCATATTGTAGTCTACCATCGTATGCTTGTGTCCACTATTCAAACAGTATGTTTTTGAGGTATGATGCCCCTACCGAGTTAGTTGACCACAATATTGCCAACATATCATGAAAACTGTTCTTCATGACCTCGTACCCTATCAATATAAGTGCATAGCGACGATTACATACCAAAAAAAAATAATACAAATGGAATATTATAAACCAAATAATATTGATGGCGATTAGATACCCATGTTGGTCACTTTTTGTTGCTCAACTGTAGATCAATATTCCCGATAGTAGTTGGACGCAACTCGCCTAGACAGTACCGATGGTATGTGCGATCCTAGAGGCTTCCCAGTCATTCAATTGCAGACAAGATTCTAGTTTCCCAATCCGAGATGAGTCATCTATTAGGTTGGGGTAGACATCCCTTATCAACCTAGACAGAAAAAAATCTCAATTGTTTGCTTTCTCCCCCGCTGTTATTGCAAACGCAATTGGAATAATCCTCTGATTACCATCCTATGCCACAGCCAACAACAGTCGATGAGTGTATCTACCATATATGAAGGTATCGTCTATTTGTACTAAAATGCATCCCAACATTGCTTGAAGGTCCAAAACAGACACTTGAACATTCGACACCCACAGAGCAAGCTATCATTGTAGTACAAATGACCCATTTCAAGATCTGTTACACAAACTGGTACATACCTTTCTAGCACCTGACACCACTGCCATACCTCGTTGTATGACGCGTCCCACCCGCTGTGCATCTTCTCCAAGGCATTCTACTTTGCTATCCACGCTTTGCAGTACGAAGACGTGTAGTTGAATTGACTACGAATATTGACAATTAAAACCAACACAACAGTCTTCAAATCTGCTTTCTCCATCGATGGTATAGGCCAACGATTATATCTGAATCCAACTTCGAATGATCCCGTGAAATACATGCAACCCAACGAGCACGTAAAATTAATTTGAAATAATCTTAAACCCTAAATTAAACTCTAATAACCCAGTGATATTGTACTAGATGCAACACATGTATGCGGACTGGTGAACTTTTTTATCATCCATAACCTTATCTTCTTCTTAACAAAAGCCATGATTTTTTGTGAATAGCTGTCATCTCGTATTAAACACTTTCCCTCAAACTTCTTAGATTTGGATTTAACTACATGGAAGTTAACCCCATTCTTCATGCTATATCATTTCAATGCTGTAAGAAAACCATTTTTACTGGAAAAGTCTTGCCCACTTCCAAATCACTTGAATCAAACGATACACTTCTGTGGCCAGAACTCCTGTGTGGTAGTTCTACAAACTTCAACACATCCTCTGCTGAAAGATTGACATTATGCATGTGGGCTAGTGGTGAGTACACTGTGAATCATGGATATTCTCCTTCTTCATTTTCACCCCCTTCACCGTCTTCAGGTTCAGTTGAAATAGGCTCCAGTTCAGAAAATAATACAACTTCTAAACTATCAATACTAGGCTCCCAGGGTGGATCCACATCGGATCCATTGCTATCTTTGTTCTCCGATCCTCCAACATCTGCTATGTTGGAGGTCCCTTCACAAGTGGACGTCATAGGAAGTACATCATCCTTTCTCGTGTATGTTTCAAAACGTCCAAAATCACATGTCGATTGCCAACCACTAGAAGATGATGCCATTCTCTAGTAAGTATTCCCAGCATTCAACACTGACCCACCGAGGTGCATGTCTCATTTACTAACTAAGTGTCGTGCAAGGTTCGTGTATTCTGTTCTACTACCAAAACTCGATGGTTCGGTGTTCAGCCACCCTCGATTGAAATCTAAGGCTGAGACTGATGAATGTCTTCCCATTGATGATTTCGAGATATCATAATGGGAACTTTCTAACAAAGTGGTTGTACTATTGACATTTTCAACTGTTCTCGCCTCTCAAATAGGAAGAGATGTTGAAGTCGCAAGTCCTTTATCTAGTCTTGAAAATTCTACATATATCTCAAGAAACGGTAATCCACTTTTGAGGTGCATCTGTACCATTGCCTCCAAGCCCTGAGCATATTCGATATCAAATGAGTCATATCTCATGGGACTGATCGAAACACAAAATTGATACTTAATAGACGAAACTCTCATTGACACAAATCCAAATATTTTTCATCTAATTCTTTTACAAAGTTCTGTCAACTCTATGTTCTAGTTAAAAGTCAGTCATGTTGTGTTCTCCAATAAAAAAATCACGTTGTTCTCGGTGTCATAGACCTCATCGTCATAATAAATAATAGCACTAACTTTTCCACTCATTTTCAACCAATTTATCTGTCGAGAGAAATTTGAAACACAGAAAATCAAAACATTAAGCAATAAACATAATGCTTCATATAAATATAACACAAAAAATCAACTTATACATTCAACTCCAACTTCTATTCTTTTGAACTTTTTCAATTTCTATTGCTCCAACTTATGCCACTAGAGGTTAAAATATGGGTCATTTATAGCCAAATGGATAGCATCCCACTCCTTTTTATAAAATGCCCCGGATTGTGGGGGTTGAAATTTGCAAAGCAAAAATGCTCCAAGCAAGACGCACTATCAGAAGCAGTACTAAAAAAGGAGTTTAGCTCGAAGTGTTTTCAGTACTTTTGCTGACAGTGCATCCTACTTGGAGCATTTTTCCTCTAAAAACCTCAAACCCACTATTTGGGGCATTTTCACCAACCTCATATTGAGATATTTTCTCAGAATCATCTCCTCAAATTTATTTTCTCAGAAGCAGCAATATTAAAGAAGGCATTCAGCTGGAAGCATTTTCAGTACTTTTGCTGACTGTGCATCCTCCTTAAAGCGTTTTTTCCTCTACAAAACTCAACTCATCTTGCCAAAATTATTTCTTCAAAACCCATCCCCTCAAAATACAAATTATTTTTTTCAAAATCTTTAAACCCTAAAAATTCAATATAGCCCTAAACCTAAACACTTAAAAAATTCATAAATCCTAACCCTAAACTTAAACACTTAAATTTAAAAAAAACTCTAAACCCTAATTGGCTCTAGGAAAACATAGACAAAAGCGCACCTACATGGAAGTGCTTTACTAAAGCGTGCCAACTCAGTACACTTTTCTACTTTTCCCTTGAAAACGACGCCAGCTCAACGCTTTTTAAGAAAATTAACCATTTCCAGTAATTTTTAACAAAATAGCCCATTTTCATAATTTTTTTTGGAAATGGGCCTTTTCTGGTCATTTAGTCATGAGAATGTGTCGTTGGTTGATTGAATTTATTTTTAACATAAAATCGGGCTGGGCTAGCGGGCTATATAGAAGTTATTAATAGTACAGATACTAAAGTGATAATCTAACTATAGTGTAGGTGTCAAAAGAGGTATTAAGCCATTAAATTAAAGATGGCTTCCGAGTCAAAATCTAGGAAACCACAAAGCCTCATCTAAAAACAACGAAAGAATTTGAGAACTACATCCAAGTATATGTCACCCATTCTTCCATTTCTTATTTTTGGTTTCATGGACATCATGTGTCGGTGTTCTCTCTTTTATATTTCTATAAATTCCTCAGCAAATCATCAGTTAATCACCATCCTTTAATTCTCTGAGAACATGAATAAGCTTTCTTTCTTGTTATTTTTTCTTCTTGTGGTTTCTTTTGCTTTCGTCAATGGCAAAAAATCAAAAGATGACAAATCAAAAGACGACAAATCAAAAGATGACAAGTCAAAGCATGAAGTCGGAATATATGAGCTGAAGAATGGGAACATGTCTGTTAAGTTCACCAACTGGGGTGCATCCGTTATCTCGATTATTCTTCCAGACAAAGATGGTTGGTTCCTTTTGTCTGGTTTGGTTTCGATTTCCTTGTCTCTGGGTTGATTTCTTCTATCATTTTTTTGGTTTTTCTGCTATTTTTCAGGGAAACCAGTGATATTGTTCTTGGATATGATGATGTGAAAGAGTATATGGTGAGTTTTGTTTCCCGTTTCTTCAGAGTTTTGCATCTTTTATTTCCATGATTCTGTCTTGTTTTTGCTTTGGTTTTTGTCAATGGAGACATAGGGAATCACTGAGTTTTTCTCAGTATCTTTCTCTGTCCGATACATTAAAGGAAAAAATGTTACTGATAGATTGTTGTCCAATATGATAATAATAATAATATGTTTGAAGAATCTAATCCAAATCAAGACCTGGGTTTCGATTTTTTATCAGCTTTGATTCTTTAAATATTATAAATGACAGTGACGTCAGGACATTTTCTTTTAATACATTGGCTTGATTATGCATTGAATAGTAGTGACCTGCAGGCTTGTAAGAATCGTGATTTTCTTTTCTAATTTGCAGAGCGATGCTAATTACTTTGGTTTAATTCTGGGGCGGGTAGCAAATCGAATCGCAGGCACAAAATTACCATTAAATGGAGCTCAATTTACACTACCGGCTAATGATGGGAAAAACACACTTAACGGTAAAGTTGAATAAATCTCTTAGCTTTCTAAAATTCCTTGCTCTTCTGATACTTCGTGTTGCAATTCAATGGAAAACATTAGGTGGCCCTAAAGGATTCTCTGATGTTATCTGGGAAATGAAGAAGATTGAGAAAGATGCTGAAGATCCCACCATAGTCTTTGCTTATCATAGCAAGGATGGTGACGAAGGTTAGCTATTAAGGAATAAAAGAAAGTATTATAGTTACTGGTAGTTAAGTAGTGGTTAGCTATCAACAGTTAATTAGTTGTTAGCAGTTACTGTCGTTACACTTTATTGTTTAAGTCTGTATAAATACAACAGCTGGTTGTTCAGCAAAAGGATGGAAAAATCATTCTTCTTTTCTTCTTCTTGAATTGTGTTTCTCATTATGGTATCTGAGCTATAATATTTTTTTTCTCATGGTAACTGACGCTATTTCGGGTAATGAAGATGAGCATCGGCAGTCGTTTAATACTACTGCTCATGCAGATGGCTCTTCACACTATCCGTGCAATGCTTTTATGAGGAAGATTCAACAGTTTCCTAAGCATGATACTGTGAAACTTGGTGAACATAACTTTCTTTTGTGGAAGCAGCAAGTCCTGTTGATTCTTGAAGGATATGGCTTGCATAAATTCGTTCTTGGAACTATTAGTGTTCCTCCACAATCAGTTGTTGATAAAGACGGCAATCTTGTTCCCAATCCTGAATTCTTGTTTCATAAACAACAGGATAAGTTGTTAGCCTCTTGGCTGCTAACTACCATTGGTGATGAGATCTTGGTTCATCTCACTGCTGCTCGATCTAGTTTTGATGTTTGGAATACTGTTGTCCGTCGTTTTGCCTCAAAATCTGCTTTGACAGTCTCCACCCTACGACACTCTTTGTATTCTCAGAAAAAAGGCCAATTAACTGTGAAAGAATACTTGGCAAAGATCAAAGGCTTGTGTGATAATTTGACCGCTGGAGGAAATACTGTTTCTGAAAAAGAGCAGATTAGTGTTATTCTTGCTGGTCTGCCTGTGGAGTTTGAGTCAATTAGGATTGTGGCTTCTGCAATGCGGGTTCCTCTTGATCTTCTTACAGAAATGCTCGCTGATTGTGAAGCTCGCCAACAAGAATTAGTTTCCAACGTGACTTTTCAGGCTAACTTTGTTCAGCAACGTGGTAGCACTGATGACACCATTAGTAAAAGTGATAGAGGGTCTCGACCGCCTTACAGAGGCAATGGAAGATTTTCTCGAGGTAGAGGTCGAGGAAGAAAGTTTAGTAATACTAAACCTCTGTAGGCACATTGTCATCAGTTTCAGGGAACTTCAACTTCTTGTGCCGGACATCACTGCTTCTCTCATAGAACTGACTCTGCTGCAAATTCCAATCACGTGTCCTATTCTTCGAATCCCGTGAACCCGACGGTGTGGTACCCCGATTCAGGCGCATCCAATCATGTTACTAATGATTTGGATAACTTGCAAGGTGCAGCTCCCTATACAGGTAACCACAAACTTTACATGGGGAATGGGGCCTCTATACCTATAGCTCATGTTGGCTCAGGTCTTCTTCAAACTGTAATATCCTGATTTTGGGCCTAGTCGGAATAGTGGTTTCATGACCACAAAATCCGAGATAGAAATAATTATTTTATGATTATTTTAAGGTCTATGATATGATTGCATGATTGTGTGAAAATTTCGTGAAGAAATTTTATGCATAAAATGCTTAAATTGAAATTAGGGACTAAATCGAATAATTTGCAAAACTTGTATTCTAGAAGTTTCTAGTATGAAATTGTTTTGAAATATTAATTAGGAGGTCTTAAATAGAAATTTTACCAATTTCTAAGTCTATGGACAAAAATTGGACATGGATGGAATTTTTGGAAAGTTTAGTAGTAAGGGCATTTTGGTCATTTAGGGGTAAAATGAATTAAAATACGAAATTAAAAGCCAATTTTGCTCATCTTCAACCCCATGGCCGAATATAGCAAGAAGAAACCATGGCTAGGGTTTTTCAAGCTTCCAAGCTCGATTGTAAGTCCGTTCTAGCCTTGTTTTTAATGATTTTTACATTTTTGGAGTCCCGGTAGCTCGATTTAGCTTATGCTAGCAATAATTTAACCTAGGGTTTATATTTAGAAAAATACCCATAGGTGAAATTTGTGTATTTTGGTGTTTTATGATAGAATATGAGGTTTTAAATTATGTTAGACAACTTGTGCTACTCGGTTTTAAGTGAAAACGAGCAAAAGGGCTTAATCGGTAAAAATACCTAATAGTCATAAGTACATGTTAGAGTGAGAATTTTATGTTTACATAGAAGGGAAAAATGATCAGCATGTCATAAAACATAAGAAAATAGGCTGAAGTTTAATTTACGAGCTTTGGGGCAAAAGTTTAAATATGCAAAAGTTTAGGGGCAAAATTGTAATTTTTCCAAAATATGATTTTGGGTCAATTTGAATAATGTGAGTCCTAATTAGACTATATTTTAAATGATAGAGCAAGGAAAACTAAAATTCGGGCTAAAATGGGGAAAATACCAAGTTGTGGACGAAATGGTAAAAGTAGTCGTTTTCGCATACGAGGTAAGTTCATATGTAAATGTTGGTAACATAGTTATTGTTTTAAATGTTTTAATGTTATTTAAATGATATGATAATTATTATGAAATATCATACTTGTGACAATTGTTTGATAATATGTCAAATTATGTGATATACTTGGAAAATGTGAAATACTATCGAGTATCGGTATCGACATTCCATAGAAGATGGTTGAGACATATGATTGGGAAAAATGTCCCGTTGAACCTTAGCAATAGATTAGGATACAAGTGACATGTCACTGGGATATTTGGGCATCCGAGCTCGTTGAGTTGAGTCCGAGTTCACTTATGGGCGGGTTACATGGTAGCTTGGCTACATATGTGGCATTTATGTGCAAACTTTCCATGTATCCGAATTATATTCCGATGTGTTCAACGGGTAAAGTTCTACTGAAATGGAGGAATACTCAAGATGAAAGGGACATATTGGTAAGTGTTGTGAAATGGGTACTTTGAACAGGTATGTACTTAACCCTCGGGTTGAAAAATCAATATAACAACAATATGGTAAGATGATAAATGAAAATGTGATATGAATGTCTTGGTGATGATTATGCAAATGATGTTTTATGTTTGCTTATATGGTTATGTTAGTTGCTATTTGCATGTGAACTTATTAAGCATTTATGCTTACTCCCTCCTTTTCATTCCTTGTAGTTTTGACAAGCCAGCTCGAAAATCGGGAACGGTCGGAGGCTCGCTCACACTATCCGTATACCATCTTGGCATAATGGCTTGTATATTTTGAGTATGGCATGTATAGCATTATAATCATTTTGTATATATGGTCTTATGATATGGTTATTGGGTGGTATGGAAATGCTTGGTAATTATTAGCCATTGGAATGGCTAATCATGATCATATTTGGTGTTATGCATGTCAAATTGCTAGCTAATCCATGGAAACCATGAAATAGGTAAAATTTACCATAAAATAGATTGAGACAGCAATAGTGACATGAATTTGAAAAATCACTAAAAATTGTAGAAATGGAATTAAATAATGAATAAGTTATGGAATCGAAGCTTGATGAGTCTATTTTCATAAGGAAGAAGCGAAATAGGTATATGAGCTATATTTTATGAGATGTTTAAATTTTTGTGAAATAGCGCCAGAGCGATCTCTGGATCCCCTGTTCTGACTTTGGAAATTCACCATAAACTTTAAAAAGATAATTAGAAGTCATGATTTATATGTAAAGATTCCTTATTGAGTCTAGTTTTATTAGAGACAGACGGAATAGTCATTGAAGCTCTGTACAGGGAGATATCTGATTCGTAATACACAGAGGTCAGAGTAGTCGAACCCTGAAACAAGGGAGACTTTAACTAATAAACTGTACTAATTGGCCTGACCGAAAATTATAGAAAAAATTAGTAGATAGATATATGAGTATAGTTTCAGAAAAAATTTACGGAATTGGATTTCGAGTTTCGTAACTCGAGATATGATTTTTAAAGCGACTGTGATGCAGTTAGCCAGCTTGTCTGGAAATTTTAAAATAAATTGTATGAGCTGTTTAAGTAATGAATTAAGTCCGTTAACACCTCGTGTTTGACTCCGGTGACGGTCTCGGGTACGGGGCGTTACACAAACTGTCAGTAGAGTTTTTCGTTTGCACAATATCTTGTATGTTCCTCGTATTTGTAAAAATCTGTTGTCTGTAGCTTAATTTGCAAAAGATAATCAGGTTTATTTTGAGTTTCATCCTGTTCATTTCTTTGTGAAGGATGTCAAGACAGGGAGTGTCTTATTGGTGGGTCACATTCATAATGGTCTATACAGATTTGACATGTCAGCTTTCCAAGAATCCAAAGCTGTTGTTTCGTCTCCAGTCACTGCTCATGTTACTAACCTGGCGCCTCTTGCTTCTAGTAGTCTTGTTTTTGATTTGTGGCACAAAAGACTTGGCCACCCGTGTGATAAGACTGTTGCTACAGTACTTCGAAAATGTAATATAATTGCAAACAAGTCTCAATTGAGCTCAGTTTGTTCAGCTTGTCAACTTGGCAAATTTCATAAGCTTCTATTTTCTCTTTCTTCTACTGTGTATTCGGCTCTTTTTGAACTTGTTGTTGCCGATATTTGGGGGCCAGCTTCTGTATCTTCTGAAGGACATTCTTACTATATTTCATTTGTTGATGCTTACTCCAGATTTACTTGGCTTCATCTTATTAAACATAAGTCTGAGGCTCTTGCAAAGTTTCTCCAATTTCAAAAATTTATTGAAGTTCAATTTGGTTATAAGGTAAAGGTGCTTCAAACTGACTGGGGGAGAGTTTCGGTCTTTTCCTCAAGCACTTTCTCCATTGGGAATACATCATCGCCTTTCTTGCCCGCACATCTCAGAGCAGAATGGTTTGGTCGAAAGAAAACATAGGCATATAGTTAATGTTGGCCTGACGTTATTGGCTCAAGCGAATGTTCCTATGCATCTATGGGCTCATGCTTTTATCACTGTCGTCCACCTTATTAATCGGCTCCCAACACCTGTTCTTAATGGAAAGTCCCCATATGAGCTGTTGTACAAGTCAGTGCCTACTTACATGCATCTCAAAGTTTTTGGTTGTCGATGTTACCCTTATCTCAGGCCTTTCAACTCCAATAAGTTGCAATATCGATCCAGACCATGTGCCTTTCTTGGTTATAGTCCTGTTCACAAAGGGTACAAGTGTGTTGATGATAATGGTAAGATATTTATTTCTTGACATGTGAAGTTTGATGAAACGTGTTTTCCTTTTTCTGCCCGCTCGAACAATGGTTCTGCTCTCCATGGGATTCGCCCTCAGTTTTTGGATCAACAAACTCATGTCCCAATACTGGTGCCTGCTGATCAGCCTGCAAGTCTGGTTACCTCTACTCCATCTGTTGCTTGTAATTCTCCTGCCTTGTAGCCTGGATTCACTGGTGCTTCTGTTTCAACTGATGAAGCTAGTTGCAGTCGTTCTGCCTCTTTGTCTACACCACATTCTTCTCCAGCTGATGCTTGTTCTAATTCCCATTCAGCTCCTGGCAATACTCAGATTGATTCTTCTCCAGTTGCTGTATGTTCAGATTCCCATTCAGCTCCTGACAGTACTCAGGTTGTTGAGGAGGTGGCTGCTCCTCTTGTCAATGCGCATCCTATGCAAACCAGGGCCAAAAGTGGCATTTTCAAACCTCATATTTTTTCAGCTGAACTGCATGATACTAAACTTGTCACAATTGCTGAGGCCTTTTCTTCCAAAGAGTGGACTCTTGCTGCCCAACAGGAATATGATGCTTTGATGGAAAATAATACATGGGATTTGGTTCCTCTCCTTGCCAATAGGCGAGCAATGGGGTGTAAGTGGATATTCAAGCTAAGCGTCATTCGGATGGGTCTATTTCTCGGTATAAGGGTCGTTTAGTGGTTAAAGGTTATCTTCAAGAAGCTGGAATCGACTTCCATGAAACTTTCAGCCCCATTGTTAAACCAGCCACAATTCATGTTGTTCTAGCTTTAGCAGTGAAGTTTGGCTAGCCGTTACGACAAATTGACATCAATAATGCCTTTCTTAACGGTGACTTAACTGAGGAGATCTACATGGTTCAACCCACTGGCTTTGAGCAGCGTCATGGTAGTCAAAACTTGGTGTGTCGATTAAAGAAGGCTCTGTATGGCCTTAAACAGGCTCCACGCGCTTGGTTTTCCAAACTTAGAGATTTCTTACTTACTTCTCGGTTTGTGCTAGCAAAGTCAGATGGCTCTTTGTTTATTCGAAAAACTGGAGGTATGTTGCTATATGTGCTGGTTTATGTCGATTACATCATTGTCACTGGTAATCATCAAAGCAGCATTGATGAATTTGTCACAGCCTTGGATACACAATTCTCTTTGAAGGATTTGGGGCCTCTCAGTTATTTCTTGGGTATTGAAGTCTTGCCTACTACCAATGGTTTGTTATTGAGTCAACGCAAATATATTCTTGACCTTTTAAAGAAAGCTAAAATGGAGTGTGCAAAGGGTTCTCCTACTCCCATGGCGACTTAGACGCGTTTATCTTAACATGATGGTAGTGCTATTGAAAATGAGTCTGACTATAGGAGCATTGTGGGTGCCCTTCAGTATGTTCTTATCACTCGGCCTGACATTACATTTGCTGTTAATAAATTCTGTCAATTTATGCATCAGCCTCTTGATCAGCATTTTAAGGCTGTAAAACGAATTCTTCGATATCTTCAGAATACTGTGGAGTATGGTCTTCATTTTACTGCTGCTACCCACTTGGATCTAATCGGTTTTTCTGATGCGAACTGGGGCACTGATATTGACGATAGGCGGTCCACTATAGGTTTCTGTGTGTTTTTTGGTGGTAACCCTGTGGCCTGGGGATCCAAGAAGCAACTCGTTGTCTCTAGGTCCACTGCAGAGGTTGAGTATCGAGGACTTGCTCATACTGTTATTGAGATCGTGTGGCTTGAGTCTCTCTTGTCTAAATTGCATATTGTTCCTTCCAAGAAAGCTACCGTATGGTGCGATAATTCTGGGGCACTTGCTGTATCAGTCAATCCAGTGTTGCATTCGAGATTCAAACATGTGGAATTGGATTTATTTTTTGTGAGGGAAAAGGTTGTTGCTGGACAGTTAATTGTGGGGCATGTCCCAGCTCAAGATCAACTAGCAGATATTTTCACTAAACCCTTGTCTGCTCCTATGTTTACAAAGTTTCGCTCGTGTCTCAAAGTTCTTTCCAAACAAGAACAAACAGCAGAGGTCAAGTAGCTGGAGGCATATTAAGGAATAAAAGAAAGTATTATAGTTACTGGTAGTTAAGTAGTGGTTAGCTATCAGCAGTTAATTAGTTGTTAGAGTTACTGTCGTTACACTTTATTGTTTAAGTCTGTATAAATACAGCAGCTGGTTGTTCAGCAAAAGGATGGAAAAATCATTCTTCTTCTCTTCTTCTTGAATTATGTTTCTCATTATTAGCAAACCAAGCATCTTCATTCCAAATATGATCATCCACTAATATATTTGGTTTCTGGTAATAGGATTTCCTGGCGAAATCAAAGTCACCATCTGGTACCTCCTTCATTTCGATAACCGGTTGAGAGTGCAGTTGAAAGCTAAGTCTTTAGACAAGCCTACCCCTGTAAATCTAGCAATGCATATCTATTGGAACCTTGGTAACCATGACAGTGGCGATATCTTGTCCCATAAACTTCGGATTTACGCCCCCAATACATGCCCGTCAATGAAGAACTCATCCCCACAGGCGTCCTTCAACCTGTACAAGGCACTCCATACGATTTCCTCGAGTTGAGAACCATCGGGAGTGGAATCAAGGAACTCCAGAAAGGTTACGACATAAACTACGTCAGAGACGGTTCTAACGACCACATCAAGATGAAGAAAACAGCAGTAGTGAAGGATGAGAAGTCGGGGAGAGTTATGAAACTGTATACCAATCAACCGAGCATGCAGTTCAACTCTGGAAGCCAGATCAATAACGTGAAGGGAAAACGTGGGGTTATATATAAACCTCATACGGGACTGTGTTTGCAGACTCAAGGGTTTCCGGATGCAGTGAATCACCCCAATTTCCCTTCCCAAATTATTACCGTTGAGAAGCCTTACAAGCATAAAATCCATTACAAGTTCACCATTGCATCATCTGACAAAAAATCAGATAAGGCATAACCACCAGTTTCCTTCTTTCCTAACAATGAAACTGATGAGATTTGATTTTACCAACTTTTCCGCGTCTTCTTCTTTCTGTTGGAACATTGGTAGCAACTATACACAATACAAGTTTAAGTTTGCTATGAAACTAAAAATGAAAACAAGCAAAAGCAAAGAGAAGAGTTTGAAAAACACAAAAGATGACCAGATAACATCGTTGCTGTCATTGATAAATTTCAAAATATATGAGAGTTACATATGAATGTGATAGTTACCTAATAATATAACTGCTCCCACTAATATGAAGCAAATACAATCTTTGAATCATATACAAAAGAAAGCTGTCATAACAATTATTACATCAAGTGCAAATCATGAAAATCTAATCCTACTAACTTTGTGAACAAATTACAAAGTAACTAAACTAAGTTACATAGGAACAAAATGATCAAAATGAACCAAGCTAGCTGCTGTACTTAGTTCAGCTCCAATGTTGGTCTGCTTAGTGTGCTGCTGCTATTGTGGCTGCTGGTTACATGTTGCATTGCAAGCCAATGCTCAACACTCCTCTTTGGACTGTATGCAACATACAACAATCTTCTCAAAATTTCAAACCTTGTAGCATTGAGTGGCTTGGTTAGGATATCAGCCAATTGGTTTTCTGACCTACAGTGAACAAGGCTAATTTCTTTTAATTGCTTAGCCTCCCTAACAAAGTGAAACTTGATTTTGAACAGTTTTGTCTTGCCATGAAAGACTGGATTTTTAGCTATGGCAACAGCTGACTGATTATCGACCATGATTTCAGTTGCTTCAGTTTGTTCTTCATTCAAATCATATAGCAGCTTTCTAAGCCAAATGGCTTGGTTCACAGCTGCTGCAGCTAGAATGAACTCTGCTTCAGGTGTGGATTGAGCAACAGTTTGTTGCTTCTTTGAGCTCCAACAAAAAACTCTTGAGCCAAGGGTAAAAAAGTAGCCAGAGGTGCTTTTCATATATGTCGAAACCTATTTTAAAAGGAGCTTTTTAAAAAAAACAAAAACGGGAGTCGTCACCAATCTTTTAAAGTGCGATTGGATCACTTTATAAAACGTTTTGGTCTACGAAAGTACGAGAAAATAGGTTTGCGAGCCAGTTACGCACGAGGAAGGATTAGCACCCTTGATACGCCCAAAATTGGTACCAAATTGAATAATTTTATCTTAATGTCAAAAGTTTGGAAGAATTTAGAAATAAAATCTCTTTTAAAATCGTAATAATTTGAATTAAAAAAGGATCAAGATTCTTTTTCTTCGAAAGAATACAAACATCATATCCAGCATGATTGGACATGATATTTTTAAACTTTCGTAACTAAAATCATCTCGTAATTTACAAAATCCATTTAAAAGGATACTTTAGACATTTAGACAAACGAGAAATTCCAACCCAGCATGTTAGGGCACTATTTCCCGAATTCCTAAATACAAAAGATATTGCCTTGTTTTTTTTAAAATTCCTTTGGATTAAATGAAATATAAAATTTTAAAAGCAATGATACATTTAACCTATTAAAAAGATTCATACTAAACTAATTAAAGTACATATTTTTAACAATTCATGCAAATATAATGTAGAAAATGATAAATACGACATACATTACACAATATACATTAACATTTCATGCTTATATAATTATAAATAACATAAATATACATTTATAAATAACATTTCATCCTATCGAGCCTCCGGCTAAGGGCTCACACGCGCTTATGCACCACCATCATCCCCACCGCATACGGTGGCCGGAGGCTAAAAAGCCTCGCTTTCCAACGCAGATTAAAGGTACGTCCTTTTCCTCCTATTTTTCTACGATATCAGTACGTATTTAGAGAGAGAAAGAAAAAAAATCACCTCGGTACTCTTTTGTCGACTGTTGATTTCTGTGTAAAAACCTCTCCTTTACATTGTATTCTATTTTTTATTAAATCTCTGTGTAAAAACCTCTCCTTTACATTGTTTCTATTCGGGCTTTTATAGCCACTGAAAAAGAAAAGAAAAATATATTACAATCTTTGATTTTATTTCTTGCCATATTTGCATTAGTCTCTGTTGTTCTTCTTTCCCTTTTTGCAGGTACCAGCGAGGAGACTTAGTAATGAACGAGCGCTGATGACGGCACATTGGCGTTGATTCGCTCATTGATCACGGCGTGATTCGAAGCCTGGAATCATGGCCTGGAATCACGGCACTGATGGTGGGTTACTGGAACGACTCGAGACGAACAGACGCGCCGATTGGAGTGCTTGCGGCACCTAGAGTTTCTGAAACCCTAGGTCTTCCGTCCTTGGCTTAAGGTTTGGGCCTTTTGGGCCCCATTAGTTTTTTGGGGTTAAGGGTGTAATGGGCTAAGGGTTTAGGCTAATTGGGTCAATAAACTGTAATTGAGCCAAATGCAATCTGGATTTGTAAATGGACTGTTTTAAAGTATCTTATTTAATGGACTGTTTTTTTTGTTATAGTTTTGGCAAACTTTGTTTATTTATTTTACGGGCCCGGGAAAAAATGGGCTACTACAATGTAATCAACAGAGCCGGCCCAGCCACTATCTGAGTATCCAGTTAGCTTAAGCTTATTCCCTTCTTCAAACACAACTCTATAGTTTAATGTTCCTTTGACATATCTAAGGATTCTCTTAGCTGCTTTGAAATGAGTCACATTACAGCAGTGCATAAACCTTGACAAGAGACTAACACCAAACATAATATCAGGCCTAGTTGCTGTTAAGTAAAGCAAGCAACCTACTAGGCTTCGATATTCCTTCTCATCGACCTTGTCCTGATTCCTACTATTAGTCAGTTTCCCACCTTGTGCCATTAGTATATTGACAGATTTACAATTGGTCATGTAGAATTTTTTGAGAATCTTTGAAGCAAAGACATGTTGACTGATAAAGATGCCTTGATCAAGTTGTTTTACCTCCATACCAAGGAAGTATGTTATGATTCCCAAGTCTGTTATTTCAAACAATTCTTGTATTTGAACTTTAAATTCATTGATCAATTCATTCTTGCTTCCAATCACTAGCAAATCATCAACATAGAGTGATACAATCAATAATGTCTCACTTTCTGACCTCTTCACATAAAGTGTGGCTTCACTATCACTTTTTTTAAACCCCAATCTAGACAAGTAAGTGTCAATCCTATCACACCAGGCTCTTGGTGCCTGTTTCAAGCATACAAGGCCTTCTTTAGCCTATACACTTTATCCTCTTCTCCTGGAATCTTGACTCCATATGGCTGTTCAATGAAAATTTCCTCCTTTAGAAAGCCATTGAGAAAAGCTGACTTGACATCCAGCTGATGAACCTTCCATTGTTTCTGAGCAGCTAAGGCAAACAGTAGCTTAATAGTGTCAAGCCTTACTACTGGTGCAAAGGTTTCCACAAAATCAATCCCATATTGCTGGCTATAACCTTTCACCAGAAACCTTGCTTTATGTTTGTTCAATAAGCCATCTGTATTATACTTTGCTCTAAATACCCACTTGACACCTATAACTTTCTTGTAATCTGGTCTGTTCACTAACTCCCAGGTGCCATTCTTGTGGATCATGTCTAGTTCAACTTTTATGGCCTCCTTTCAATGTTTGTCCTTAACAGCTTCCTCAAAATCTGAAGGTTCCACTATTGCAACATCACATCTTTGGTATATGTCTTCAATAGTTTTGGTACCTCTTACAAGAGCATCATTAGCATATTCATTTCTTGGCCCTTCTTCAGCAGGTTCAACAGTGCAGTCTAGCTGATCTTCTTCAATCAGACTTACACCTTCACCATTCTAACTCCAAACTTTTTCTTCATCGAATCTGATGTCCTTGCTCACCATAATTTTCTTTGTTGAAGGAACAAACACCCTGTAACCCTTCTTAGTACTGCTGTAGCCAACAAAAATTCCTAGAACAGCACTTTGTCAAGCTTGGTTCTCTTCTCAGCAGGGATGTAAGCATAACAGACACAGCCAAACACTTTGAGGTGTGAGACAGATGGCTTGAGTCCATGCCAGGCTTCAAAGGGGGTATTATCTTTAACAGCATGAGGTGGTAGATTTTTGAGTAGATATACTGAAGTATTAACTACTTCAGCCCAAAAATTTTTTGGTAGCTTGCTTTGAAATAGCAAGCATCTGGCCATGTTCAACACTGTTCTATTCTTTCTCTCACATACTCCATTTTATTGAGGAGTATAGATATTTGTGAGTTGATGATGAATACTAGATTCTCACACAACTACTGAAATCTTTCAGACAAATACTCACTGCCATTGTCAGTTCTAAAGGATTTGATCTTGCAACCTAACTGGTTCTCTACTAGAGCCTTAAATCTACTAAAGGCATCAAACACCTCAGACTTCTGTTTCAAGAAGTAAACCCAGCAAAACCTGGTTAGATCTTCTGTGAACAGCACAAAGTACTTGCTGTCATTCAAAGAAGGTGACTTTATTGGTCTACAAACATCAGAGTACACAAGCTCAAGTCTTTCTCGAGCTCTCCATGCCTAGTTTACTGGAAAAAAACAATCTGGCTTGTTTACCAAGCTGGAAAACTTCATACACAGTGTCTTTTACTTCAACTCTTGACATATCATCCACCATATTCATTTTATGCTGCAAATCAAGTGATCTATAGTTGACATGACCTAGTCTCCTATGCCAAAGGCCAGTACTATCAACAAGGCTAGTGTAAGCCTTCTTTTCAAGTTGATTCATATTAAGCATGAAACACTTATCAGTCATTGTTACTGAGATCAACTCATGACCATATGTGTCCTTAACAATACAAGCACCATTCTCAAAAATTAGTAAATACCATTTTTCAACCAATTGACCAACACTTAATAAATTTTGATCAATGTTAGGTACAAAGAGCACATCTGAAATAACTTTATTACCTGAACCAGTGTTGATCACCACATTGCCTCTACCTTTGGCTTCATTCATACTTCCATTGCTAATTCTGATCTTAGAAACAAAGGTCCTATTGAGGTCCTTAAATAGCTTTTCATTCTCCACAAGCCAATTGCATCTAGCCTTGTTTAAAGTTGTAGAATAGAAAGCAGTAAAGACATGCTCATCCTGAGCTTGAAGGTCCTCAGTAGCTTGAGCTTGAATTTGCTGCTGAGCTGGTGCCTTCCCTTTGTTCTTGCACACTTTCTCTATATGGCCAAATTGCTTACAACCTCTACACTGAATGTCTGGCCTATACCAGCAGTATTTCTCCAAAAGTGTGGTCTTCTTGCAGTGGACACATGGTGGAAACCTCCTCTTGCCTGCATTTCTCCTTGGTTTCTCCCTCTTGTCAAGCCAAGGCTTCTTTCCTTTCTGGCTTGAACCTGAACCTTCTTTGGCCTTTGCTTGGAAGGCTCCTTTAGGGTGCTCTTCTTGCTTATTGGCCCTTCTCTGCTCAAATGCATAAAGAGAGTTCACCAATTCAGACAAGGAAATGGTTGTCAAATCCCTTGAGTCCTCGAGTGATGAGATTTTGGACTCAAATCTCTCAGGGAGAGTGGTGATAACTTTTTCAACAACCTACTCTCACTGAAATCTTCACCTAGTAGCCTTATGCTATTGACAGTAGCCATGATCATGTTTGAGTATTGCTTGACGCTCTCTGATTTTTTCATTTTCAGGTTCTCAAAATCTCTTCTCAAGTTGATCAACTGTTGCTGTCTTGTCTTATCCGATCCTATGAACTCCTCATTTAGCCTCTCCCATACTTCCTTAGGTGTGTTAGAGGCCATTATTCGAGTGAAGATTACATCAGACAATCCATTCTGCAAGCAAGCCAAAGCTTTGTGCTTCTTTGTACTCTCTTCAACATGCTGCCTCATTTGAGCAATCATGGGATTAGCCCTCAATGGAGGTGGTTTGAAGTCATTCTCAACTACACTCCACGAGTCTTGTTCTTGAAGGTATGTTTTCATTTTAACTACCCAAATATGGTAGTTCTCGCCAGCAAACACTAGAGGTGGAGGTGGTGTGAAGCTCATCTTGCTGAAACAAACTCAATAGCTTCTATTCCTCTCTTCTCAAGCTTTGTTCTTACTGCAGCAACTAACAACAGAGTCCCTCAAAGACTTTGGCTCTGATTACCATTTGTTGGAATATTGGCAGCAACTATACACAATACAAGCTTAAGTTTGCTATGAAACTAAAAATGAAAACAAGCAAAAGCAAAGAGAAGAATTTGAAAACACAAAAGATGACTGGATAACATCATTGCTTTCATTGATAAATTTCAAAATATATGAGAGTTACATATGAATTTGACAGTTACCTAATAATGTAACTGCTCCCACTAATATGAAGCAAATACAATCTTTGAATCATATACAAAAGAAAGCTATCATAACAGCTATTACATTAAGTACAAATCAAGAAAATCTAATCCTTCTAACTTTGTGAACAAATTACAAAGTAACTAAACTAAGTTACATAGGAACAAAATGATCAAAATGAACCAAGCTAGCTGTTGTACTTAGTTCAGCTCCAATGTTGGTCTGTTTAGTGTGCTGCTGCTATTGTGGCTGCTGGTTACATGTTGCATTGCAGGCCAATGCTCAACACTTTCATGTTGTAATAGTTCCCCGTACGGTAATTCAATGTAATTGTTATAGTAATTCTTTCATTTTTGTGATTTGATGATTTATTCTTTCATCAATCAATTAAATACTAGTAGTACTTTTTCTTTTCATCTACAAACTTGTTGTGATTTAGCTTATTGATTGATATATAATCAAAAATAATTTTTTTTTATGTGGGACTGGTTTCTAGGCTAAAAAATTGTATCTTAGTAACCTTTGATGTCATTTTCTCAGTAGTTACTATAAATATGAATTGCTGCAGTAATTAAATAAAATTACAAAAAAAAATTAAGTGTGTCATTCTACTTCGCGTCCAAATGACCAAAATATTCTTAAACCAAAAAATATATATAATATAATAAATTAGGAGTATGTTGGGCTGAGTAACCAGGGTGGGGTGCTTGATTGTCGTTCCACTTCGCGTCAAAAGGGTCAATACATTCTTAAGCATTAAAAAATAATAAATAAATAAAACAAAGGAAAAAAGAAAATTAAATTTGGGGACTAAGGGTGGAACAAATAGGGTGTCTTAGTAAGTTTAGTAAATTACCTAGCTTTCATGAAATAATCCAAGTCGATTTAATTTTTGTATGTTTAAGTTAGAGTACTTTTCGGTTTTACTTAAAACAAGTTAAAGGTTCTCTTTGTTTTCATATGCATTATGCCTAATTTTTATATAACTTTGAAGTAATACTTCTTTAATGGTAAAATCTAAATTATCCAGTGAGATGGGAACCATACTTGAGGGCAAGCATGGGCTAAGTAGGGGGAATATGATAATATTCTAAAATGACATAATTTTATGTGTTAATCACATATATATTTTGAGTACGATCCTACTAATTTGGGTTGTTTATGATTTTTTATCTTGTAAGGACTAAATTGATAGCAAAAGGAAATTTGAGGGCAAAAAGAGTGAATTTAAAGGCAAAATGGGTCAGCATGCGAAATAAGGAAGAAATGGTTTCGAAAATACAAAGTGTAGAAGACTTGGGGCAAAATTTCAAAGAAGAGATTTATCAACATAAAACTTTATTTAAATTTGAATTTTATTTTTAGGATTATTGTTAGGATTATTATGATATTATTTAGATTTATTTCAAATTATATCTTTTAAACATTATCATCTAGAGTTTAAATATGAATAAACTAGGTTTTTATGTATTATAAATAGAGGATGGGGTGACATGAATATGCACTCATCACTTCTGTAAAAAACTCCTTCCCCCTAAGGCTCTTAGCCTTTTTGTTCCTTTTATTTTCCAATAAAATTCAATTCCATTAAACTTGTGTTTTTTTTCCCAAAAAGCATGAGCCACTAAACTCATCTAGCCAAAGGTTATCAAGACTCCTCCAAAAAATTTCATGAGGCTTAGAACCCGCACTTAACCATTCTCAAATGGTATTCATCATTTCTCCGCATTACGAGACTAACGCTTCCGTTCATGTCCTTCCAAAAGTAATCTCTTCATCTTGTGCAAAGGTGGCCGCTTTGTATGTTTTGGGAAGGTTGCACAGTCGGTTCATTAACTTACTGCGTCAAAGGTTGTCGAGCCCAATAAATGAAATGGCGTGGCATTCGCTATTAAGAAACGATGATCTAGTGTAAGAAGGTCCCACAAAAGCGAAAGTTGGCTAAAGTCAGGTTCCTCTAAATCGTAAGGCTAAAACTTAAATGGAGCTGGTGGTCATAGGTGTCCTCTTCCACTATAACTGGATTATTTGGTCATGAGAAGGATCGCTTAAAAAGCTATGATTGAACCAAAGAAAGATTGAGATAACTGAAGGCTGAAATCCCTCAAATCGAAAAACCCGTTTCTTTTCACAATTGCAATTTTAATTTTTTTAATTTTGAATCATCCACATCTTTAATTCTATTTTTTTCCCAGGTCAGCTATTTTTATTGGGCATGACTGGACCTAAGATTTTGAGAAACAAGAAGTTGTAGGAATCTAGTCCCTGTGGATTTGACCTTACTTCCCTTATACTATTCTTTTCGTTATTTCTTAGAGATAGATTATTTTTGGTACTTTCAATGACACACCACGATGATCAACAAATTCGATAATAACTAAAAACAATACAGAAATTAATTTTAAATATCATAAATTGATGCGTTGTTGAGAGTACCAAATATATCCTATCCTTATAAATAATGAAAAGAATAGTATAAGGGAAGTAAGGTCAAATCCTCGGGGACTGGATTTGCGCAAGGTCCTGTTTCTCAAGATATGAGACAGAGTCGTGCCCAAGAAAACCTGCGTACCTGGGAAAAAAATAAAAAACAGAATTAAAAGTTTGATTGAATTGAAATTGCGAAAATTAAAATTAAAATTGTAAAGATAAACATAACTAAGGAAAGAGAGTTTTTTATGGAGAGATTCCAGCCTCCGGTTGTATCGATCCTCTTTGGGTTTAATCCTCAGCTTTTAGGTGATCCTTCTCGAACAGAATAAGCCAGTTATAGTGGAAGAGGACGCCTGCGACCACCAGCTCCACTTAGATTTTAGACTTACGATTTAGAGGAACTTGACTCTAGCCAACCGTTGCTTTTATGGGACCATCTTACATTAGATCATCATTTCTCAATGGCGAATGCCACGCCATTTTGTCTCTTGGACTCGACAACCACTGACGCCGTAAGCTAACGAACCGACTGTGCAACCTTCCTAAAACATACAAAGCAACAGCCTTTGCACAATATGAAAATATTACTTTTGGAAGGACATGGATAGAAGCGTTAGTCTCATAATGCGGAGAAATGATGAATACCCTTTGAGAAAATATTATGCCATTTTTTACGTAGGACTGGTTTCCCAGGATAAAAATCTTATCCCAGTGCCCCTTAATGCCATTTTCACTGTAGTTACTATAAATATGGAATGCTGCAGTAATGAGATAAAATTGCATCTCAATTTTATAGAAAAGTACAATATAATTACACTCTATTAGTCAAACATATTTAGGAATTCACATTCATTTTAATCACTAGAGAATGTAATTATTAGTTTAATAATTACATTTTCATCCAATTACTTTGTAGTGTCCAATCATACTTAAAAGTGAATTCAATCTTTTGAACATTTTGCATAGATGGGTGACATTAAAAGTGAATTCATTCTTTTGAACATTTATGCATAGATGGGTGACCTTTTTAAGCTTATACCACTTGTACTAGATAGAATTGATTTTGTATTTCGAGGCTTTTCATAAATCTTGATTTTGCACGGTAAGATTTTTGTAACACCCCAACATTTTTTATTTGACATTTTGCATGATTTCGGTATTGAATATAAGAATTTCGTAACACCCCAACACACCAGTTTTTGGTTCCTCACCTATTTGAACTCAGACTTTTACTTATAAATGGCAGAATATTGGCTTGAAAACATTCAGAGAGTTTTCGATGAAATGGCCTGTTCCTCTGATGATTACCTCACATGTGTCATGTCTTTACTTAAAAATGAGGCTTATAATTGGTGGTCAAGATTAACAGCGGTAGTATCGAAAGATAGGATTAATGGGATTTTTTTAGATCTGAGTTCAGAAAGAAGTATGTTAGTAAACGATACCTAGAACGGAAAAAGAAAAAATTTCTTGATTAGAACAAGGAAGTAAATTTGTAGTAGAATACGAGTGAGAGTTCGTGCAACTTAGTAAATATGCTCGGGATATTGTGCCAACCGAACAAAAAATATGTATCCATTTTGAAGATGCGTAAAATGATAAGATTAAAATGTTAGTTGGCGTGATAGAATTACGTGAGTTTGTGGTGTTATCTGATCGAGCATAACAGATGGAAGAAATTTACAACAATAAGAAATATAATAAAAGAAAAGCTCGGGATTTCAATAAACGAAGTTTATCCAGAGCATTTTTAGTTCCTCTGTCAAAGAAATCGAGGGAAGGTTTCAGCTGATTTAATTCATCATCTGCATTTTCGAGTAAAAATAAATCATGGCAGAGTGATATAAGATTTCAGTCTGTACCTGCGGATAATGTTGGCAGTGTTCATAATGCTCCAAGACTTGTATGTGAACATTGTGGAAAATTGCATGTTGGTGAATGTAGGACCAAGTTAGGTGCATGTTTTAGATGTGGACCGATGAATCATTTTTTGGAAATAGCCCAAAAAAAAGTATGAGACTAATAAGTGGAGTTTAAAGCAGTTGTTTATGCCTCAGAAAGGTAGATGTCCTGGTCAAAATAGTAATACTGAGCTAATTGCAGTGGGACCAAAGATATAGGTGTTAGATCAGAAGCTAGAATGCCTACTCAAGCGTATGCCATACGAGCTAGGGAGGAAGCTACCGCACCCAATGTTATTGCTAGTACACTCTAACTCTTTAATGTTATTATATATGCATAGATTGACCCTGGGTCCACTCATTCATATATTTGCAGTACATTAGTAACAGATAAGAAATTAATTGTTGAGTCAATCGAGTTTTGTCCGAGTCACAAATCCACCGGGTCAAAGTGTGATAGTTAACTTAATATGTCGAAATTGTACACTGAGAACACTAAGTTGTGGCTTTCCTATTGATTTGATGTTGTTACCACTTCATGAATTTGATATCATTTTGGGAATAGACCGATTGATGTTACATGATGCTGTGGTGAGTTGTAGACTGAAACGGATTAATCTTAAATGTCAGATTAGTGAAATTATTACAATTGAGTCTAATAGATAAGATAGTGCTACAAGAGTTATTTTAGCTACCTCTGCATAGAAATTGATTCGAAAAGGCTGTGAGGTATTTTTGGCATATATACTTGACACTTGGGAATCGAGATTAAAGATTGATCAAGTATCGATTGTTAGCCAGTTTTTTGATGTGTTTTCTGAAGAGTTGCTAGGATTACCACCTGAATTTGAAGTTGAGTTTGTAATTGATTTGATGCCTAAGATTGCTCCGATATCAATTGCACCGTCTTGAATGGCACCAGCTAAGTTGAAAGAACTTACAGCACAATTGTAAGAATTGTCAGATAGAGGTTTTATTCGGCCAAGTGTATCTTTCTGGATGCACATGTGTTTTTTGTAAAAAAGAAAGACGGGTCGATAAAACTGTGCATTAATTACTAGAAATTGAATAAAGTCACAATAAAGAATAAATATCATTTGCCTTGTATCGACAAATTGTTTGACCATTTGAAAGGCGCAATAGTGTTTTCAAAAATAGACCTCATATTCGGTTTTTATCAGTTGCGAGTAAAGGATATTGACATGCCGAAAACTACTTTCTGAACTCATTACTCCTATTATGAATTTCTGGTGATATCGTTTGGATTAGCTAACACCGTTGCTACTTTTATGGATTTGATGAATCGGGTTTTCCAGCCTCATTTGGATAGATTTGTGGTGGTATTTATTGATGATATATTGATCTATTCTAAAACAAAATCTGAGCATGCTCATCATTTGAAAATTGAGCTACAGACTTTGCGTGAGAAGCAATTATATGCAAAATTAAATAAACGTGAGTTCTGGCTCAGAGAGGTTGGGTTTCTTGGCCAAATGATTTCTACGAACAAAATTTCTGTTGACTTGAGTAAAATTTCAGAAATTGTTAACAGAGAAGCTCCAAAAAATGTCTCTAAGGTGTGGAGTTTTTTGGGCTTAGTTGGTTATTACAGACGATTCGTTAACAATTTTTTGATACTTTTTTTGCAGATGACGAAGCCGCTTCAGAAAAATGTTGATTTTGTTTGGTCGGATAAGTGTCAACAAAGTTTTGATCTGTTAAAAGTTTTATTGATAGAAGCTCCTGTACTGACTTAGCTTGAATCCAAGAAAGAAAGACTCAATCTAGGTTATTATTGATAGACTAACAAAATCTGCTCATTTTATTCCAGTCAAAATAAATTACTTGCTTCAAAAGTTAGTTGAATTATATGTATCTAAGATTGTTAGATTGCACGAAGTGTCATTGTCTATCATTTCAAATTGAGACCCGAGATTCACCTCTAGATTTTAGGGTAAGACAACAGATTAGCAAATATACCAAAACAACCAAAGTCCCTATACTTGCCATATACTCTAAACATAAGCTCAAAAGGTACCAAAGTGATAGTAGGATAGTGTGACGTAATCTTCGATGATCCCCAAATCCGAGCTAGCTTTGAAGTCACTATAAAACATGGAAATATAAACAAAGTAAGCTTTATAGCTTAGTAAGCTCGTATGAAATAACTCAATCTTAACATGAATATACAAATCATCAATTTGAACATATCAACATGTAATTTATTTAACTAACAAACCTTTCACATTTTCAATCATAATCTTATATATGAACTTCACAACTTCTTCGATTTAAGCTTATACGATTCATGTACATACCTGTACCATCTCGTATCAATCTCATACACATCCACGTTTTTCATTTACCGTTGAACTATTCGGAATACTATCGGATACTCGGGAAAACATGCACCAAAGTGCCAATATCATGGGCCGAAGCCAACTAAATCTCATATCACATATATTGCTCACACTAGAGCAATCAACGGGCCTGCTCACACAAGCTATCAGTCAAGATGTAGCTACACGATGTTGCTCACATAAGCTGTCAAGTAACCGTAATGCATGCCGGTACACTTAGCCACCGGTAGGACGTACAGGACTAGCACCCGAATCACATAATCACAATAATCCCTAATGACATGTCATTCGTATATTAATCTATTCCTAAGGTTCAACGGGGATTTCAAATGTCGAATCGTAGTCAAATCATTGTCGAACATGTCTGTGGTCTCGTATTCATAGTTTATGCAATATCAAAGCATTTAAAATACATTTATAATGAAACTTCTAACATACGAACTTACCTCAGACACAAAAAACGGCTAAATAAACTGATTAGTCGAATACTTTGTCTTTCCCCCAATCTAGATCTGAATTTCACTTTTCTTGATCTATCTGTAATCAAAATCAGTTTATTTAATTATTTTTCTATTCAATTTAATCCAAAATTCACATTAAGGTACTTTTACACATTTTCCTTAATATTTCACATTTTTACAATTTAGTCATTATTTCATAAAATCATAAATTCATGCAATTTCACCCAAACCCATACTAGCCGAATTTCAATTAGGTCCTTATCAGCCCATTTTTTACATTTATTTCATATTTTAACACAAAGTTTCCACATTTCACAATTTAATCCCTAATTTGCATTTTCACTAAAAATCACCTAACAAAACTTGTATAACTATCATCAAACATTCATAATCTATCATTAAATATCAAAATACTCATGTATTCATCAATGGAAAACTCTGAAATCTTTAACAGGTTTACAAAATAGTCCTTGGGCTAGCTAGACCTAGTTGCAATGATCTCAAAAGCATAGAAATCATTAAAAATTGAGTCAAAAATGACTTACATGCTCAAGATACCATGGCCAAACCTTCAAAAGCATAAAAATGGTGTTTTTATTTCTTTAGTTTCGGCTAGAAGAAGATGAAAGCACCAAAAATTGTATTTGTTTTATTTTATTAACTTAATTACATAAATTACTAAATTATCCTTTAATAAAAACATTAAAATTCATTTATACATGTCAATCTTTGTCCACATATATTAACCATGGCCTAATTACAACATAAAGACCTCCACTATTTAATTTCATGGCTATTAAACCCTCTTAACTTATAGAACATCACTTTTGCACTTAACGCGATTTAGTCCTTTTTCTCAAATTAACTAATCAAACGATAAAGTTTTTAAACGAAACTTTCACACAATCATTCAATCATACTATAAACAGTATAATAATAATAAAATAATTATTTAAACTTTGGATTTATTGTTCGAAAACCATTATTCTGATTTGACTAAAAACGAGCTGTTACAATTCTCCTCCCTTAGGGATTTTCGTCCCCAAAAATCTTACCACTAAAAAGGTTAGGGTATTGTATTCTCATAACTTCCTTGGGCTTCCAGGTAGCTTCTTCGATACCATGTCGTTACCAAACTACTTTCACTAAAGTTATACGTTTATTTCTCAACTTTTTAACCTCTTAAGCTAAAATTCGGATCGGTTCTTTATTGTATGTCATGTCTGGTTGAATTCCAACATCTGCCAGAGAAATTACATGTGATGGATCTCATCTATATTGGCCTAACATCAAAACATGAAACACATTGTGAATCTTTTCTAATTTCGACGGTAATGCTAGCCAATATGACACTGGACCTATTCTTTCAAGGATTTCATACGACTTGATAAACGGCGGACTGAGCTTGCCTTTGCAACCAAGTCTAAGGATTTTCTACCAATGAGATACTTTCAGAAATACTTTATCACCGATCTAAAATTCAATGTCTTTTCTTTTCAAATCCGCGTACAATTTCTGTCGATCTGAAGCTGCTTTCAGACTATCGTAAATTACTTTCAATTTTTCTTTAGTCTCTCGGATCAAATCAACCCCGTGAATCTTTTTCTCACTTAATTCGGTCTAGTACAACGGAGTTCGGCATTTGTGATCATACAAAGCTTCGTACGGTGCCATCTTTATGCTCAATTGAAAGCTGTTATTATACGCAAATTCAACCAACGGCAAATACTTCTCCCAATTACCTTCGAATTCCAACACACAACAACGAAGCATATCTTTGAGAATTTGAATTACTCTCTCAGACTGACCATCTGTTTGCGGATGAAATGCTGTACAAAAATTCAACCTCGTACCCAGAGCTTCTTACAATTTCTTCCAAAATCGCGACGTAAATCTCGGATCTCTATCCGAAATAATCGAAACTAGCACTCTATGCAATTTAGCAATCTTAGAAATGTACAACTCAGCCAATTTATCAAGCGAATAGTCAGTACGAACTGGAATGAAATGTGTAGATTTCATCAGTCGATCAACAACAACCCAGATAGCATCTTTCTTTTTTGGAGATAGGGGCAAACCCGATACGAAATCTATCGTAACTCTATCCCATTTCCACTCTGGCATCATCATAGGCTGTAACAATCCTGAAGGCACTTGATGCTCAGCTTTAACTTGTTGACACACCAAACATCTCGATACAATTTTGAATTGTCTCGTTTCATGCCCGGCCACCAATACAATTGTTTCAAGTCATTATACATTTTGGTACTCCCCGGGCGAACAGATAAACAACTATTGTGTGCTTCGTGCAAAATTTTCTAAATGAGCTCAGAATTCTTTGGTACGCGGATTTTGTTTTGAAACATTAAACAATCATCGGATCTGATCTGAGAGTCAGAATCACTAATCGACTCACATTGCATTCTTTTAGCTTGTAATTCGATATCATACTTTTGAGCTTCACAAATTTACTGAAGAAAAACTAATTTTACTTTCAACTCTGCTAGAATCGAACCATCATCAGACAAAGTAAGTTGAGTATTCATCGCTTTCAAGGAAAATAGAGATTTTCTACTCAATGCATCCGTAACCACATTTGCTTTTCCTGGATGGTAATCAATCACTAACTCATGGTCTTTCAGCAACTCGAGCCATCTTCGTTGTCGCAAATTCAAATCTTTCTGAGTCATTATATATTTCAAGCTCTTATGATCAGTAAAGATATGACACTTTTCACTGTACAAATGATGTCGCCAAATTTTTAATGCAAAAACAATAGCGGCCAACTCTAAATCGTGCATCGGATAGTTCTTTTCATGCGGTTTCAATTGTCTGGAGGCATTAGCTATAACTTTTCCTTCTTGCATCAAAACACAACCCAAACCATTCAATGGTGCGTCACTATAAATCAAAAATTCTTTACCCAACTAAGGTTGAACCAACACTAGTGCCTCAGTTAACAATGTTTTTAACTGTTCGAAACCTTGTTGTCATTTCTCGGACCATTCAAATTTCACATCTTTTTGTAGCAATTTGGTCATAGGAGTAGCAATCATCGAAAACCCTTTAACAAAACGTCGATAGTAATAAGCTAGTCGCAGAAAACTTCTAACTTCAAATACATTGCTCGGTGGTCTCCAATCAACAACTGCAGAAATTTTTCTCAGATCAACTCGTGTACCTTCCGCTGAAACACTGTGCCCCAAAAATCCGACTTCTCTAAGCCAAAACTCAAATTTACTGAATTTGGCGAACAATCATTTATCTCTCAAAGTTTGTAACACAATTCTCAAATGCTTGGCATGCTCAGACCCATCTCGTGAATAGATCAAAATATCGTTAATGAATACAATAACAAATCTGTCGAAATATGGTCTAAAAATATGATTCATCAAATCCATAAAAACTGTAGGAGCATTAGTTAATCCGAAAGGCATAAAAAGAAATTCATAATGTTCGTACCTCGTTCTAAACACAGTTTTCGGCACATCCAAATCTTTAACTCGCAACTGATAATAACCAAATCTCAAATCAATCTTCGAGAACACTATTGCCCCTTTCGACTGATCAAATAAATCATCAACTCTCGACAAAGGATACATGTTCTTTATCGTAATCTTGTTGAGTTGACGATAGTCAATACACAATCTCATTGATCCGTCTTTCTTCTTTACGAATAATACTGGTGCACCCCAGGATGAAAAACTAGGTCGTGCAAAACCTCTATCCATTAACTCTTACAACTGAGATTTCAACTCTTTCAATTCTGTCGGATCCATTCTATACGGAGCTATAGATATCAGTGAAGTTCCCGGTATTAACTCAATAGTAAATTCAACTTCTCTGATCGGTGGTAACCCCAGTAATTCTTATGGAAACACATTCGAAAACTCACAGACTATCGGCACTGATTCAAACTTCTATTCAGACACTTTTGTATCTACCACATATGCAACGTAAGCTTCATAACCTTTCTTCACACATTTCTGAACTGACATAAATGAAATCACTATATGTAATTCACTCGGTTCATCTGATTCAATTCGAAGAATTTCATTGTCCTAACATTTCAATTCAATAGTCTTTCATCTACAATTCACAACGGCATCATGTATCATCAACCAATCCATACCCAGAATTACATCAAATTCATTACAAGCATCAAATCAGCCGAAAAACAGCAACCCCGAATCATTAAAGGACAGTTCTTGCAAACTTTATCAACTAGAACATACTTGCCTAAGGGGTTCGATACTTTAATCACAAACTCAGAAGACTCAACAGGAAATTTCTTACTAGGCACTAAATTCTCACAAACATATGAATGGGTTGATCTTGGATCAATTAATACAATCACATTAGTGTCGTAAAGAGAGAATGTACCAGTGATAACATCAGGTGACAACGCCTCTTCGCGAGTGCAAATGTCATAAGCTCTAGCAGGTGCTCTGACCTCAGATCCCATAGCCGAATCTTTTGTCACGCCTCTACTACTGGTCACATTTCCCGCATTTCTTGGTGGCCTCCCTCTAGTGGTTGTGTTATTCGATCTTGCATTCTAAAACTTATATTTCTCCACTAATTTAGGGAAATCCCGTATGAAATGATCTTGTGAGCCATATTTAAAACAAGCTCGGTTGTTCATTCTACATTCACCAGGATGTCGTCTTCTACATCGTTGACATTTAGGTCTATAGTTTCTTACACTGCCAACACTCGATACTTATGTAGCTGGAGCTTTAAGACTTAAGTATTGTTTTCCACGATCTCTGTTTGAATACCCAATTGAAGCATTTGGACGAGTGTGCGAATCTCTAGATTTCTTTGACAATAACTGATATGGCTTATTCATCGATCTTTTTCTCAAATCTCTAGCCTCTGAATTTGTTTTTCAATTTTCTTTGCTAAGCTCCTCGGCTTTGCAAGCTCTATCAACCAGGACAACAAATTCTTTCAATTCTAAAATTCTGACTAGAAGTTTAACATCCTCGTTCAACCCATCAACAAACTACTTGCACATGATTTCTTCAGTAGAAACATACTCCCGAGCATACTTAATATTAAAAATTCTCTTTCGTACTTGGTCATAGTCATTCGGCCCTATTTCAATTCTAAAAACTCTTTATGCTTTTGATCAAGAAATCTCTGACTTATGTATTTCTTCCAAACTTAGTCTGAAAGAATTCTCAGGTCACATTTTCTCTCGGTACCACTGAAACCAAAGTATTCCACCATTGATATGTTGTGTCTCTTAATAACGATATGGCACATTTTAAACACTCGGCTGGTGTACACGATAGTTCATCAAATACCCGGATAGAGTTTTCAAGCCAAAATTCAGCTCTCTTGGGATCATCATTAACAGTAGCTCTAAACTCTTCAGCTCCATGTTTTCAAATTTTATCAACTGAAGGCTTACTTAATCTTAGAAGTTCCACACCTTGAGGAGTTACGGGAACCAGTTGGGGATTAGGTGGGGTGGAGGTTGTTGAGCAGCCGGATTGGCTCTAACAAATTTCGTGAACCATTCGTTCATCATTTGGCAAAAATGTTTCTTTAGCCCCTCCTCCATGACTACTTGATACATTTCTAGATTCAGACAGCACTGCCCCATGAGCAGGAGCTGGAGCATTACTCTCGACGTCATCAGCTACAACTCGATTGGGATCCATTTGCTATATGAAAACACAGTTTAAATTTTCAAGAGTCGTCACACTATCACAGTTTATATATGGCATGTATAGCTAGACTCTCACACACGCTATGTTAGTCTGAGCATCAACTAAACCATAGCTCTGATACCAATAAATGTAACATCCCTCACCCATATTCAATACTAGAATAGGGTTACGGAGCTTTACCAGACTTATAACACATTTTAAGCATACATTTCACATACATTTAATCAAATCATATACATTTCATTCACAATCAATCATTTTGTCCCTAATACAAGCCTACGAGGCTCTAAACATGCATTGGAAGTGGTTCGGGACTAAACCGATAAATTGGAAACTTTTTAAACATTTAAAAAATTTTCTCAAAAATAGGGGACACACGCCCATATGACTCGGTAGTGTCTCTCACACAGCCAAAGACACGCCCGTGTCGTAAGCCATGTGGACATTCGAAATGGGAGCACGTGGTTGTGTCCTAGCCCATGTCCAACCCTATGTAACTCTCTAACGTGGATCATGTGGCCAACACACACGCCTATGTGGCTAACCCGTGTGCCCTACAAATGGCCATACACGCCCATCTGCAAGGTCGTGTGCTAGGCCGTGCCAAACCTGTATAGTATACTGACTTGGGCCACACAGCCAATCACACGCCCGTGTGCTAGGCCGTGTGGAGCATACTGACTTTATTTTAATTTCAACACCAAGGGACACACGGCCGTGTAACATAACCGTGTGCCACACATAGCTGAGAAACACGCTCGTGTCTCTACCCATGTGGACAAAAATAAGCTATTTACCAAGCCATTTTTCCACTCAAACTTATGCACAGCTACACCAACCCAATTGGCACCAAAACATAGCATAATTTGACATTTAAACCAACCAATTCAAGCCTAATTCATGCATAATCAATACCAGCTTTCTCAGTGCACACACGTCACAAAATAGACCATACCATTTATACCAAAATCACATATACAATTCAACTAATTATACATTTCCAAACATGCATCATTATGCTCAATTTCACAAACATATATTTTCTCTAGTTTCTACCATTTGACAACCACAATATCTACAATCAATAAACATCACAAAACCAACCTTAATTACATAACATAAGCTATATGCACACTTTTATATACATATTCAAACTAACCAAATTAAGCCAACTCTCATGGCTATTTATACAAACCAAAACATAAGCATTTACAAGCCAATTCAAATGGCACAACACATTACCAAATATACCAAAACAACCAAAGTCCCTATACATGCCATATACTCAAAACATAAGCTCAAAAGGTACCAAAGTGATAGTAGGATAGTGTGACGTAATCTTCGACGATCCCCAAATCCGAGCTAACTTTGAAGTCACTATAAAACATGGAAATATAAACAAAGTAAGCTTTATAGCTCAGTAAGCTCGTATGAAATAACTCAATCTTAACATGAATATACAAATCATCAATTTGAACATATCAACATGTAATTCATTTAATTAATAAACCTTTCACATTTTCAATCATAATCTCATATATGAACTTCACAACTTCTTCGATTTAAGCTTATACGGTTCATGTACATACCTGTACCATCTCATATCAATCTCATACACATTCCCGTCTTTCATTTACCGTTGAACCATTCAGAATACTATCGGATACTCAAGAAAACACGCACCAAAGTGCCAATATCATGGCCCGAAGCCAACTAAATCTCATATCACATATATTGCTCACACTAGAACAATCAACGGGCTTGCTTACACAAGCTATCAGTCAAGACGTAGCTACACGGTGTTGTTCACACAAGCTGTCAAGTAACCGCAACACATGCCGGTATACTCAGCCACCGGTAGGACGTACAGGACCAGCACCCGGATCACATAATCACAATAATCCCTAATGACATGTCATTCGTATCTTAATCTATTCCTAAGGTTCAACCGGGATTTCAAATGCCGAATCATAGTCAAATCATTGTCGAACATTTTTGTAGTCTCGTATTCACAGTTTATGCAATATCAAAGCATTTAAAATACATGTATAATGAAACTTATTTCATTCAAACTTACCTCGGACGCAAAAACGGCTAAATAAATCGATTAGTCGAGTACTTTGTCTTTCCCCCAATCTAGATCCAAATTTTGCATTTCTTAATCTATATGTAATCAAAATCTGTTTATTTAATTATTTCTCCATTCAATTTAGTCCACAATTCACATTAAGGCACTTTTACACATTTACCCCTAATGTTTCACATTTTTACAATTTAGTCCTTACTTCATAAAATCACAAATTCATGCAATTTCACCCAAACCCATCTAACCGAAATTCAATTAGGTCCCTATCAGCCTATATTTTCCATTTATTTTACATTTTAACCACAAGGTTTCCACATTTCACAATTTAATCCCTAATTTGCATTTTCACTACAAATCACTTAACAAAACTTGTATAACTATCATCAAACATTCATAATTTATCATTAAACATCAAAATACTTATGTATTCATCAATGGAAACCTCTAAAATCTTTAACAATTTTGCAAAATAGTCCCTGGGCTAGCTAGACCTAGTTGTAACGATCTCAAAAACACAGAAATTATTAAAACCGAGTAAAAAATCACTTACATGCTCAAGATATCATGCCTGAAACTTCAAAAGCATAAAAATAATGTTTTTCTTTCTTTAGTTTCAGCTAGAAGAAGATGAAAGCACCAAAAATTGTATTTGTTTTATTTTATTAACTTAATTACATAAATTACTAAATCATCCTTTAATAAAAACATTAAAATTCATTTATACATGTCCATCTTTGTCCACTTACATTAACCATGGTACAACATAAGGACCTTCACAATTTAATTTCATAGCTATTAAACCCTTTTAACTTATAGAGCATCACTTTTGTATTTTACGTGATTTAGTCTTTTTTCTCAAATTAACTAATCAAACGATAATTTTTAAACGAAACTTTCACACAATCATTCAATCATACCGTAAACATTAAAATAATAATAAAATAATTATTTTTAATTTGGATGTGTTTTCCCAAAACTACTGTTCCTATTTGACTAAAAACGGGTTGTTACAGAATGTGGCACACTGTAACTCGAACCGGGAGATCGGGTCGGGTATAAGGTGTTACAACAAATGAGATTGAGACCTCCTAATAAGTGAAAATTAAATATTTCACAAGATAGAAGCACTCTTCTGCTCGATGCAATTAGTTAGACAGATTCGAAAAGCATCATCTACCAAAAGACATTAAACAAAAACGCTTATAAAGAGACAACTCCGCAATTAAATTACATTTACCTATATTTAAAATTAAGTCTATTCATTTTATATATATATTATTTATATCATATTATACATAAAATATATAATAGAATTGAAAAGAAAAAAAAACCATGCTGGGGCGCACTTCACTAGTGTCCCAACCAACTCGTCTTCTTCCCGTCCCAATTCTTCGCCCATGCACCCTAGCATTGCCCAAAGCGCCTTGGCACGCTCGTCCCTACCTCTAAAATTTCCCCAATTGTGTCCCAATTCTTTCTTCCCCATTTTTTCTTAAGTTTCTTTCTTTTCTTATTAATAATATTAAAATCCCCTCCCATGGCCCACATCACAATTACTAGGGGTGAGCATTCAATCAAATTGAGTAAAAAATTTTCGAGTTAATCAAGTTCATAAGTCCTATTTTATCATCCTAACTTGATTTGAATTTTTTTTCGAATTAAGTCGAATGAAATGAAATTCGAGTCAAGTCGAATCGAATTGAGTGAAATTGTTCAAGTTAACTTAAAAAACTAAGCATGTCAAATTAAAATATTGTTACAGTATAACTAATTCCATGTTAGAGCACATAAATTTGAAACATATATATTTGAAAAAAAATTCAAAGCAAAATTATAAAAAAGTAATATATTTTAATATGATAAACTTGAATCATTAATTAACTTATTTAAGTCTCCAAAATTATTATTTTAGAAAATTTTTAAAATTTTTAGCTTTTTTATATTTTTTTAGAATTTTTATAATTTTTTAAAAAAATATAAATTTTGAAATTTTTATAAATATTTTGAATTTTAAAAATTATTTTGAATTATTTTGTAATTTTTATTGAGAGAGACCAATTTGCTCATTTTCAAAATTAACAGGGACCAAAAGAGTATTTACACCAATATGTTATTCGAATTATTCTAATTTTTGAGTTATTTGAATTGTAAATTTCAACTCGACTCGAACTCGAAACTCGAATTGAGTTATTCGAGTTGACTCGAATAATTTGAATAACTCGGTTCAATTAACTTGAAATTCGAATTTTTTTTCGTTTTTTTTCGAATTAAATCAAATTTTACTCACCCATATAGATTACCACCTATCCCAAGCCCCCTTGTTTCCCTTCCCCCAATTCTCATATATACATATATTATATATATTTATTATTACTTATGTATTTATTTATTTTGTTTTACTTCCAATTGTTTGTTTATTTTTATTCATTTTCTTCCCACTAATATATTTTTCCTTTCCCCTTTTTTTTTTCTTTGATTATCATGTTGTAGATACCGCACTTTGATAAATCAAGTTTCTGACACTTCAAAAGGAACAAAGGATATGTCTACTTCGATCAATTTTTTAAGTGCTTAAATAGGGAAGTTTACTAACTTTTCATTTACTTTTGAAACATTAAGGACAACATTCAATATAAGTGTGGGAGAGTCGAGTCAATTTAATTTCTATGGATTTTTTTAGTTAATTTTTTTTCAATTTTTGTGTGTTTGTTAATATTTTGTTTTATTTTTAATTTTTGCATGGTGCATGAAGTTTGCATGAAATCTTAACTCGATGAGATGTTGAAATATTTATATACGTATTTAAGAATTGTTAATGTGTTGTAATGAATATTTTCGAACCTAAATGTCGACTTTATATAGAATTTGTAAATTTGATTTATGTTTTTAGTATGTTTGTTATAACAAATAAACACTTCATATGATCTAAATTCAAGATTTTTTCTATTGATATGATTGTTTTAATTGATTTTAGAATTTTCAAGAGAATAATTTTGTTTTAAACATGCTTACAAAGAAAGGTCTAGGTGAAATTTTGATATGTTCAAACTTGAGTATTAGATCGAATATTGTTGAATGTGCTTATGAAGAATTCACTACTCCGCTATCCACTTTGTGAGCTTCGAAAAGAACTAGTGACTCAACTGAGTATAACCAGAGTATGTTCTTGGTTCTCATTTACCTTCGCGTTAAAGGTTCGGTGTTTCCTAATATACTCCATTGATGTATATATGAGTAATTGTCCTAAATTCGAAAAAAATATTAACTGTATTATTACTTGAATTATTCTTCTATTTCATGCTAATCAAGAAATTTTTGTAGTAAAGTTAAGGAAAAGAAGTTCAATATTCTATGCTCGACTGAAATTGTGAATTTTGAAAACCTAGTGACTTTTGATAGCATGATGGAGTTTGAAGATATTCTCTTGATTTTTCTAATATCTCTTATACATTGCATATTATTAGGGAAGACAATCACACACGAGCAAAAAGGTCTATTGCTTCTATTTCTTCCTAATTGTGTGAATCATTGTTGCTGCTATATCTTGTGTAGCATACTAGATTTCGAATGTATTCATAAAAATATGTTTATTGCTTGTTCCATTTGATATATAATGATAATTTTAAATGTCAATTTGAGTTATGTATTTCTTTAGGTTGTATTTGAGTTATGTATTTCTTTAGGTTGTATTTTTACTCACATTTCCATTCGCCTTAGTTTATGCTCGAGGACAAGCATGGCTCAAGTGTGGGAGAATTTGATAAGTGTGTAATTTTTTAATTATTTGTGATATTTCTCACCTTGAATTATGTTATTTATGCTCTTAATTATATAATTTATACTTATATTCTATTTATTATTTATTTATGGAATAATTAGAGAAAATGGTGCTTAAAATTCATTTTTTTGCAAGTTTTTGCGGTTTGGACTTTCAAAACAATGCAATTTCAATATTTTGGTTGTAACTTGAGCTATAGACTTTCATTTTGGGCTAAGAATATACCGATTTGAAGGGAATTGAAAGATCTAGCTAAAGTTCACAACTCAAGCTCAAAAATGCAATGAAACAACTTAAGCCCAAAAATGCAATGAAAGCACCCCAAAAACAACCTGAAAGTTTGATGCGAAAAGTACCAAAAAAACCTAGAAACATTCTGCTTTATATATTCAATGGAAATTTTTTATTTTCTCCATTATATTATTTTTGTCCCATAAATAGACATTATTAGCTTAAGAGAGATATAGTTTCTCTTAGTTTCGTTTTAATTTTGGGTTTTATTTTTTTTATGGGTTGCTCTTTGATATTTGCATGTCTTCTGGTTTAATTACAGTTGTTCAGATTTGTTAAATATGTGGTCAGCATTTGATAGCTTAGAAAATTTGTCTTGTCAATTAAGGACTTAGTCAATTGATTGATTTCTAATATTTCTGACGAACTACGTCATTGTTTGTATTGTAACAGCCCAATTTTCAGTGGTGTCGGACATAGTGATTCGAGATCACTAAATCCGACAAGTGAGTTTGAAAATTATATTAATTATAATTTATGAGTTAAGTATGGCATTAGAAACATGTTAAAATTAGTGAATTTTGTGAATTAAAAGAATTTATTAGAAAATTTGGGTTGAAAACAAGGTATCGAGACCTCAAATTCATAAACCGAGTCATAAATATTTTTAGAAATATTTTTGGAGTGTTATTGAGTTAATATTAAAGTTTCGTCAGAAAATTTTAATATTTTGGTAGTCAATTAATTAAAAAGGACTAAATTGAAAAAGGTGAAAAACTTACTAAAGTGATTAAATAGCCTAATAGTAACTAAAGGAGGACTAAAAGGGAAAATGGACCATCTTAAATGGCTGAGGCGGCATAACGTGAAAAAAATCAAACATATTTATGTGATTAGGGACAAAATTGGAATTAAAATAAAGTTTATATGGCCAAATGTTATTTTAATAGTTTCTAGACATTTTCTTCATAAATTTTCTGTCAAAAACAGCCATTGAAGAGGGATTGAGCTGGTATTTCATATTTTAGCTTCAAGTAAGATCAATTCTTTCTTTTTCCTTGAAATTTTTATGTTTTTGGACTTTTACAATTAGGTCCAACTATTGAATTCATTTGTTTTTGATTCCATGAGTGATTTTGAAAGTTACCATGAATGAATTCTGGAATTTTATGATGAATTATCATGGAATTGAAGCATTAATTTTGTTATATGATGATTTTATTTAGTGATTTTGATAGAAATTGATTTAAGGACTTAATTGTGAAAAGTTAAGAATTTGGTTTGGTATTGAAATTCTGAATATTAATGGCTGTATGCTAGCCTAAAATAATTAGATAAAGTTTTAATTGAGAAAAATTAGTTCAATTGATGGGTTAATTGATCAGGGACTAAATTGTAAAAACTACAAAATTTAGGGTAAATGTGTAATTTCAAAAATTAAAGGGTATAAATTGTGAAGTGAATTAGAATTAAATTAGATGCTAATGAATGTGTAATTTTGATTTATAGATCAAGAAACCGAAGATAAACGGGGAAAAGAGAAATTAACAGACTAGTCCCTGAATTTCTACGAATTCTACAAATATGCCCAGGTAAGTTCGTATGGTTGAAATTTGATAATTATATTGAATTTATGGATGGTATTATATATTTATTTATACCATTTGTTAAAAACATGAAATATTATTATATTATGAAATTAAAGTAAATGTTCGGATTTAATGGAACGCGAGATTTGAGTACCATCTTTTTTAGCAAAAGATGAATTGACGAATAAGACCATGGCAATGTTTAAATGTAAGACTATAGCTGGGCTATGGCATTTTAATGAAAAGACCATAATTGGGTTATGGCATAAAGAGAATGGCATAAAGAGAATGATGTGCTCATATCCGTAAGTCGTTCTCCGATTCGAAAAGACTTGGTTAGTGACATGGAAAATTCATGTATATGAAACTTTTCTGATAATTATGTACATTCATGATTATGAATTGTTATCAAAATAAATATACACGAAATTCATGAAAATAATGCTATAAGGAATATTGATTGTTATTAAATTGAATGTATGTGGAATTGTGATATTTGAATATTGGAAAATTGTGGAAATTGGAAAGTGAATTGAAACCCTATTAACTGCATCGGGCTGAGTTGGATATAGTTGGCATGCCATAGGATTAGAAGTGTTCAGGGATACTTCAACCTCGAGTCGATGAGACACTGGGTGTCAAATTGTTACTTCGGATAAATTTGATGAGGTACTGGGTACCAAATTACTTCGGCATGGCCGATGAGACACTGGGTGTCAAACTGTTACTTCGAATTATCAGATAAGACACTGGGTGCCAAACTAGTGTGTTTTGGTTGGATCCGTGTATCCGCCCGAGTCTGAGTCAGGTTAATAGGGGTAAACAAATGAATTGATAATATAATCAATATTGAATATGAATTGGAATGAGATATTGAATTGAATTATATAAATGAGATGTATGAATCATGAGTTCATGAAATGGACATGGATATTGTTAAATGATTGTGTATTAAATTGTGATAATCTATTTGAGATAGTAAATTGATGAGAATTGTATGTGCTAAGAATGATCTATATATATAATTAATATTGAAAGACTTATGGTTATTACCGATATATACCTGAAATACTTGGTAATAATATTTACTTGATATATTGAAAATGACATGTAAATATGTGATTAACTTTAATATGTTGATACAAGGAAATTATGTATATGGTGATGAGTTGATAATACTCTAGAACGACATATTTTATGTGCTAATTGCATGATCATTTTGAGTATGATCCTACTAATTTAGATTATTTTGTGGTCTTTTATCTTTTAGAGACTAAATTGGAGGCGATAGGAAATTTAAAGGAAAAAGCACGAATTTGAAGATATAATGGGCCAACATGCAAAGAAAGAGAGAAGTGGTGCCAAAAATGCAAACATGGAAGACCCAAGGGCTAAAATGCAAAAGAAGAGATTTTATAGCGCAAGACTCTATTTTAATTTTAATTATATTAGGATAATTATTAAGGATTTTTATTTAGATTTAATTTTAGGATTTATTTTCATTTATCTTTATTTATCTTTTTTTATTTGTATTTATCTTTTAGAATTTCATTAGGAATAGACTAGGTTTTCTAGTACTATAAATAGGGGATGGAGTGGCACATATTTGACATCTCTTTTTTTTCTGTAAACACTCCCTCTCCCAAAAACTATGTCTTTTGTTCTCTCCATATTTTCTTCAATAAAAATCCCATTTATATTATATTTATTTATTTCCCAAAAATCATGAGCCACTAAACCAATCTAGATGAAGGTTGCAAAATTCCCCAAAAAGGTTCATGAAGCTTAGAACCCGCGCTTAGCCTTCTCAACAGGGTATTCATCACTTCTCCGCATTACGGGACTGACGCTTCCATCCATGTCCCTTAATAGGTGATCTTTTCAACTTGTGCAAGGAACGACCGCTTTGTACGTTTCGGGAAGGTTGCACAGTCGATTCATTGGCTTTCTGCGTCTGAGGTTGGTGAATCCAAGAGACAAAACGGCGTGGTATTCGCCGTTGGGAAGTGATGATCTAGCAGAAGATAGTCCCACAAAAGCGATTATTGGCTAGAGTCAGGCTCCACCAAATTTTAAATCTAATCCTTGAAGCTAGTGGTCGTAGGCGTCCTCTTCCACTATAACTGACTTATCCTGCCCGAGAAGGGTTACTTAAAAGCCAAGGATTGAACCCAAGGCAGAACGAGACAACCGGAGGCTAGAATCTCGCAACATAAGAAACTTTCTTTATTTTTAAACTTTGTTTATTATTTTTCCATTTTAATTTCTGCAATCTATTTAATTTCACAATTTCAATTCACTTTAAATTCTGTTTTTATTTTTTCCAGATTCTTAATTCTATTTTTTATTTTTTAGGAACGCAGGTGTTCTTTTTAAGAAATTGTCCAGGATTTCAATAAACGAGCATTCGTACAATCCGGTCCCTGAGGATTCAACCCTACTTCCTCTTTACTATTATTTTTACTATTTTACAGGGAATAGGATATTTTTGGTGCTCTCAACGACTGCATCATGAGTAATAAACCCAAGTGTGATATGTTGTGAAAATAAGTTTATCAATATTAAATTTATATGTAAGATGTGCAAGTATGCTAACTATTGTTGTTGCTTGATGATTAGGCAAGTGTCAAGCTATTGATTGAATAGTAGTATGTTTATTTATTTGAAGCGCTGAAAAGGTAAGTATTTAAGTGAAAGTAATTTAGTGCTCATGAAAGAATGGTAAGACTTAAATTATGAAATTTCTTATGAAATGACTTATTATGTGTCCAATATGAAAAACGCTTGGTTAAATGCACTAAGTTGTAACTATGGCTAAATGACGTGCATTTGAAATAAGTGTAGAAGAGTTAAAGTTATATAAAATTTTACTAAGCTAGAGGGTATATGTCTATGAGTGATACTATGGATTAGTTCACCTTGTGAATTAGTGAGAACAGTTTATAAGTATTACAGTAACAATAATGGGTCATTTTTTATATGTAAAGTTTTATAATTGAAATAAATTAGTATGATTAAAGATTATATGAGCTTACTAGGCATTCATTGCTTATATGTTTGTTTTATTTATCTATCTTATAGATTAACAGAAGCTCAAATGGGTTGGAAGCTTATCGGAGCCATATCACACTATCCATTGGTTCTATCGGTAATTATGGATGACTTGATTCTGGTTATAATGGCATGTATAGGTTATTTTGATTAAATGTTAGTCTATAGGTGTTATGTAGATATTAGTCATTTATTTGGTTTGCGTTTTGGCATTGTGGTATTTGCATGATTTGGTTTGCCTTATAATGTTGATGTGATTGAATGATGAGAGGTAAAATAGTAGTCGAATATGCATAAGAGGTGCCTAAAAGTATAATGATTATGTATGTCTAAATAAAAGTTAATACAAAGAATCATGAAAGAGTAAAATTAGCATTAAAATAATTTTTAGATAGCAGCAATGGTTCAATTTTGAAAAATTACCAAAAATTGAGGAGATCGAATTATAGGGTTAATAAAATAATAAATTAAATTTTATTGAGTCTAATTTTTCATAGAAGAAACGGTGTAAGCAACGGAATTGTAAATTATGAGATATAATAAATTTTGTGAGACAAGGTCAGAATGATTTTGGGTTCCCTTGTTCTGACTTTGGAAAATCATCAAAAATTTTAAAAAAATAATTAAAGGTTTAAATTTATATGTTTAAATTCTTAATGAGTCTATTTTCAATAGAAACAAATGGAAATATCATCCAAATATCGTACTAAGAGATAATTAATTTTTAGTGAAGAAAGGCCAAAGTTGTCAAACAGCAAAACAGGGATAAATTTGAAGATTTTACTGTACTTATTGACTAAATTATAAATTTTGAAATTTTTATGGTAGAAAGATATTTGAGTTTAGTTTCAAAAACATTAAGCGGGTCTTAATTTAGAATTCTGTAGCTCTAGATATAAATAATTTAGTGACTACGACTCAAGTAGACAGGTTTGATATGAACATAAGTAAATAGTGGAATTATCTGTAATTTTTTTGTAAACTCCGGTAACATCCCTAACCATGTTCCAGCGACGGATGTGGGTTAGGGGTGTTACATGTATAGTATGGGCATACAATCTAACTTAAATAAACTTTGATTGTGTGTTTGTTGCTTAGATTTGGGTTTCTTTCGTGCTTAATGCTATTTATAAATTAAATTCCTAAGTGATTGCTATAAGATTGTTTGTTAATAAGATAAGTAATTAATGGTGATGTCTTGATTATCAAAAAGGTAAGAAGAGGTTCGGTTACTAGGCGATCATCGGTAACTATAACCAATTTATTAAAGAATATTAAGATTCATCTATTGGGGATCAACCTGATTAAGCAACGAACAAGTAAAAATAGCGGAAGAAACTGAGAAATTAAATACACAAATTTAACGTGAAAAAATCCCTCCAAAGAGGATAAAAATCATGGGCAAAGATAATTTTACTATAATGACAAAAGAATAAAAAGTACAAAAGATGGAGATAAAAACTAAACCTCGAAACTCGAAAACAAAAAACTCTCAAAACGTGAACACAAAATTCTCCAAAAGTGTTATGAGTTCTAATCTTTAATGGGTGTATTTTCTAAGTTGTAAAAAAACCAATTTATAGGTTAAATTCGTAAGTAAAATAATAATAAAATAATCTAGACTAACTAGAGTTTGACTATAACAAATAAATAGAGTTTAAATGGGAGATTATCTCTGAAATATGAGTCATACTCAACAAATCTCCACCTTGACTTGTATTTCCACAACGTCATCTTTGCCAAAGCTTGCCATAGGCCTATCTTGAACTATGCAGGGAGTTAACTGAGTCGAATCTGTGCTTAGAAGTGGGAAGACTTCTAACCTTTGACTTGTGCACTGCCAAATCAAAACTAACTTGAGTTTAATTTTCACGAACACAATGCCCTAACTTTTCAAAACCTGCATCCAAAAGAGAACCTCTCTTCAACGAAATGGCCATACCTTTTTCCCTCCTATGACCAAGTTGTCTCCGCTCCAAACGAGTTGACTTTGACTCCGTAACGGATGAGGGAAGTCTGGCTTCACTGGTCATTGTAGAACCTTTTAGAATATAAAGACTGTCGGTCCTTTTACCTTTTAAGAAAACAAGGGTCCCACGAGATATCTTAATGCCGCTCGACTCGATATTGATTCTGCAACCTTTTGAGTCTAAAATACTCAAGGAGATGAGATTATTTAGTAAATCAGGTACATACCTAACATCTGAGAGTGTCTCAATATCCCATCACGCATCCTAATTTTAATAGTACTAATACTGATTACCTTACTGGATGAATCGTTTCTCATGCGCACAACTCCACCTTCAACTGAACTATATGTGGAGAACCATTCTTTATTGGGACACATGTGGAAAGAACATCCCAAATCTAGGATCTACTTGGACATAAGCTTGGAGCTATCGCTCATTGACACTAACATAAAATCATCACTGCTTTCGTCGGCCAAATTAGCACCAGCTACATCTTCGTTACTCTCAACAACCCTTTTATTTTGCAGTTTATAATAATCTGTTTTGACGTGACCTAACTTCTTACAATATCGACATCTTTTGCCTCGCTTCTTTGATGCTACCAAAATGAAAGCTTGCCTATCTGTCTTGCTATCCGAACCAAACTCATTGTCGAGTTTGTCTCCACTCAAAAAATGACCTTTCACATCCTCGAACAAGAGTTTGTCTCTGCCATAAACCAGGGTCTCTTTGAAAGACTTGTATGAAGGGGGTAAATAGCACAATAATATCATATTCTGATCTTCATCGTCAATTTGAACCTCAACGTTCTTTAAATCATTCAAAAGAGTAATAAATTGACTAATGTGATCTCTAAGAAGCTCACCTTCGTTCATGCGAAACGTAAATAAACGTTGTTTCAACACTAAACGATTAATCAGAGACTTAGTTGCATAAACAATTTCTAACATTTTCCACAATGCGGTTGAGGTTTTCTCCATTAATACCTCTTACAATACCCTATTTGTGAGGCACAACTGGATTGAAAACAGGGCCTTTTCATTAAGCTTTTCTCATTCTATTTGATCTAGATTCTCAGGTTTTTTCCCGTACGACCTTTTTTAGGCCGGTCTGAACTAGAATTGTCATCATTCGAACTTGCCACGAATTGAAATTTATGACACCATCGAACTTCTCAATGTCAAACCTTGTTGATGTCATCTATTAATAGGCCGATTAACGAAAATTGAACTAGCTCTTGATACCACTTGTTAGGGATCGACCAGATTAAGTAACGAACAAGTAAAAAATAGTGAAATAAATTGAGAAATTGAATACACAAATTTAATGTGGAAAAATCCCTCCAAAGAGGATAAAAAACCACGGGCAAAGACAATTCTACTATAATGGCAAAAGAACAAAAAGTACAAAAGATGGAGATAAAAAACTAAACCTCAAAACTCAAAACAAAAAACCCTCAAAACGTAAACACAAAATTCTCCAAAAGTGTTGTGAGTTCTAATCTTTAACGGGTGTATTTTTCTAATTTTGTAAAAGAGTCTATTTATAAGCCAAATTCATAAGTCAAATAATAATAAAATAATCTATACTAATTAGAGTTTGACTGTAACAAATAAACAAAGTTTAAGTAGGAGATTATCTTTGAAATATGAGTCATTCTCAACATCATCTTTGCATCAATAATCAAACATTTGAATCAAACGAAGAACTTACTTTGACTAGAGTTTCATCTCATCGATTTTTCCCCAATTTTAGTTATTATTTTCTTTGCTTATATTCACATCTTAATTTTAATTTAAGTTTTCTTTAAACAAAACCTTTTTTTTCTTTATTTTATTTGTTTTAGTTGAAGGAATAAAATTACTATTGATCTCTTTGAATATGAACTTACTTATCGCTTCTATTAATTAATCTTTTTGAAGTAAATTTTATTTGTAACGACTTCGACAACCATACATCAATCCATTAAATACTAAAGTTTTCTTCCTTTTTTTTTTCTTTTTTGGTTTCATCAACAAAGTCGTTATTATTTAGCTTAGAGACTGCTATATAACTAAGTAATCAAAATAAAATATTCATGATGGAATGGCTTCCCAGGCTTCAAATCTTCTCCGTGTACTTTGAGCCATTTTCTTGGTGGTTGCTTCACCACCAACAGTCGACTGCTACATTTCTGTGGGCACTCTAGGAATAGATGCTCCATGCTTTCCTCCTAGGCTTGACAGAATGTGCACTAGTTTTCACCTTTCTTTATTCTTTACACAATTTCAGCTTTTGGTAAGCAGGAGTTTTGAGAGACACTGTTTCAGTTTAAATACAAGTTTTTAGACAATTCCAGGATTTGTTCCTTCCTTGGGTTGTGCTCTGAGACACAATATTACTATTATTTTGTTCCACGTCAACATGGTAAGCCGATTTGACTAAGAAACGACCATCCACACCCATGTTTCATTTCTCTCTTGAGGGGTGTTATCATTCGACCTGTCTTGTTCTTCTGTTCCTTCGCACAGGGACAATAGAGTTTCTTTGCTGTGGGGAAACTTGCCTACTTATGCCTCTCTTTAAGAGATCTCCTCCCTCAACTATACTTCTCCATATCCAGGTGTCTGGAGGAAAACAAGTTTTGAAGAGCTTTTAAGGGAAAACAATTAAGGAAGATTGTTCAAGGACACTTCCAAGAGAACCTCCATAAGAGATCTAGAGGTATTTTTTGCATCATTGCTTAATTTTCGTTGGTTAGAACATCTCAATTAAGATTTAAACCCTGTTTTCTTGATTGTTGCAATAATGATACCAATTGAACTAAAGCACAACCCCTCATTTTCCTTTTGACTAATTCATATTCAAGGATCCAAATTCTTCTCCTTTTTTCAATTCAGTTTAACATCTTTTGTCTTGAATTCAAGTATCATATTCAGATTAGTCTTGAATTTCACATCAATCCTATTTTCAAAAGGAATCTTAAATTTCGTGAACCAAACGTACCCTAATTTTTAAATAGGACAAGGGGATACAAAGCAAAGGCTCTAGGCCTAAAACCATGCTTTCAAGTTCTAGTCTACGGTTACATCATCATAATTGTGGAGACAAGATTTACTGATCCCATTAACGTTCATGCATGCTAAATGTAAATGTAAATGCTCGTACACGCAAGGAGAAAAGCACTTAAGGGCAAAATAATTAAGAGGAAAAGATGAAGCCTGCCTCTAAGACAGATCATGAGGATGGAGCTTTCTCTTTCAGGGATTCTTTAACTGCATTCAACAGTAATGGCATTAACTTCTGGTTAGTGACAATGATGCCTGTGTCCACATCAAGATGCTTTCCCTTGGAAAAATCCAAGGGCTGCCCTGCAGCATCTGTGACCACACCCCCAGCTTCTGCAAATCATGAGTTGCAAACAGGTGAAAGGGCAGAAAAATAAACCAATGTCAGCCAATCAATCCTTAGCACTTTGAAAGAAAGCCAATGATGGAGTAAAATTGGTCCATACCAGTTACAACAATACACCCAGCAGCATGATCCCATATTTTCTCTCGATATCCTTTGTGAGGAAAACGCAGATATATGGCTCCATCTCCTCTGGACAGAGCACCATATTTTGCCTGACTGTCAATTCTAACCGGCGGTGCTTTGACACCGAGTTTCTGTTTACATCTCAACATTTTCAGTGCATTATCCAAGTGCTGGTCTATATGTGTCTGTGTGTGTGTGTGTGTGTGTGTGTGTGTGTGTGTGTGTGTGTGTGTAGAGAAAGAGAGAGGGGGAGTACTTGGGCAATCAAACTAGATAAATCATGCATGGAGTGTGCTGCTTCATATGACTCAAAGAATGATGCTTCTTCAGGATTTTCAACAGCACTTACTTGCACCTGGAACCCATAAAATTGTACAAGTTGCAAATACGTACTCAGATTAATAGCAATAAATTGTAATAAATTATAAAATCATTATAACCTTCGCTGCCGAAGAACCATCAAGTGGCTGCATATAAGTTCCACCACCAACTTCAGCAAAGAAAAGGCAGCCAACTTCGTTATTTGGAGAATGCTGGCCAGCATCCTTGAGGGAAGTTAGTGGAAGATTTGGACAAGCCAGCACACCCAGAACAACTTTTCCTCCATCCAGCAAAGCCAATGCTATTGCATACTGATCTCCTCTCAGAAAACTACAATGTAAAACATCAAAAACCATAGGCTAAAGTCATCAAGTTGGTCTAAAAGCACAAAAAATGAGAATAAAGTACCATTTCTTGTAATTGGAAAAAGGTAGAGATCATTATTTAGATATCAGAGATGAAATAAGCAAAAATAAAATAAAAATAGCAGTTACTTCTTTTACACCAAATTGTAAAGAAATCCAAACATAACATATATCAAAACCAAGACAGACTTGTGGTTTATCTTGCATGAAGTACTGTTTAGGTAGCCCCTTTTTCTTGCTCTCCAATCAATCCTTCTATACTAAATAACAGAAGATTGGAAGCAAATCTAAACATCTCCCTGCAGCAGTCATGGCTGAGTTAAAGACCGAAAATAAAAGTTACTACCTCATGTTGGATAAGGCATATCGTAAACAAAAAGCACTCAGTGGACATGAATCATTATTATAGCAGACACCAACTTCTTTATGACTAAAGTAAAATCACTTATGTTAAATATAAAGTTTCAGAGCTCACCCTTTAGTACCATCTATAGGATCTAAAACCCAATGTCGACCTTGGCAACCACCTTCAGATATGCCACTGTCAATGGCCGTGAGAACGTCTTCTGTGGATAAAGTAACATTGTATGATCCATCACTAGTTAAAGAATCGTTCACAAGTTTTGTAATGCGCTCTACTATTTCCTGGGCACCATCTTTGCGAAGATCTTTAGAATCCTAAAGAGAAACCAAACATTATTTAGATGGAAAGAAGGATTCTATGATTGTAAAAAGAAAGATGGCTGATGAATGCTGCTGAAACTATTATTCACAAGTAAAGAGATTCACCTCCTCGGCAACTAATGAGAATTCAGCATGAAGTTCCTGCTGCAGCACAAAACTAACCAGTGCCTGTGAGCCTGATGAAAATTTTAGAATATAAAAATGTCAAGGCAACATGTTAGTAATCAGTTTAGGATTCTTTTCTGCCAACCCTTTAGTTGAAAGATGACGAGACCAAGAACAGCATATATTACTTAAACCAGAAACTTTTAGGGATAAACAATGTAAAAATAAAAGACAAAAGAGCATTGCATCCAATAGAAACTTTTGCTCAATGCAGGAAGGAAAACATCATTCAACTTTGTAAATTTCCTAGTATAACAAATTGTGAAAAGAAGGAAAAACTAAATTCCTAGTAACATGCTAGCAAGAAGGAAGAAGCAAGTAAATCATCAGGGTAAAAAAATGGGAACCCATTTCAAATCCAAGAGGCATATTTCTTAAAGGGGATTAAAAGACTGGTAATGTTGGGTGAAAGAACCAAAGAGGAAGCAGCAGTTTAGAAACAAACCATAATCAGCTACTGTTACAGGAGTTTTATCAGTTTTGGATTGAACATCTGATTGCAGCAAAGCCTTTTGTACATTCTGCAGATTAAAACAAACACCCAAAACCCAAATTCAGCTTCTATATATATACACAGCTTGACACGATGAAATATATCACAGACCAAACCAAATGATAAAATCATCTGTATATTTTCCTTTTGAAATTAAGTATAGCAATTGTCAACGAAAAGCCTAAACTGAAAAACTTGAGAAGCAATTCAGTGACTTCAATTTCCCCTAATACTAGAACGGTCGATAATTCCAAAGAATCGGAAAAGGGAGTTTATGTTTTGACACAAAACATTAAACATACTCTGTAATAAGTCATTAAAGAACCACCCCCCCCCCAAAAAAAAGAAAAAACAAACAAAAGTTTAGATTTAAAGTAAAAAAATCCAAGGATGTGAGAAAATTACTGGAAACCCAAAAAACCAAAATGCATAGAAAAAAATGAGTTATTGATGAAAAGGGAAACCTGACAGAGACGAGCAGCAAGAGAAGCTGCTTTCTTTGCAGCAGCCAGCTCTTTATGATAAGACATTGCCACGATCACTGCTGAAGAAGAAAAAGGAAGAAGGCAAGTGAGTGAGATGAAAGAGTGGGCTTCTTTTTCAAAACGGAGGTGTAACAGTGACCTTCACGCTGTTCATGTGTTTTATTTTTATGAGTGAAGATTCTATTTTATTTTTGTCCTTTAGTTCAAAATGTACTAAATTTCAATTCAATGATTTCGTAAATAGATATTGTTTATTGCAGTCCATTCACCTGCTTTATATATATATATATATATAATAACTTAAAACTATTTTAAGTTTATATTATTTTTCTAATAAAGTCCCAGATTTTTTTTCAAAAAAAAATATTTTAAGTTTGTATTATTTTGACAAATCATCTAAAATGAACGTAAAAGTTAAAAGTTTATTAATTTTGATGATGTGTACAGTAATAATTAATTAATTTTTAAAAATTTAAAAATATTAATATATATATCTTTTATACTTTAAATTTTTTAAAATAATTTTTATATTATTTTGAATTTTTTAAATTTTAAAAATTAATTAAATTTCTTACATCAAGTTAATAATAGTTTTTTTATCATTTTGGGATGATTTAACAAAAAATACAAGTTTAAGAGCTAAAAAAGACGAAAGTTAAATGGATGACTAAAATGACCTTTTTTTTTAAGTTGGAGGACAAATAAGTCATTATACCTAATTGGAGTGGTAAAAGTACTATGGAGGGTCTTGTATTATGAATCAGATTATATTTTATCTTTTTAATTGAAAAATGACAAATTAGTTATTATATGTTAAATCAAAGAATAAATTAGTTATTTCTGTTAAAATATTCATCCAGTTATACTATTAAAAACTAATGTGACTGATAAAATAATTAGGTAATAACATGTGTTGTGCCACCTATCCTTTTTGCTAATGTATAGGAATTTATTTTTAACAATAGAAATAAATGAATTTTTTTAATGAAAGAATTGTTTGTTATTTGGTCTAATATACAGTGATTAATTTGTCTGTTTTCTGAGGGGACAAAATGCAATTCAACTCTTAGTATAAGGACTTCAATAGAGTACAATATCTATACTTATATTTAAGGCTAAACTACCACATTAGTCACTAAATTATGAGTAAGTTTTTATTTTGGTCATTTCTTAATTATGAGTAAGTTTTTGTTTTGGTCATTTAACTAGAAAAAGTTACAATTTGGTCACTAAACTATTCAAAAGTTTTCATTTAAGTCACTAAACTATTCAAAAAAATTTATTTAAGTCACTAAACTATTAAAAAGTTTTTATTTAAGTCATTGGGTTGTTAAGTTTTTTTTTAAAGTTACTCCAACAAGCTCTAGGCGACGATTCGATAACCGGTACGGTGGATCAATACTCATCGACAAGCAGAAGAACATACCTTAGATTCAACTCAATCTTATGGTCAATGTCGGAGATTAGAGAAAAAGTTGTTTAAAATTTGCTTCGCAGATTCTTGACATCCAAAGTTGTTTCATGAAAAATATCGAACTGTAGATGAGAAAGAGAAAGAGAAAGAGAAAGAGAGCTTTCAATTGGTACGGATAGTGTAGACAAAAAAAAACTATATAGCATCGATTTTAACAGTCCAATGAGTTAAATGAATAATTTTGAATAGTTAGTGATCAAATTTTAACTTTTTTTTTAATTAAGTGACAAAAAATAAAAACTTACCCATAGTTTAGTGACTAATAGTGTAGTTTGCCCTATATTCAAATATTTTATTTAGTGTCACAAATCAATTCAACACCTATTTAATTGAAAAGTTTTAAAAATATTTTTCTATATACAAAATAAATTATATTATTATAAATGTTATTTATCATTTTATACTTTTATATAAAATAAAAAATTTAATTATAATAAGATTTGAATATGCTAACAAAAAATTTTAACTTTTTAACTCTATTATTTCAATAAAAAATTATTTAAATTTTTATAAATTTTTAATAAATATATTTATTACATAATTTTTTTAACTCACATGTGGCATAATCTATTAGATTAAAATACAAATATTTTCTTACAGTGAACTGTTGAAATTGATTAGTCACTAATATTTTTAATCACCTGTCGGTTGAATCAATTAAAATGAGAATGGATGATCCAATCAATTTATCTAGTTGAATCAGTTTAAATTTTTTAAATATTTATTTTATTTTTATCAATTTTTATAAGATTTAAATTATTTAAATTATTTAAATTATTATTGAACTATCAATTGAATTGATTGAATAAAGAATATATCCTTTAACCCATTCCATCACAATTAAATTTTTAAAACATTAATTTCCAAACATGAGCATGTAATTCGATAAAAATTCAACTAAATCGTTCCATTCAATTTTTCACTTTTGAAATTGAAAACAAAACTGTATAGAATAAAAAGCAAAATATCTAAAATCTATAATTGTGGCTCAGCTCGGTTCGGTTCGGTGATTTTCACCAAATTTGGGCTTATTAAAAAATAATATCAACTTGTTTTGGGCCCAAAAACAATCTAATAGTGCAATTTTTTTTCTCTTTTTTTTTTCAACAACCATAATACATGCTCTAGATTCGTTTACAATTTATAAAGTGAATTAAATAATTAAATTAATATCTAATCAATAAGGCTATTTAAAAAACCATTTTAAGTTAATAAATTATTCAAAATTATTAAAAAGAAAGCTAAAACAAAAATAATCAGTATATAAAATTTTTCTGTGTCATTTTTTAAATTAGTTTAATTATTTATATCAGAGTGGTTACAATATGTCATATAATTAATTAAATTCATAACTATCAAACATATATAATTATGAAAAGTTGTTTTTTTTATAAATAAAATATTAATAAACTATTTTCTTAAAATTAGAATTATGCTTATAATAGGTTATTTCTTTAAACACAAATTGTTTTCATTCAACTTAATTTAGATAAAACGGATTCTATATGAAAAAATTAAACCCAAATTAAATTGTATAGTTTAAGTAATAATACTAACCCAAAATTAAATTCAACAATACAAAACCCAAATCAACTCAAATATATAAATTCAAATTATTTTTTCAATTTTCTCGATTTCTTTACTCAATCCTCTCAATATACCTACCAGAAAAAAGAAACCCACGTGCCACCTAAGTGTGTGTAAAAAGTTTATTTAAAATGATGAATAAAGATAATAAATGTGACAATATGCCCAGCACATTATTATCTAAGTTTCTTTTAACAAGAAAAGAGAGCAACAGTCAAGTTTGAGATAAATTCAAGTGGTTAATGTCTGAAGAAAAGATTGGTCCAATGAATCTTAAGAAGCTGAAATTTAGATAAGGTAAGAAGAAAAGGTGCTTAAAGAGTGTTTATATTGATAAATTAATTGAAGATTGTGTATCTTAAGATGGCAATTCTTCTTGAATGCACTACCATAAGTACTTAGATCCAAAACTTCAAAGAATGGTGGGTTGATGCAGTATTATACAATCTTTTCTGATTTTACAAAAAAAAAATCATTTTAACATCTATTTAATTTTTGTCTCTTTTAATCTTTAAATTTGTATTCTTGTCAAATCACCTTAAATAGATAGAAAAGTTAATGTTTATTAACTTTACTGATGTAATATATACGTGGATTGCCACGTGAATGACGCATCAGTAATTAATTAAATTTAAAATATTTTTTATAATGTTTATACTTTTTTAAATAATTTTAATATTTTAAAAATTTTAAAAATAATTTTTATAATTTTTTTGATTTTTTAAAATTGATTAATATTGATGTATCATTCACGTGGCAATTCACGTTGGTAATATTAACATATGTTAACTTTTCTATCCATTTTAGAGTGACTAGATAAAAAAGCAAGTTTAAAGACTAAAATAAGCAAAAAATTAAATAAAATACTAAACTAATTTTTTTATATAAAATTAGAGAGCAAAATAAATCATTTTGCATTTTTTAATTTTGTTACTCACCTCCCTATAGCCCAAACTAAATGGTGATGGAGGTTCTGAATAGTATCGGGGAGACCATTGTGGGGTACTTATAATTATTAAATGAATTATTTTGATTATTTTACTATTTTAAAAAAAATTAAAAAATTTTAAATTTTAAAAAGAGTTAATATTTATTATATAAAAATTATCTTGACAATTATTTTTTTAATTACAATTCAATTCTATATAAAATATTTCATTTATAAAATCATAAAAAAATTTTAAATATTAACTCTATTAAACAATAAACGATATTTTCTAAAACAGTAAATGTTAACTCTATTCCAGTTTGATCTTAATTTGAATCTTTTTAAATAATACAATGACTAAATTGATCCATTTAATATTAGAGAGACTAATTTAATCTTATTAGTTAATTGGTGAGGCAATAGCTTACCAAGGCGATGATCAGTAGCTGGTCTGAAAGGATGATCAGCCACATTAGGACTGAGACACGACCTAGACTCCTATGGGAGGCAGTAGTGGAGAATTTTTTGTAATGGGTGAAACCCTGACGGAGCAATGCCGCGTGGAGGTAGAAGGCCCACAGGTCATGAACTTCTTTTCCTGAAGAAGAAGCGATGTCAGTATTTGAGGAATAAACATTAACTAACTCTACGCCAACAGTCACGGTAATACAAAGGATGCAAGCATAGAGAGCAAATAGGATTAGATACCCTAGTAGTCCTAGCTGTAAACAATAGATACTAGGCGTTGTGCATATTGACCCATGTAGTGTTGTAGCTATCACGTTAAGTCTATAATAGAAATACCTCTCAAATATATTCAATCAATTTTGGAGGTTTGAGGCAACATTGTTTGGATCGAACTAATGATCTAACCAGTTCAATCACTCATTCGTAAATTAAAAAAAAATCTTAAATATATATAATTATCAAAAACTTCAAAGAAAATCAAGAAATAAAAAGGGAATTAATGCAAATGAGGTCCCTTTCCATATTTTATTACCAACAGAGTATACCTACCAAATATACTTTCACAACTCCCTTCAAAGTTTTTAGCCATTTGTGTCATTTATCAATCCCCATTTTTTATTTGATCCATTGTTTTCCTATTTTTGTTCGGATTAATTCCTTCTTTATCACCTCCACGGTAGTGGCTGCTGCTTCAGACGGTGACGCCGACAGCAAGGACAAGAGAAGCAAAAGAAACAACAATGTTGCCAAGAAGCAAAGGGAGTTTTGTTATTGGGATTTTTTCTGATTTGACCCACACTAATTTAGCTGAAAAATAGGCAAAACAGTTAGAACCGATTTTTATCTGTTTTTTCAATCGTTAGTTAGCGGTTTTTTCCAATTCTTGTCGGTTCGCCTAGAGCCATAAACATTGCTCCTTCTGTTTTTTATTTAATAAAGCCTTTTTTATATTTTATTTTCTTTTATTATTCTTTAATTTATGAGTAATTTATTTGATCAAGCTTTAGGTCAATTTTTTATCTGATTTTCGAAACAGTGAGATTTGAAGCCGTACATAAAAGTCTTTATTCTGATATTTGTTATTTTTTCAATTAAGTAGATAGGCACCAAGTAAAAAAGGATTTATTGATTCGGTGTTGTGTTGTGTAGTTGGAAAAATCAATACGATCAATTGCTATATTCGGTCTACTAAGGAACACATTTGCGTGTCCAATTGAGTGACTGGGTGGATCCGTCAAGGAAAATAACAATCGGATTTAAATGACCCACACGGTTGAGGTTGTTGGTTCGAGATAAGCCCTTCTAGTTTGCAAGGCTACTGAAGAGTTAAATCGTGAATGTGTGTTTCGTGGTTGTTCGTTCAATAAGGGTTAGTTATTAGGAGTTCTCACATTTAATTTACATACAGAAGGGTTAGTGGTCTAAGGCGCCCTCGATCACTATAGCTGAGTTACTGATTGGAGGAAAAAAATTCATTGTTCGAGATCAATTCGAAGTTGGAGCTTGAAGCTAGAGCATCGTCACATCAGTCTATTTATTTTTAGTTTTGATTTGGTTTTTTTAATGCAATTTCATTTATAATATTTTTGTTTTAATCAAACTTAATTCTCCTTTTTGTATTTTCGCACAAATCGTCACACATCATAGATACAACAGTTGCCTGACACACAACCTAGTTAAATCGAAACAATAATTTTAGATATCCCAATCATTATGGGATCAACCATACTCCCTATACTATTATTTATATATTATTTAGGCATAGGAATTTATTTTTGGTGGATTTGGCACTCATTTTTCATGGTTCAAAGAGTTTTTTAGGATTATCTCAATCGGTGTTCCAGTTAGTCTAGTTCGATTTCAACATCATTGGTTAGATGGTCGACAATAGTGTTATTCGCTGTAACACCCTCAACCCAATCCAAATTACCAAGTCTGGATATCGAATGCTACGACATAAACATACTTAGCATAAATTTTAACCAATCTACTTATAATCTTTTTTTAGCATACTTCATATTATTTTAATAAAGGTTTCTAAACAAAAGAAATTAAGAAAACATTCAGGAATACAATATACTTTTAAGAGCAAAAATATTATAATTCATTACAACACAAAAGATTGTTAAAAATAGACTCTTCTTAGTGTAATGTACTATACAACATATTCCTAAAATATCCTCTGTGTGCATAATAACCCAACTCGCCATTTCTTTGGCGCATTCTTGGCTTGGTCTATCCTGGTATACTCATTCTTACAACAACACATGAAACATGAACAAAATGCTTGTAAGTTCACGTAAACTTAGTGAGTTTTAATACAAAATACCTTGGAGCCTTTCTAGTTGAATTCCTCATCCTGAAGATTTTATATTACCACTAGGTCTTTGGCGGATACATTCATAATATCGGGTATATACTTATACATCAACTGCCATACTTAACATATCAACTCTCACTTCACTCCTTGGCTGACTCCAGATCTTACCAGATGATATATATATTCTTTTCTCTTAGAACAATGAAGGTACTTCTCAAAAGAATATCTATACAAAGCCCAATTTCAACAGATTTCCTCTTCAAACAAACATTTAACATTTTTCCCCAGAATGGTTGTTCACAAATATTATTCCTTGGTAGATACATACTTACTAATCGATCTTATATTTGGTGGATTCTCATACTAAGTTTGATAACTATTATACTACCAATCAGATCATATCCTGATTCAAACCCAAAACAAACTCATACTGATGATGAAACATTCCAGGTCATTCAAAAGAATTCCAAACATCTATGTTACATAAAAGAAGAACGCCTAAATTGAAAAATGACTTAAATTCCAAATAACCCCAAAATGAGACATGATACTATTTAGATATGAAAAATACCAAATAAGTCAGATTTCAACCCTACATAGTGTAGACGAACATAGACCAAAGAACACTTATACCTTTCATAATTACAAATATGGGCTATATTGGCAGACTACTATGGCAGATTCCCTCTTTAGAAATACAATTGTCAAATCTCAAAAATAGGATTAAAAGAAATTGAGTTTGTGAAACCAAGAGTAGTCACGCCCTAATTTTTAGTTAGATTGTGAAAATTTTAAAAGTGAATTAATTTGGTTCAATGGTTATGAGATGTGAGAAGTGCATACAAGGTTTTGGGTTCAAATCCTTTCCCTTGAATTTTTTTTCTATTTTTGCCTAAACCCCTATTGTTGAACTTGACAAGTGTCAATTGTATTTAGAATTTGTCCTAATAAATGACCTAAAACATTCGGGAGAAATATAAATAAGAATTTTGTACATATACTATTTGACCAATCAATTCAGTTGGCTTCTAGCCAGATCACGTTACAAAAACTGAATTAGCACAGTGGTCAAGCAAATTGGGCATATTATATATTTGGCGGTAATTCTCACTAGACTTAGTCTTCACTTGTCATACTCTTTTCTGTCTTCACTTGTCATACTCTTTTCTTAAATAGTAGAATACCCTAAGATAAATTCTTTAATTACTTCTACAATGGATACTTTACGCCAAACTCTAATCTGCCAAATGACTGTTAATTGGCAGACTATTCTACACCAAACAAATAACTTCACATCTACACGCCTTTTTCTCAGACCCGCCAGATTTGGGGTGTGACATTTGCTCCTCATAACAATAAGTGTAAACTACCAAATTGGTCGCCCAAGTTTTAGGCCACTTTCATTTGGGTCACCCAAAAAGAAATCCCCGTAATTTTGTCACTCAACTTTTAGGACACTTTCATTTTTGTTACCCATGCATTAAATCTAATAACGGTTGATTGTAGAACCCATATTATGTTTACACTTTCTTATTGGTCACTTAACTTTTAGGTTATTTTCATTTTGTTCACAAAAAAATAATATTATTTTAAGTATTGATTGGAGTAAAAAAATTAAAGATTAAAGTGCAAAAGCGGTAGAAACTACAATAATGCATTAAAAAGTTGTCAAATTGTACTTGTTTACCCCTTTTTGAAATTTCTAAATTTATTTATTTTTCAATATTAAAATTTTAAATTAAAATCAACTCAAATAACTCATATAAAATTCAAATTTCTATTGATTATATAATCTTGAATTTTACATGCTAAGCTAAGAGTAAAGAAAAACCATTGTAATTAATTGAATTAATTAATTTTACCTTCCATGCCAAACAAAATCCATAATCCTTTTCTTCACTTCTTTACCTAAAAGAAGAACAATCAATTAAGTTCTTTGCTATTCCTCTAAACCCGCTCGTGGAGTCTAAAAATCTCAACAGCCAGTGTATGAAATGATTTCTGATTAATTTTAGGAAACTTGTCAACCCTTAACCCTGCTTGTGGAGTTTAAAAAACTTTACTAATAGTATACCAAATATTTTTCCCGGATCTTACCCTTTCAACCTAAAACTCACTTTTGTTTTTACAATCCACATTTTATAAATATACCATTTCAACAAAAACTTCATTTATTTTTCATAAACTTTTTTATAAATATATTTAGTAGATAATGTTTTCACCCATAATATTGAAAATAGTGATACAAGAAAACTTATCTTTTAGACTTAACTCACAAATTAATACATAAATTCTAACAATTTTCTCATTTTAATATTTAAACCATTTTTTTATCGGTACAAAAGTATTAACCATATATAATTTTAATTTTGTTGCCCCTCGACCAAGTAAACTGCCTGGAATAATCCAATATGTAAAGGCACTATCAGCCCACTTGAAAAAAAAACAGTTGACTCTGTGCTCTCTGGCCCATCCCATATAGAAAATTGAATCTTCTTAGACTAAAGAAGTACCTTGCCACGACTCAAATGTGTAACAAATCACTGATCAAGCTTCACGAAGTAATTGAATCATAATTTCGATTTTTAACAAAGAAAACACACAGAAATAAATAGACCAAAAGAAGTTGTTAAGGGTGAGCGTTCGACCGAATCGATAAAAATTTCGAGTTAATTGGGTTGACGAATATTATTTTATCATCTTAACTTGAATTAAAATTTTCTCGAATCGAGTTGAGTGAGATGGAATTCGAATTGAATCGAATCAAATATGTCGAAACCATTTTTTTGAAAAAATAGGAATCGACTTTGTTTGAAAGCGAAAATTAAAACGGGAGTTGCCACCGATCTTTATTAGGTGTGATCGGATCGCATTTGTTTTAATAAAACATTTTAGTTTACTAAAACGGTATTTTTGGTCTACGAAACTCGAAAGACCGGGTTCGGGAGTCGGTTACGTATGAGGAAGGATTAGCACCCTCAACACGCCCAAAAATTGGTACCAAATTGATTAGTTAAAGTCTCAATGTGGAAAGTTGAAAAAAATCGGGAACGGATTTAAAATGTGATCCTTTTCTATTAACGTTGATTTTTTCTTAAAAAAATGCTTGAATTAGTCCAAAACGATTGTTAAAGATTTCATTGTCTCGAGATATCGGAGTATCACATCCCGTAAGTTAGGACACAATACCATGAACTCCCGAGCGCAAGTTTATTTTTAATTTTAATTGGAAATCTGTATATTTTAAAACTCAAAAGGATATTTGGTAATCTAGAATCAACGAGAAAATCGAAACCCCGTAAGTTAGGGCACAATTCCTCGATGTTCCAAAACGCGAAACATTACCTTGTTTTGAAATTTTTGTTTTGAATAATAGCGAATTCAATATTTAAACGACGTACATTGTTTGTTTGGATTAAGATAAAACAATTTATTGGATAAATGCAACGAGGCTTGATTCATCGATGATATGAAATAAAAATATAGTAATGAGCCTAGAGCAATGATACATGAACACGACATTATACGAATGAATAACAATAATACAAAAATACGAAAAAAACAAATTAAAATACACACAATGACAATTGTCGAGACCATTTTCAAATCGAGTTTTAGAAAATGGGAATCGACTTTAAGAAAAACGAAAACGGGAGTCGCCACCAATCTTTTTAAGTGTGATTGGATCACCTTTAATACAATTTTATTTTAAAGTTATCGGTTTTGGTCTACGAAATCAAAAGAACGAGTTCGGGAGTCGGTTACGTACAAGGAAGGGTTAGCACCCTCGTAACGCCCAAAGATTGGTACCAAATTGATTATCAAATGTCTTTAAGGTCGGAAATTAGAAATTTTAAAACGCAATCCTCTTTAAAATATTCTGGATTTTGAAAATTGGAACTCACTCGTAAAATATTGACATTGAGTTAGCCTTTCAGAAATCCCTATCTCGAAACAACAAAACGCCACATCCAGTAAGTTTGGACATATTGCTTTGAAATTCCAAGACAGACACTTACATTTTGAAAACCTTTAAAAACTTAGAAGGGTATTTGATTATTCGAACTCAACGAGAAGAGTCGCAACCCGATAAGCTAGGGCACTACTTTCCCGAAATTTCCAAACATCAAGCATTGCCTTTATATTTTTTGAAAACTTTGGAGCCCTTTTTTTTTTAAAAAAATGATGATGTGTGAGGAATTATATTGCATTATAAATCATACATAGTAACATATTATTGTAGTAGGTAAATAACACATGCATTTAAACAAAGTAATGGTAATAATATAAAGATTGTGCATTAGACACATACATATAAAAATAATAATATATATAGCAAACATTAACAATATGCATACAAAGTTATATATGGTATGAATTGAGAAAGAATAAACATACAAAATAATAATTAAATAATGCATGATATCAAAAAGCAATCATCAGATAATATATGATATACAAATATAATGTCAATATGCATGTTCACAAAATATAACATCTAATAATAATAATAATAAACTTTTAACACATACATGATACATACAATATAAAAATATCTAAAGAACTACTATATAAAATAGAAATGATTGATTGCTAACAAAATATATATATAATTAAAAATAAGATATTTCATAACAATTTTAGAATAGTATATATAATATATAATAACAAAAATATTTACAAAAGAATAATAATCATATGGTAATATATTGGTTTAAGAGTATGTAAGAGAATTCATAACAATATTAATTTAAAATGAAATAATATATAATAAATAAATAAATAAATAAATAATGAAATGTATATATAATATGAGTTTAAAATATAATTTAATAATAATTTACAAATTCTAAATAATATACATATGATATAAACATAAATAATATAATTGGTAATATGTGATAATATATATATATATATAAAATAATAAGTAATATATAAAGATAAAACATAATAAATGTTATATAATAAAATATATGGGAAATAAGAAATATAATAAATATAGCATGAAATAATGAAAGTTTATATGTAAAATAATATATATAAATAATAATAAATATAATATATGTGAAAATATAACAATATATATATAAAAATGATATAAAATAATAATTTGAGAAAAATATTAGATAATAATAATACATATAATAAAAATAACATTTATAATAAAATAATCTTATAATGTATAATATAGAAGTAAAATTAAAATAAAACAAATAATAAATATATATAAGATAATAAAATAAATATAGGACTAAATTTAAAATTTAGCCAAAATTATGGGGCTAATTTTGAAAGGAATAGAACTGAATTAAGGCCCTATTTAAAACACGCGCAAAATCCAAAGGGCTTACTGTGCAAATTGCCCTATTCCCAAAACGGTGACGTTTTCCAGAATACAATTTAATAGCCATCGGGACTCAATTGAATTAAAATTAGAATATTGGGGTAAAATTAAAAAAATAAAGTGAAATCATGAGAAATTAAAAGTTGAGAGGACCGATTGGATAATTAATCCATTTTGCAAAAAGCGCGGATCCTACCCAGGCAATCGGGTCAACGCGCGGATCCTTGGGGTCACAAAACGATGCCGTTTTGTCAAGGCTATAAAAGCCAATTCCTCAGCCTTTAGTTCATTTGAAGCCCGATTTAAAAAAAAAACTAAAAAATCTCTCTGAAAGAAAGAGAGAGGAAGGGAGCTCTGGGCTTTGGCCTCCGTTGGTCACACTCCACCCACGCGCCCACGCGCCGCCCTAAGGACCACCGTATACGGTAGCTAGGGTTCGAAAAACCTCTCCTTTTTCGTGCCATCCGTCAGGTAACCCTTTCCTTTTATTTTTACGTTATTTTTGTGTACATATATATAAATATTCATATGCTTCTATACTGAAAATAGAGAAATGGAAGACAAAAATATAAAAACAAGAATCACCTTTGAAACTGTTTGTATCCGTTTTTTTTATTTCTATCTGCGTCCCTTTTTAAGGGTTACAAAGGGCTTTTTATAGCCATTGATTTGTTACATAAGGAAAGAAATCTCCGATTTCTTTCTATTTCTTGCCTACTGTATCTTTGGCCATTATTTGCTGAGTTTCCTTTTCTATTTTGCAGGTACTCCGACGATCTCGGCGTTAACGGTGGTACTAAGGCCAGAGGGGAAGCCTGAGATCGCGGTACTGGATGGTCGCGAGAGGGACGAACGCATTGATGGCGCTTTGATGGCCTCGATCTGGGGAGTTGAACCGACGCTCCCCGAAGCTTCCAGAAGCTGTTGCGGCGCTGTAGGGAGAGAGCTAGGGTTAGAAACCCTAGCTGATGGTGTTAGGTTTTGGGCCTCTGAGAGCTTGGGTCAATTGGGTCTAGTTTAGGTCTGGGCCCGTTGGGTATTGGGTCCGTATATTTGGGCTAGTTTAGTATATCTGGGTAAGATGTAAACGGGCTTAGCTGAATTGTTTTGGTTTTGGGCCCATGATTGGCCTTTGTAACCTGGACTGTTAAATAAATAAACATTTGTTTATTATTTTTTAATTTTGGTTTTGTGTTTCAAGGCCCGGTCAAATTTGGGTTATTACAACAATGATCATACACCATTCAAATAATAACATCGATAAATAAAGACCAATGAATTAAATGATACAAAGGTATAAAGCAAATTAAAATAAATAAAATGTAAACAAATTTTAGAATGATGATAAATGAGTTTAAAATAAATAATGTAAAAAAATGAATTTTTAAAATCAATAATATATAAAACAATTTAAGAAAAGATGATATATATATCTATATATAAATTTTAGAACAAATAATGTACATATATATATAAAAGTATAAAATAGGTAATATGAAAAAAAAATCTCATAAATAATAAATATAATATTTTAAAATAAATAAATTGAGTTTAAAAAGGTATATAAAATAATTTTAAACAATAAAACAATCTTAAATAAATAATACATAAAACGATTTTAAAATAAAAAGGTAATTTAAAGTAGAGAATATAAGACATTTTATAATAATTAACATATAATATTTTTATCATAAAATAAAATAATATATAAAGAATTTAAAATAAATAACTTAAAAAACAATTTAAAATATCACGTGAAAAGCTTAAAATAAATATGCAAGAAAAAGAAATTTTAAAAATACAAATAGTTTATAAAAAGAGAAACTAAAATAGATTAATATATATATTTAAAATAATTAATACGTGCGAAGAAAAAGAAAAAGAAAACGAAAACAAACTTGAAATAAGCAAAAATAAAACAATTTAAAGTATAAGGATCAAGGATTGAATCAAAATCAATAAAGAATTAGAGGTACAAATTTAAAAAAGAAGATCAAGGCCTAAATGAAACTTGCGCAAAATCACGAGGGCCAAATGGAAAATAATCCCAAATATCAAACTGCGTCGTTTCACGTACCCCTGCTTCGAAACTGGTCAGAGGACCAAAATGCATCAAAAACCAAAGTGCGGGGCCAAATTAAAATAAAAGAAAATGGGCACAGGACCGAATCGATATGCGCTGCAAAAATGGAGGAGCTATCCGCGCAAATAGCCCAAGATTTGAAAACACGCGGATCCCCCTGGGTATGGGTCGGGTTGAATGGGTTTCTCCCCCAAAACAACGCCGTTTGGAGCGCGTGGGGGGAGTCTGAAACTATGTCGTTTCGACGTTGTATTTAAACCCTCTTTTTTTTTAAATCCTCATTTCTGCCCTCTTTTTATTAAAAAAAATAAAGGAACCTTTAATCTCTCCCTTCTCTTCCCCATGGCCGACGATCGGGTTTCTTTGCCGCACCACCGTACACCACTGTATCCGGTGGCCGGTGATGCGCAAAAAGGGGCTTTTAGCCTGCTTCAAATGGATCCAAAGCGAGGCTCTCCAAATCCAAAGAAAAACGAAAGAAAAGGCCTCTCCCCCTCACTTTTAGATCTGATCTAGACAAAGGAGAAGAGTCCTTCGACGACGTGACTGTGGGTTCTCCGGTAAGGTTTTTCCTTTCCATTTTTTGTTCAAAAGAAAAAATAAAATAAAATAAAACGAAAATTTGAAAGTAAAAAGATCAACCTTTTTCTTGTTTTTGCTCTTTAATTTCTTAAATGTGCGTGTCAAAAAAAAATACAAAGTGATCGAACATGGCCTTTGAAAGATTTCAAGAGAGCTTTGAATAAAATTGTACTTTCCTTATTAACTAAAGAATTGAACTTAAATAGAGAAAAGAGTCCTAATCTTAATTAGGAAAATAGTTCCCTTATTCTAGTAAACTACTAAAAAATAAAATAAAAAATTTCTAGAATATGAATAAAACTTATCTACCCAAATAAGATTTATCTACCTAAATAAATTTAAAATATATACATATTTCAACACCCTCCCTCAAGTTGGTGCATATATATCAATCATGCCCAACTTGCTTACAAAAAAATCAAAGCTTGTCTTAGAGAGTCCTTTGGTGAGGATGTCAGCTATCTATTGTTTTGAAGGAACAAACGGCATGCACACTTGGCCTTCTTCAATCTTCTCCTTGATAAAGTGTCTATCAATCTCAACATGTTTAGTTCTGTCATGTTGGACTGGGTTGTGAGCAATACTAATGGCAGCTTTGCTATCACAGTACAACTTCATTGGTGAAGTTATTGGTTTCCTCAGGTCTTCCATAATTTTTTTAACCACATCATTTCACAAATTCCTTGAGCCATTGATCTAAACTCAGCCTTTGCACTACTTCTTACTATAACACTTTGTTTTTTGCTTCGCCAAGTCACAAGGTTTCCCCAAACAAATGTACAGTATCCTGATGTAGATCTTCTGTCTGTTATTGAGCCTGCCCAATCTGCATCTGTATAAGCTTCAATTCCTCTTTGTTCGGATTTCTTGAAGAATAAGCTCTTTCCCGATGAACTCTTTAAGTATCTTAGAATTCGAAACACTGCTTCTTCATGTTCCTCCATTGGGGAGTGCATAAATTGACTCACTAAGCTCACTACAAAAGCCATGTCTGGCATTGTATGTGATAAGTAAATTAACTTACCAACTAATCTTTGGTACTGCCCTTTATCGACTAATCGACCTTCTTTATTTCCAAATTTTACATTTGGATCAATTGGTGTGTCAGCTGGGCGGCAGCCACTCATCCCAGCCTCTTTTAAAAGATCAATCACATATTTTTTCTGAGAGACCATAAGACCCTTCTTTGATCGAGCAACTTCTATTCCAAGAAAGTATTTCAAAGGACCCAAGTCTTTGATCTCAAACTCCAATGCTAGATGCTCCTTGAGATGCCTTATTTCATCTACATCATCTCCTGTAAGAATGATATCATCGACATAAACTATAATAACAACTATTATACCTTTTTGTGAATGTCGATAGAACATTGTGTGATCAGCTTGCCCTTGTGAGTAACATTGTTTTTTAACAACTTGAGTGAATCGTTCAAACCAAGCTCGAGGAGACTGCTTCAGACCGTATAAAGATTTCTTGAGTTTACATACTCGAGTTCCAAATTTTTCTTCAAAACTTGAAGGAGGATCCATTTAAACTTCTTCTTCAAGTTTTCCATTTAGGAAAGCATTCTTTACATCTAGCTGCTGTAAAGACCAATCAAGATTAACAGCAATTGATAAAAGAATTCTGACGAAATTTAATTTGGCCACTGGAGCAAACGTTTCAAGATAATCTATCTCGTATGTTTGAGTGTACCCTTTAGCTACCAACCGGGCTTTGTATCTATCTAAAGATCCATCTGGTTTGAATTTGGTTGTGAACACCCATTTACAGCCCACTGTTTTTTTCCCTATAGGTAATTCTATTGTTTCCCATGTACCTATTTTTTCAAGAGCGTGCATCTCCTCTAAAATAGCCTCCTTCCACTCAGGAACCTGTAAAGCATCTTTCACATTTTTGGGTATTTGTACAGTATCGAGACACGAAACAAAGGTTGAGAATGTCAAAGATAAGGCTTTATAGGATACAAAGTTAGACATGGGATATTTGACAATATTTCTAACACCTTTTCTTTTGGCAATTGGAATATTTAAATCAGAAAATTCATTGGCTGGATTATAAGCTTTACCTGGACTTTTGACAGGATCTTGCGAGTCGGATTCTTGGTGATGAATCTGGTGGATTCCACTTTCTTGATTTTGATTTCTTCTTGAGTAAACAATTAACTCCTTTGTTTGTTCTTTATTTTCATGATCAGACTCTACACCTTTATCCTCCTTTTCGTTAACATTAACATCATTAATTTTTGTGTTAATTATAAATTTGCCTTCCCCATTATTAGAATCCCTATGTTATATATTCCTAGTCTCTTCTTGATCAATTATAGAATCTTCCTTAGTATGATTCCCTCCCTGAAGATTAGAATCAAAATAAGATTGTGTTTCAATAAATGTGACATTCATGGTAACTGTAATCTTCCTATCAATTGGATCATAACATTTGTAACCCTTTTTATTAGAAGCATAACCAACAAAGACACATTTTTTTGCTCTAGGATCTAGTTTACCTTGGTTGTGAAGATGAACAAAAACACTACACCCAAAAACTCGGAGGGATAAATCTGAAATCAATTTAGAATTAGGAAAGTTATCTTTAAAGAGACTAAAAGGAGTTCTATAATTTAGAGTTTTACTGGGCATTCTATTAATAAGATATGTAGCTGTTAACAATGTAACGCCCCGTACCCGAGACCGTCGCCGGAGTCGAACACGAGGTGTTAACAGACTTAATTCATTACTTAAACAGCTCAAATAATTTATTTTTTAAAATTTTCAGTCAAGCTAGCAATCTACATCACAGTCGCTTAAAAATTCATATCTCGAGTTCCAAAACTCGAAATCCAATTCCGTAAATTTTCCCTAAAACTAGACTCATATATATATTTACTAATTTTTTTTCTAGAATTTTTGGTTGAGCAAATTAGTACAGTTTATTAGTTAAAGTCTCCCCTATTTCAGGGTTCGACTGCTCTGACCTCTGTGTATTACGAATCAGATATCTCCCTGTACAGAGTTTCAATGACTATGCCGTTTGTTTCTAATAAAACTAGACTCAATAAGGAATCTGTACATATAAATCATGACTTCTAATTATCTTTGAAAAATTTATGGTGAATTTCCAAAGTCAGAATAGGGGATCCAGAAATCGCTCTAGCCCTGTTTCACAAAAATTCAAATATCTCATAAAATATAATTCATATACCTGTTTTGTTCAATCCATACGAAAATAGACTCATAATTCTTCAATTCAATATTTTATTCATCATCTAATTGTATCCCTACTATTTTTAATTATTTTTCAAACTCACGTCACTGCTGCTGTCTGAATCTATTTTATGGTAAATTTTATCTATTTCATGGTTTCCATGGATTAGCTAGCAATTTAGCATACATAACACCAAATATGATCATGATTAGCCATTCCAATGGCTAGTCATTACCAAGCATTTCCATACCACTCAATAACCATATCATAAGACCATATATACAAAATGATTATAATGCTATACATGCCATACTCAAAATATACAAGCCATCATGCCAAGATGGTGTACGGATAGTGTGAGCGAGCCTCCGACCGTTCCCGATTTCCGAGCTGGCTTGTCAACACTACAAGGAATGAAAAGGAGGGAGTAAGCATAAATGCTTAGTAAGTTCACATGCAAATAGCAAGTAAAATAACCATATAAGCAGACATAAAACATCATTTGCATAATCGTCACCAAGACATTCATATCATATTTTTATTTATCATCTTACCATATTGTTGTTATATCGATTTTTCAACCCGAGGGTTAAGTACATACCTGTTCAAAGTATTCATTTCACAACACTTACAATACGTCCTTTTCATCTTGAGTATTCCTCCATTTGAGTAGAACTTTACCCGTTGAACACATCGAAATATAATTCGGATACATGGAAAGTTTGCACATAAGTGCCACATATGTAGCCAAGCTACCATGTAACCTGCCCATAAGCGAACTCGGACTCAACTCAACGAGCTCAGGCGTTCGCATCCATAAGTGAGCTCGGACTCAACTCAACGAGCTCGGATGCCTAGTTACATCTTTCGAACTCGGACTCAACTCAACGAGTTCGGACATTCGCGTCCATAAGTGAACTCGGACTCAACTCAACGAGTTCGGATGCCCAAATATCCCAGTGACATGTTACTTGTATCCTAATCCATTCCTAAGGTTCAACGGGACCGTTTTCCCAACCATGTGTCTCAACCATCTTCTATGGAATGCCGATACCGATACTCGGTAGTATTTCAGATTTTCCAAGTATATCACATAATTTGACATATTATCAAACAATTGTCACGAGTATGATATTTCATAATAATTATCATATCATTTAAATAACATTAAAACATTTAAAATAATAACTACGTTACCAACATTTACATATGAACTTACCTCGTATGCGAAAATGGCTACTTTTACCATTTCGTCCACAACTTGGTATTTTCCCCATTTTAGCCCGAATTTCAGTTTTCCTTGCTCTATCATTTAAAATATAGTCTAATTAAGACTCACATTATTCAAATTGACCCAAAATCATATTTTGGAAAAATTACAATGTTGCCCTTAAACTTTTGCATATTTACACTTTTGCCCCAAAGCTCGTAAATTAAACTTCAGCCTATTTTATTATGTTTAATGACATTCTGATAATTTTTCCCTTCTATGACAACATCAAATTCTCACTCTAACATGTACTTATGACTATTAGGTATTTTTACCGATTAAGCCCTTTTGCTCGTTTTCGCTTAAAACCGAGTAGTACAAGTTGTCTAACATAATTTAAAACCTCATATTCTATCATAAAACATCAAAATACACAAATTTCACCTATGGGTATTTTTCCAAATATGATCCCTAAGTTGAATTATTGCTAGCATAAGCTTAATTGAGCTACCGGGACTCCAAAAACGTAAAAATCATTAAAAACGAGGCTAGAATGGACTTACAATCGAGCTTGGAAGCTTGAAAAACCCTAGCCATGGTTTCTCCTTGATATATTCGGCCATGGGGTTGAAGATGAGCAAAATTGGCTTTTTATTTTGTATTTTAATTCATTTTACCCGTAAATGACCAAAATGCCCTCACTACTAAACTTTCCAAAAATTCCATCCATGTCCAATTTTTGTCCATAGACTTAGAAATTGGTAAAATTTCTATTTAAGACCTCCTAATTAATATTTCAAAACAATTTCATACTAGAAACTTCTAGAATGCAAGTTTTGCAAATTATTCGATTTAATCCCTAATTTCAATTTAAGCACTTTATGCATAAAATTTCTTCACGAAATTTTCACACAATCATGAAATCATATCATAGACCACAAAATAATCATAAAATAATTATTTCTATCTCGGATTTTGTGGTCACGAAACCACTATTCCGACTAGGCCCAAAATCAGGATATTACAAACAAGGCTTCGCCCCAAAGATAACGTGGTACTTGACTAGTGAACATCAAGGCTCTAGTTACTTCCAAAAGATGTCGGTTTTTCCTTTCTGCAATCCCATTTTGTTGTGGTTTATTTGTACAAGAACTTTGGTGGACTATTCCATGTTTGGTTAAGAAAACACCTAATTGGTCGCTAAAAAATTCCCCACTATTGTCAGTTCGAAATACTTCTATTTTCACACCAAATTGTGTTTTCACCATAGCATAAAAAGACTAAAACACATTTTTAACTTCAGACTTATCTTTTAATAAAAATGCCCAACAAAGTCGAGTATGATCATCAATAAATGTGACAAACCAACGTTTTCCTGAAAAAGTCGAAACTCTTGAAGGTCCCCAAACATCACTATGAATTAACAAAAAAGGTTTGGAGGCTTTATATTTTTGAGGTGGAAAGAATGACCGATGATGTTTAGCCAATTCACAAAATTCACAATGATATGAAGAAGGACTTTTATTTTTGAATAGATTAGGTAACAAATATCTTAAATAATAAAAATTAGGATGTCCAAGCCTATAATGCCAAATCATAATCTTATCAAAGTCAGAAACAGAATTTAAACATAAAGTAATTGTTGGTTGACTTAGATGGCCGTCTTCAAGAAAGTAAATTCCACCAAATTCTTTAACATTGCCAATCATCCTCCCCGAGACCATGTCCTAAAACTTACACATAGAGGAGTCAAATATAGCATGGCAATTTGAGGACTGAGATAATTTACTGACCGATATGAGATTACAAGCTAGATTTGGCACATGTAAAACATCATGTAAAACCAAGGAAGATGAAATTTTAACAGTGCCTTTCCCGGCTATTGCCGAGAAGGACCCATCTGCTACTTTGATCTTTTTGTTTCCCGCGCAAGGTGTGTAAGTTGAAAAAAGAAAATGACTGCTAGTCATGTGATCACTAGCTCCAGAATCAATGATCCATGTGTTTGTTTTACAAGGCTTGACACTGAAAAAAATAGAAAAATCAGTACCTGATTGGGCAACTGAGGAAGAAGGATTATTGGATAAGTTAGGAATAGAAGAATTCATCCGAAATTATGGTGATTGAAAAAACTTGTGTAGATGCTCTAATTGTTCCTTAGTGAATGGAGACCCTTCTAGAGAATTTTGGCCCTCATAATTTCCATTAGTTGTTTGGAAAGCTGTGCTATCCCCTGATTGTGAACAACGACCATCGCCACTTTTTTTCCTTACATTTGTCGGCTTTCCATAGAGCTTCCAACACGTTTCACAAGTGTGTCAATATTTTTTGCAGTGATTGCACCAAGGTTTTTTCTTTTTTTTTTTCACTATCATCATTACTTTTAATATTTACAAGACCAGAATTATCATCATTAGCTTTAAACCTTGGCTTTAACATTACTTTTCTCCTTGTCTCCTCTCTTCTAACCTCAGAAAAAATCTCACGAAGTTTTGGAAGCTGTTTTTTTCTTAGGATCTAAGATCTCACTTCATCAAATTCTTTATTTAATCCAGCTAGAAACAAATAAGCTATTTCATTCTCTTCTTTTTTCATAGCTTTTACACCATCTCCGGGACATTCTCATTCATCATTATAACACTGATCCAGTTCTTGCCAAAGAGACATAATCTCATTATAATAAAGAGTAACTTCTTTTTCCCCTTGCCTAGCTTTCCACAGTTTTATTTTTAACTCAAAAATCTGTGAAGCGTTTTCTAAATCTGAATAGGTGTCTTTCACAGCGTCCCAAACATCTTTAGCAGTTGGGAGAAAAAGAAAAGGTTTACCTACGGATGCTTCCATGGAATTAATAAGCCATGCAATTATCATAGAATTTTCTAACCTCCACTTGCTCATCTTTGGATCGCCCACCCGTGGTTGCTCAACTTCTCCATTTAAATGACCTAGCTTGCCGCGCCCATCAATTGCTAATTTTACGGATTGCGACCATTCTAGATAATTCTTGCCATTCAACTTGTGAGATGTCAGTTGAAAAGAAAGGTGAGACGCCTCTGTCCCTTGAGTCATTGTACTCTCGATAGTTGTTTCAACTGTAGAACTTTCTTCCTCTGTTTGATTGCTGGATCTCTTATCTCCAGTGAAGGCTGTTTTAACCATGATGTTACTAGAGATTTTAATCTAGCTCTGATACCATGAAAGATTTCAAGAGAGCTTTGAACAAAATTGTACTTTCCTTATTAACTAAAGAATTGAACTTAAATAGAGAAAAGAGTCCTAATCCTAATTAGGAAAATAGTTCCATTATTCTAATAAACTACTAAAACATAAAAAGAAAATAGTTCCCTTATTCTAGTAAACTACTAAAAGATAAAATAAAAAAATTTCTAGAATATAAATAAAACTTATCTACCCAAATAAGATTTATTTACCTAAATAAATTTAAAATATATACATATTTCAACATTTATAGCCAAATATACGCTCGTTTTGTTTCTATTTCTTGTCTGTTTCTTCATTGTTTTTTCTTTGTTGTTTGCTATTGTTTTTGTCTTCTTGTTCGTTGCTTCTAGCTTGTTAGTTTTGTTTTGTAGGTGACTTGAGCGGTCAGACGCGTACGAGGAGTCGTGCAGCGCGCGTGGAGGCAGCAGTCAGTGGTGGCATGCGGCGGTTGAAGGCTTGGTGGCTAGGGTTTTTTTGTGTTTGCTGAAAATGTTGATAGCTAGTAGGCTAGGATTTAGTTTGGGCCTTGTAAATTGGGTAGGATAGATTTGGGTTTTGGGCTATTGTTTGATTTGGGCCATTTTAATGTATAAAGGGACTGTTAATAAATATTTGGATTTTCACTTATTTTTGGTTTATTTTATTTTATAAACATGGGTCAAAATTGGCTATTACAGCTGCCTATCTTTGCTTGTTGTCGTGTAACGAGAATGGACCAAAGACTTTAGAAGAGCTAATTTTGCCTAGTCTTGTCGAGTCTTGACTTCTTGGTGCTTCCTTTCTTCCAATAGCCTCGTTTCATCCCACTGCATCTTCAGGGGTATAGGAATTAGTGCCACGATTTGCTTCAATGTAATTTCATGGAGAAGAGATTTGTAACTTCGATCTACTCCGTTGCAACTTCAACCTGTTCTACTGCAACTTCAGGGAAACAAGGTTTGTGTCTTCAATCTACTCCACTGTAACTTCAGGGAGATTAGGTTTACCAAGATAACCTTAATCTATCCCACTACAATTTCATGGGTGTAGGATTAGTGGCTTCAATTTACTTCACTGTAACTTCAGGGAGATAAGATTTGTCATGATAGATTTGATCTGACCTATTGCAACTTCAGAGGTATAGGATTTATAGCTTTAATCTACTCTACTGCAACTTCAGAGAGATAAGATTTGCTATTTTTAGTCTGCCCCACTGCAACTTCAGGGGAATAAGGTTTGCTATCTTCGATCCATTCCACTGCAACTTCAGGGATATAAGATTTGTAACTTCAATTTACTCCTTTGCAACTTTAGGGAGATGAGATTCGTCATGGTAGATTTGATCCGACCTACTGCAACTTTAGAGGTATAAGATTTATAGCTTTAATCTTCTCTACTGCAAATTTAGAGAGATAAGATTCGCTATCATGAGTCTACTCCACTACAACTTCAAGGAGATAAGACTTGTAACTTCAACCTGCTCCACTGCAACTTCGGGAAGATAAGGTTAGTGGCTTCAATCTGCTCCACTGCAACTTCAGGGAGACAAGATCTACAATCTTTAGCCTACTCCACTACTTCTTAGGAAGATAGGATGGTGGCTTAAATTTGCTCCACTACTGGTTAGGGAGATAAGATTCGCCGTCTTCGATTTTTTCCACTGCAACTTCAGAGAGACAAGATCTGCAATCTTCAGCCTACTCCACTACTGCTTAGGGAGATAGGATGGTGGCTTAAATCTGCTCCACTGCAACTTCAGAGAGACAAGATTCGTCGTCTTCGATCTGTTCCACTGCAACTTCAGGGAGGCAAGATCTGCAAAATTACCGATGTTGCTACACCATCCTCTAGGGACATGATCTGTAGAATCGGTTTCATGTATCTATGCTTATGCCAAATAATTAGGATGCTATGATCGAAATGAATCAAATGCTCCTAACTAGATGTGATACTTATGTCAAATAATTAGGATGCTATGATCGAAATGAATCAAATTCCCCTAACTAGATATGATGCTTATGTCAAATAATTAGGATGCTATGATCGAAATGAATCAAATGCTCCTAACTAGATGTGTTATGAATGATATATGAATGCAGGAATGAAGATGATCCTTTTTAAAAGGCTTAATGTATCATTGCTCGTTGTTCATCAGGACATTATCGCTGACGTATTATGCTGCCATCTTGTTCAAGCTGGTATTTTTGACGAAAAACCCGAAGAAGTAATCACAAATTGGGCTATTCTTTCCCAAATGTTTCCAACTATTGGATTTGGTTAGTTCTGAATAATGGACCTGTTTCAAGTCCTCATACTAATTAGAAAATTTCAGAGTAATATGCGAAACTTCTTTTATGAAAGTATTATTAGTCCACTAATCGTTATTTCAATGCGAAATGCTTGAAAAAGATTGTAACAATGGACAAGAAGGAAATTAATTGAGAGCAAAACTCGAAATGAATAAATCAATCAAAGATTGAAAATACAATAAGAAGGAAATTAACTCAAAATGAATAAGTTAATCAAAGATAGCAATGCAATAGGAATGAAATTTATTGAGGACGTATCTTGAAAAGAATAATGTAATCAAAGATAGCAGAAACAAAGTGGGTAAAATGGAAATCTAGGTGCCCCAAATATCGCAGCTTGAGGTTCTTTGTACCAACTTCTTGAGAACCATCTGAATTCAATATGTGTTTAGGGGATCTGGACTACTTTGTCGATGCCCCAAGACGTACCATACTTCTTCATTGTTAATTCAGGCATAGCAAGACTACTATATGCCCCACTTTGATCCAAATTTGAGCCGCCCTTTTCGGGTTTTCAACTCAAATCCCCTTTGGACTCAAGACGCCCTTTGCGAGTTTTCGCCTTGGCCTCTCATTTTTTTCTTTTTCCTTCTTCTTCTTTTTCTTTTTTATTATACGAAGTATTTCTTGATTTGAACTCAAAGGATTAGGAAAGTCCTTGTTATCCCTCTTGGTCAACAATTAATGATTTTCTGATAAGGCATTCTTTACCACACAAGACCTTTCCCAGTTTGGCATCCACTTTCTTTTGAAGCCCTCTTGTATGGGCATGATCTTCTTTGACATCAGGTTTCCATCATGGATTTCTCTAGGGCGAACCATTTTTGGTAAGCTCACGTCATCACCTTTTTTGGGTCATTTGTCCCGGTAAAGGTTTTGATCGATGTTCAACTTCTTAGTCCAATCTTGGTAGGTCTCAGTCATTTTCTCCATGATCTTCTTGATGTTCTTATTGGTCGCATCGACCGCACTGTTCAATTTTAAGCGACACAGTGGCATTTGATTTGGCTGTAAACTTTTGATATCACATTGTGGTTTAAGTTCAGCACATTGTCAGATACAATTCTTTCTGGAGTTCCATATCGACATATGATCCTTTTTTTTACGAATGCTGACTTTATGATATTAGTGTATGAAGCAATTTCCATCCGCTTAGTGATGTAACGGACAACTCCATAGAAAAATCAGTACTTGCTAGAAGCTTTTGCTGAGATCGGCCTTAATGACATTCATGCCCATATAGAGGAAGGCCATGGATTTCACTGACTCTTTGAAAGGTAGGATCTGTTTCTCATCTTGTTCTACTATCCTTAACGAACCAGGAGATAAACTACAGTCTCGGTCATCTTCAAAGTCTAGAGGTTTCTCCGGACACATATCTTGTTCAAAGAGAGATTCTGAGTCAATAGCAGTATCACTCATATTGTTGATATCTGGAGACCTATTGTAGGTACGAAAGAATATTCCAAAGAATAAATGAATCAAAAAATAGTTATTTTATGGTGTGGTCATGAATGAAGAATAAAATAGTATTTGAAGAAAAGCCCAAAGAACAAAAGAATCTAAGAATAATTGTCCGTATAGTATGATTATGAATGAAATAAAAGAATATTTGCTCAAAATGATAGGAAAGATGCATTTTATTGAAATAAAGATTCTGGCCATAAACCCAATTCACAAAATGCCTCTTATTGCTCCTAGGCTTAGAGCAATAGGCATGTTTTGGACATTACTCCAAATTTAGCTCTAAAAAATACAGGGATTTCTTCCACAGTCCCATTGTTCAAAACACTCCCAAGTATGCAAGGGCTTAGAAACCTTTATTCCTCGGTTTTCTCTTCGGATACGTCGTTAAGGTCCAGATTCCTCGATATTTCTTCCAGGCTTCTTTTTTAAGGGATTGCAACTCTCTTGCCACCTCCTTCAGTTATCGCATTTACTACCTTGTCAAAGCGATTAGGTTCTGATGAATCATCGAACTTCACAATTCCCACTTTAATAAGCCTTTCGATCAACTTTTTAAGCGTAGTGCAGTTTTCGATTGAGTGCCCCATTATTCCTGTATGATACTCGCATTGGGTATTCGCATCATACCATTTCAAGAATAAAGGTTGCACGGGTTCCGAGTAGAATGGGGACACCACATGCGCATCAAACAGATTTTGATACAGCTCTTTATACGTTATCGGGATGGGTGTGAACTGGAGTTTTTCTGTATTTGGTCTCGAGTTGGAGTCTTGTCTTGAGGTGCTTTGATAGTTGGTAGCCACCGCCCTCGGCTAGCTTCCAGTGATCGATCTGGAAACCCTTTTCCCACATTATTCACCTTATTTTCATTTTTCTTCGGGGTTGATCTTTTGGCGTTTTCTCCCGTGTTTATCCTCTTACTCCTTATTGTGTTTTCAATCATCTCACCGGACATTACTATATCTGAGAACCTCATGGTAGTGCTTCCCAACATATGGGTAATGAACAGAGCTTTCAGAGTGTTGATGAAAAGCATCGTGGTTTCTTTCTCCGAAAGAGGTGGCTGGACTTATGTTGCTATTTCTCTCCATTTTTGGGCATATTGTCTGAAGCTCTCACTTTGTTTCTTTTCCATATTCTACAATGTGATTCTGTCAGGCGCCATGTCTGTCACGTGGCCATATTGCCTCATAAAAGCTTGTGCCAAGTCTTTCCATGAGTGAATTTTGGCACGGCTCAGTTGATTGTACCATTTGGCAGCTGATCCGATCAGACTATCTTGGAAGCAGTGGATTAACAGTTGATCATTATTGATGTATCCTGTCATCCATCGATAGAACATCGTAATGTGAGCTTCAGGGCAGCTAGTCCCATTATACTTTTCAAAATCTAGAGTCTTGAACTTTGGTAGGAGTACAGATCTGGGACCAAGCTTAAGTCCTTAGCGTCGATCCCGCAATGGTAATCAGCAGCCTCCATTGCTTTGAATTTCTCCTCTAGCCACTTCCAGCGGTCTTCAAGTTGCTTTGGCAGATCTACTCCTGCCTTTTCCAATTCTGCCACGTTATCAAGGTTAAGGACAACGAGATTGGATGGATTATCCCCCAGATTAGAGCCCGAGCCTATTGAGAAGTTCATTGGTACCGAGGCACCGTCCTGGTATTGCTGAGGCCTAATAGTGACTGGTACCCCTCGTGGGTGCACCTCCGGTTGTGGTTGAGTGTTTATCGAAGCAAAGCCCAGAGGATATACAAGGTCTTCATTATCGTTCCCCATAGTGCTCTTCCCTTTGTCGCGTTCTCTAGCCAGCAACTGCGCCAACTGGCCTATCATATTATTTTGGGATTCTTCCATTTTTTCCCTCATATCTTGTTGTATTTTAGCCAGTTGCTCTTGTATCTGTGCTTGTAATTACTCTTGCATATCCCTTTGCATTTGTTCTAATCTTTCTAATATCTGATCCATTGCTTTGGTTTTGCAACGGGTATTATAGCGGTATCCGGTTGGTTGAGTCTTGTTGGTTTCCAGATTAACTGAAATAATTTTACCTAATTAGGGTCCTTTAGTGAAAGTCTAATGTAAATGATGCAACGCAATGCAAATGCATGGAATGAATGCAGAAGAAAGAGAGGCGTTGATTCTGAATTCAATTTCATTAGAACAACTTTTCTAGAAAATAAATTCCTTTACATAAAACGGATTACATATGCAACATTGTCCTCATATTCCAGGCGAAAACATCTATCTTCCTCTTCATATCCGAATGTCACGGTCGAGTCTTGTGAATTTTCCAAAAGATGTCCCTATTAACTCCCTTTTGCTTGATCCAGGTCGCGACTCATTGCTCACTTATCCCCGCGATACTCGTCAGCTCCTTTAAGAAAGTCAAGACGAGACGGCTATCGAATAATCCTTGTCGGCTTGAATCCACGGGCAATGAAACAAAGTTTTGTATTACTCCGCAGACTATCAGCCTTCTTTTGTTGTGTTTACTCGGACCATATTCATGCAACCGTATTATAACCCACTTTATCAAGAAATCTATTTTCCATGACAAGCTCTTCTATTTAGCAATCGAATATGAATCAACACCTCATTTCTATAATGATGTAATGCAATGTAATCATAGACAAAACAAAACAAAACAAAATACGTCAGTACAGAAGAAATAAACAACAAAATAGAATACATATCTGGGTGACCACCAGGGTTTGGCGTGGCTCTACCTAGGGTAGGCTCCTAGGTCTCTCTATATGTGGTTCGGTTCTAGAGTAAGGGTACCTGAACCAGCAGATTCCTCGATCCTCACCCGTTATAGGCTCATACGGATAGTGTTCAGTTCAGGGGAATACATTTTCCTACGGCTATACGGAGATGAAAACCTCACGAAGACATAGGTACGGATGTATCCCAGAGCGATCCACTATCCTATACGGAGGTGAAAACCTCACAAAAGAATAGCTTCTCACTCCTACTTACGAGGTAAAATTGACCAATTCATGCAATGCGATATGCAACAATATATCAAAGAATTAAACCACTTGAAGCAAGTATATTATGAACTGAACCATGAAAATAACATACAACATGTAATGCAGTAATCGTAAATTTAAAATAGATTTTCAATTTTCGACAAAAGACAAAAATTAATCAATTTGTGGCTCGACTCTCAAAGTCCCCAGCGGAGTCGCCAAGCTGTCGAAACCATTTTTTTGAAAAAATAGGAATCGACTTTGATTGAAAGCGAAAATTAAAATGGGAGTCGCCACCGATCTTTATTAGGTGTGATCGGATCACCTTTGTTTTAATAAAACATTTTAGTTTACTAAAACGGTGTTTTTGGTCTACGAAACTCGAAAGACTGAGTTCGGGAGTCGGTTATGTATGAGGAAGGATTAGCACCCTCAACATGCCCAAAAATTGGTACCAAATTGATTAGTTAAAGTCTCAATGTCGAAAGTTGAAAAAAATCGGGAACGGATTTAAAATGTGATCCTTTTTTATTAACGTTGATTTTTTCTTTAAAAAATGCTTGAATTAGACCAATACGATTGTTAAAGATTTCCTTATCTCCAGATATCGGATTATCACATCCCGTAAGTTAGGACACAATACCATGAACTCCCGAGTGCAAGTTTATTTTTAATTTTAATTGGAAATCCGTATATTTTAAAACTCAAAAGGATATTTGGTAATCTAGAATCAACGAGAAAATCGAAACCCCGTAAGTTAGGGCACAATTCCTCGATGTTCCAAAATGCGAAACATCGCATTGTTTTGAAATTTTTGTTTTGAATAATAGCGAATTCAATATTTAAACGACGTACATTGTTTGTTTGGATTAAGATACAATAATTTATTGGATAAATGCAACGAGGCTTGATTCATAAGACGATGATATGAAATAAAATATAGTAATGAGCCTAGAGCAATGATACATGAATACGACATTATACGAATGAATAACAATAATATAAAAATACGAAAAAAACGAATTAAAATACACACAATGACAATGGTCATACAACATTCAAATAATAACATCGATAAATAAAGGCCGATGAATTAAATGATACAAAGGTATAAAGCAAATTAAAATAAATAAAATGTAAACAAATTTTAGAATGATAATAAATGAGTTTAAAATAAATAATGTAAAAAATGAATTTTTAAAATCAATAATATATAAAACAATTTAAGAAAAGATGATATATATAAATATATATACATATATATATAACTCAACGAGTTCAGATGCCCAAATATCCTAGTGACATGTCACTTGTATCCTAATCCATTCCTAAGGTTCAACGGGACCTTTTTCCCAATCATGTGTCTCAACCATCTTCTACGGAATGCCAATACTAATACTCGGTAGTATTTCACATTTTCCAAGTATATCACATAATTTGACATATTATCAAACAATTATCACGAGTATAGTATTTCATAATAATTATCATATCATTTAAATAACATAAAAATATTTAAAATAATAACTATATTACCAACATTTACATATGAACTTACTTGGCTGATTTGTAGAAGATATTGAAATTTAGGGACTATTCCGCAACTTTTTCTTTTCCTCGTTCTTCTTTGGATTCTTGATCTATAATATAAAATATTTCTACTCATTAGCATTTATTTGATTTCTATTTCACTTCACAATTTATGCTGTTCAAATTTTGAAATTGTACTTTTACCCCAAAATTTATAGTTTTTACAATTTAGTCCCTACTCAATTCACCCATCAGTTGAACTAATTCTTTTCTCAATTAACACTTTTATTTTATCATTATAAACTATTTCACAACCTTTGATATTCTGAATTTTAACACCGACATCTAATTCATAATTTTTTCACAATTAGGTCCTAAATACCATTTTCTATCAAAATGACTTAATAAAACAACCTTAATATGAAATTAGAACTTCAATTTCATAATAATTCATCATATACTACCGTTACTCAGCCAGGGTAACTTCCAATTTCACCCACCAAATCAAAAACTAATGAATTAGATGATTGGACCTAATTGCAAAAGTCTTAAAAATACAAAAAAATATAAGAAAAGATGATATATATATATATAAATTTTAGAACAAATAATGTACATATATATATAAAAGTATAAAATAGGTAATATGAAAAAAAAATCTCATAATGAATAATAAATAGAATATTTTAAAATAAATAAATTGAGTTTAAAAAGGTATATAAAATAATTTAAAACAATAAAACAGTCTTAAATAAATAATACATAAAACGATTTTAAAATAAAAAAGGTAATTTAAAGTAGAGAATATAAGACGTTTTATAATAATTAACATATAATATTTTTATCATAAAATAAAATAATATATAAAGCATTTAAAATAAATAACTTAAAAAACAATTTAAAATATCACGTGAAAAGCTTAAAATAAATATGCAAGAAAAAGAAATTTAAAAATACAAATAGTTTATAAAAAGAGAAACTAAAATAGATTAATATATATATATTTAAAATAATTAATATGTGCGAAGAAAAAGAAAAAAAAATAAACTTGAAATAAGCAAAAATAAAACAATTTAAAGTATAAGGATCAAGGATTGAATCGAAATCAAGAAAGAATTAGAGGTACAAATTTAAAAAAGAAGATCAGGGCCTAAATGAAACTTGCGCAAAATCACGAGGGCCAAATGGAAAATAATCCCAAATCTCAAACTGCGTCGTTTCACGTACTCCTACTTCGAAACTGGTCAGAGGACCAAAATGCATCAAAAACCAAAGTGCAGGGCAAATTAAAATAAAAGAAAATGGGCACAGGACCGAATCGATATGTGCTGCAAAAATGGAGCCCAAGATTTGGAAACACGTGGATCCCCCTGGGTATGGGTTTGGTTGAACGGGTTTCTCCCCCAAAACGACGCCGTTTGGAGCGTATGGGGGGAGTCTGAAACTACGTCGTTTTGACATTGTATTTAAACCCTCTTTTTTTTAAAAATCCTCATTTCTGCCCTCTTTTTATTAAAAAAAAACTAAAGGAACCTTTAATCTCTCCCCCCTCTTCCCCATGGCCAACAATCGGGTTTCTTCGCCGCACCACCGTACCACCACCGTATCCGGTGGCCGGTGATGCGTAAAAAGGGGCTTTTAACCTGCTTCAAACGGATCCAAAGCGAGGCTCTCCAAATCCGAAGAAAAACGAAAGAAAAGGCCTCTCCCCCTCACTTTTAGATCTGATCTAGACGAAGGAGAAGAGTCCTTCGACGACGTAACCGTGGGTTCTCCAGTAAGGTTCTTCCTTTCCATTTTTTGTTCAAAAGCAAAAATAAAATAAAATAAAACGAAAATTTGAAAGTAAAAAGATCCACCTTTTTCTTGTTTTTGCTCTTTGATTTCTTAAATGTGCGTGTCAAAAAAAATACAAAGTGATCGAACATGGCCTTTATAGCCAAATACACGCTCGTTTTGTTTCTATTTCTTGTCTGTTTTTTATTGTTTTTTGTTTGTTGTTTGCTATTGTTTTTGTCTTCTTGTTCGTTGCTTTCTTTTGCTTGCTTGTTGGTTTTGTTTTGCAGGTGACGTGAGCGGTCAGACGCATGTGACGAGGAGTGCAGCGCGCGTGGAGGCAGCAGACAGTGGTGGCATGTGGCGGCTGAAGGCTTGGTGGCTAGGGTTTTTTTGTGTTTTCTGAAAATGTTGATAGCTAGTGGGCTAGGGTTTAGTTTGGGCCTTGTAAATTGGGTAGGATAGATTTGGGTTTTGGGCTATTGTTTGATTTGGGCCATTTTAATGTATAAAGGGACTGTTAATAAACATTTGGATTTTCACTTATTTTTGGTTTATTTTATTTTATAGACATGGGTCCAAATTGGCTATTACAGAATATATTTGTTCAAATTAAATTAAAAAAATAACTTTGGGTCATTGTAGTTCCTACCACCCATCGTAATTAAATTTGCTCACCGTAATTAAATTTATTATTAATTTTCATCCCCTCATAATTTATTTATTAATCTTTTATATATGGGTTGCTTGCTTAGTTGCTTTAATTATCTTTTGATTCTTGTCAAAATATATTTTGAAATTAAAAAATATATTAAATATAAAAAAAATATGATTTTTTAATAAAAGTTGTTTTAAAGATAAAATGTGAAACTGATACCAAAAAATTTTAATCGAATATTTTATGTCATTATCAATAATTCAATACTGATAAAAATTGATAAAGATTTAACATGATTAAACAATTCAATAATATAAATAGTAGAGATAAATTAAAAAAATTCGGGTTTAGGAGGAAGTAAAAGTTTTGGGAGAAAGCAAAAAAAAAAAGTTTTGGGGGAAAAAGTAAAAGGGAAATTTTTTTAAGGATTTTGGGGAAGTAAATTTTTTGAAGGATAAGTAAAAGTTTTTAGGTAAAGTAAGAGGAAAAAAGTTGCTGGGGTTTGGGGAAGTAATTTTGTTGGGGGAAAGTAAAAAGGTTTGACTTTTGAGAGGGGGTTTAAGGGGAAGGAAAATAAAAGGGTTTAATATTTAGTTTATTCGAATTATTCGAATTATTTGGATTCAAAAATTCAACTCAATTCGTACTCGAAATTCAAAAGAAATTCAAGTTGATTCGATTAGCTTAATTGATTCTATTCAAATAATTCGAAATTTGAACCTTTTTTTTTTATTTTTTTCAGTCGAATCAAATTTTGTTCATCCCTATAAGCAATAGCTGAACAACAATTACTACAAAGGTGCCTTAACACATAATACTCAACAAGAAGCTCATCCCAATAACACTGACTACAGGATAAAAATACCGTAAACGGTAAAGAGTTGAGCCTAATCAACACACCAAAATGCTCCAAATGAAAGAAAAAAATGGACAACTCAAACATCTCGCAGTAGTCAAAGAGTCTGCCTTCCCAAATCAAAACAATCCTAAGAGGCTCCACAAAAGCCTATAAATTAAACCCCAATGAGAAAGCCTCAAAACCACAATAAGCACACATTCACGTTAACACAACTCCAACACAACCACAAAATAAACACTCAAACCACCTTCAAAGATTGAACAAAAAGAAATGAATGACCTTAAGAACCCAAATTAAGTTTTCTCTCTTTAATTTGCACTAATTCATTAATCACCTCATCTTAATTGCCAATAATATGTTGACCCTATTTCATAATCTTTAATTGACCAACACAACACCTTTAAATCCATTCCGTGTTAATGTTGCGAGATGATCGTTCATGCAAAGTTGGTGAACACTTCAATTTTTTTGGACTAAAAAAATGAATAGGATTTAAAGAGATTACTTGCAAGTCAAGTCAAACAAAATATATTTTCTTTCTAGAAGATTTATTATTTTTTAGAATGATATATTTAGCATTTATTAGTATTAAAATATTTCTTATTTCTTTCCATATTTAGGAGTTTTTTATAAATACCCTTGTTACATTGTTCTAAATAGATGAGTGAAAAATAATAAAAACTTGAATAGACAAATTTGTTACAAAATTTCTCTTTTTTTCTCTGCAGTTCTTTCTTTCTTAGTATTGAAATTCTAACAATTTGTATCAGAGCTATCTTTTTAAGGGCCGTAATTGCTTTTTCTGAGTTACAATAGCTTCCGCGAGTTTTTCACCACTTTCACCGTTTCTTTTCAATGGTGAAAATCATAATATATGAGTTGTCAAAATGAAAACCTACTTGCAAGCTTATGGCATATAGGAGGTTGTGAATACTGATGTCGAGCTTACACCATTGTGGGACAACGTTACAGTCGCCCAAATCAAGCATTATAGTGATGAGCAATATAAAATATACAAGGCAATGTCCTGTATACAGAATGGCATCTCGGATATCGTATTCACACATATTATGGCTTGTGAGACTCTAAAAGAGGCTTGGGATAAGCTAAAGGAGGAGTTTCAAGGTTCTGAAAAGACCAGAAAACAACAACTGATTAATCTCAGAAGAGATTTTGAGAATTTGAAGATGAAAGAGGCTGAACCAGTGAAGCAGTATGCAAACAGGATTATGGCGATTGTGAATAACATCAGGTTACTTGGGGAAGAGTTCACAGATAACAGGGTCATTCATAAAAACACTTCTTAAGAGGTATGAATCAAATATTTCCTCACTCAAAGACTCAAGGGATCTCTCGGTGATTTCTCTTTCATAATTGATAAATGCCCTATACGCCTAAGAACAAAGAAAAACATCAAGACATAAGGAGCACGCAGAAGAAGAATCTTTGTGAGCCCTAAGTATTGAAGGTGCGAACCCCTAGAAACATAAGGGAAAATAGGTTGGTCAGAGAGGAAGGAAAAGTCGATACAACATGGTGAAAGAATAAATATTCACCATGCTCACATTGTAAGAAAAACACTCACCCTAAGAAATATTGTTGGTATAGACCAGATATTAAGTGTAGATCATGCAAGTAGTTAGGCAACATGGAAAAGGTATGCAAGAACAAAGGGCAAACCCCTCAACAGAATGTGCAGGCTCAAGCAGCTGAGGAAGATCACATTCAAGAGAAGTAAGTGTTCACAACAACAAGTTCTACATCAAAGAACAAAGTCGTGAGAAGTTGGTTGATCGATAGTGGATGCACCAACCATATGACCTTAGATAAATGTATCTTCAAGAAGATTGACCAAAGTTGTGATCTTAAAGTGATGATTGGTAAAGGCGAACTCTTAGAAGCTAAGGGTAAGGGCAAAGTTGTGATTAATTCATCATCAGGTACTAAAGTAATTTTTTACATTCTCTTTGTACCTACGATAGATCAAAATCTTCTTAGCATTGGTCAACTGCTTAAGAAAAAATATAATGTAGTTTTTAAGAATTATGGTTGCATAATATTTGATTCATTGGGATATGAAGTTGTAACAGTTTCAATGAAAAATAGAAGTTTTATGTTAGCCTGGAATTTGGCAAACTTAAGGGCTTATACCAGTACAGTTGATGATACAAACCTTTGGCACAAAAGACTAGGACATGCGGACCATGAGTCTATTAGTCGAATGTGCGAAGTAGGTTTAGTTAAAGAAACAATAAGTGTAGAGAAACAAAGTGGTATCTGTGAAGTTTGCCAACTTGAAAAGCAAGAAAGGTTACCATTCCCAGCGACCAAAGCTTGGTAAGCTCAAGAAAAGTTGCAGTTGGTGCACTCTGACATGTGCGGACTCATGAAAACACACTCATTAAATTGGTGTAATATTTTATCTTGTTTATTGACGACTATACGAGGTATTGCTGGGTATATTTTTTGAATAAGAACTCTGATATAACCAAAGCTTTTTGGAAATTTAAAGTACAGGTTGAAAACCAGACTAATAGGAAGCTTAAAAAGATCAGGTCTGACAATGGAACTGAGTACACTTCAAATAAATTCCAAAGCTACTGTGAAGAAGTAAGAATCCATCACCAGCTCACAACATCTACACTCCGCAGCAGAATGGAGTGTGCGAGAGAAAGAACAGGACAATAATGGACATGGCGAGGTGTCTATTATTTGAAAGCAAGCTACAAAAAGAATTTTGGGTTGAAGTAGTGAACGCATCATTTTTTTAATAGATTACCAACCAAGGCTGTAGAAGGAAAGACTTCATTCGAAGCTTGGTTTGGAAACAAACCTTCTGTTTTTCACTTTAAAGGTTTTGGATACGCCTATTTTGTTCATGTTCCACAGGTGAAAAATGAGCAAGTTAGAAAAGAGGTCGCAGTGAGGTATCTTCCTTGGATACAACAATAATAGAAAGGGTTAATAGAATTTATGATCCTTCCTCTAAAAAAATTTTGGCGAGTAGGGATGTTGTATTCGATGAAAGTAAAACATGGAATTGGGATGTCATTGAGGCTGAGTAAAGGTTGGGCAAACTGGGTTCACAAAACCATTATGATGATGATGAGCTGGGGTCACAATCTGGTGATGAGCTATTTGAAGCAGACCTCGACGACACTCCAATAAGGGGCACGCGATCTATTGATGAGATCTATCAGAGAGCTGACGTAGCACTACTTGAACTTGCAAGCTTTGAAGAGGCTGAAACTATAGAAGGCTAGAAAGAAGCCATACGAGAGGAGATAAGCATGATCCATAAGAACAAAACTTGGAAACTCGTTGACAAACCATCACACAAAAAGGTTATTGGCGTCAAGTGGGTGTTTAAAACCAAATTAAATGCTAATGGTTCGCTCAACAAGCTAAAGGCGAGGTTGGTTGTGAAAAGTTTTGATCAATAGTATGGCATTGATTACTGGGATACTTTTAGACCTATAGTAAGGTTGGACATGATCAGATTATTATTAGCCTTAGCAGAATAGATGGGTTGGAAAATTCATCAGTTGGATGTTAACTCAGCCTTTCTGAATGGTTATTTGTAGGAAGAAATCTATGTGGAGCACCCTTTTGGGTTCGCAGTTAAAGGAAAAGAGGAAAAGGTATATAAGCTTAAGAATGCCTTATACAATTTGAAACAAGCTCCGCGAGCTCGGTACGAGAGGATAAATGAGCACTTCGTGAGCTTAAGATTTGAGAAGAGTCTTAGCGAGCCTACCCTATATGTGAAGAAAACTGGTGAACTCACTTTACTAATTGTTTCTTTATATGTAGATGATCTACTTGTGATCGGAAGCAGCCAAGTCTTGGTAAAAGAGTTTAAACAATAAATGGAGAACATATTTGAAATGTTAGATCTTAGGGAAATAAGATATTTCCTTGGGATGGAAGTGCGACAACTTTAGAATGTAAATTTCATCAACCAACAGAGCTTCGCATTGAAGATTTTGAAAAGGTTCTGCATGGCGAAGTGTAAACCAATCAGAACACCTATTGCACTTAAAAAAACTCTGCAGTAGTAAAAACTTTCAGAAAGTTGATAAGAATTACTATTGAAGCCTTGTGGGTTGTTTGTTGTACTTAACAATAACACAAATAGATATTATGTTTGCAGTTGGCTTGTTGTCAAGATTTATTCATTGTTATGATACTTCTCGTTTCAAAGAGGTGAAGAGGGTGCTGATATATGTCAAAGGAATAGTTGACTTTGGTGTTTGGTTCGCAATGGCGAAATCCTTAAAACTTATTGGGTACATTAACATGATTAGTCTGGATCAGTAGATGATCTGCGAAGTACCTCCAGATATTTCTTCTCACTAAGATCCAGAGAAGTCTCTTGGAGTTCAAAGAAGCAATCAACAGTTGTTCAATCCATAAGAGAAGTTGAGTATGTAGTTGCAGCAACAACGGTTAATCAAACAATTTGGTTGAGAAAAATTTTGCTTGATTTAAATCATGTGCAAGTAGAAGCCACTCAAATTTTTTGTGACAACCAGTCTGCCATGGCAACTGCGAAGAACCTAGTCTTTCATGGAAAGACAAAGCATTTTAAAATCAAGTATTACTTTGTGAGAGAAGTCGAACAGAGTAAGAAGTGACTCTGGTCCATTGCAGTATTGATGATCAACTTGTAGACATCCTGACCAAACCACTTGGAAAGTCGAGGTTTGAAGAGTTAAGGGATAAAATTGGTGTTCGCAGCATGAAGGCCAAGGAGGAGTGTTGCAAGATGACCGTTAATGCAAAGTTGGAGAACACTTCAACTTTGGTGGACTAAAAAATATGAACAGGATTTAAAAAGATTACTTACAAGTCAAGTCAAACAAAATATATTTTCTTTCTAGAAGATTTAGTATTTATTAAGATGATATATTTAGCATTTATTAGTATAAAAAACTTTGTTATTTCTTTCCATATTTAGGAGTTTTTTTAATTATAAATACTCTTATCACATTGTTCTAAATAGATGAGTGAAAAAACTTGAGTAGACAATTTTGTTGCAAAATTTATCTTTTCTTCTCTACAATTCTTTCTTTCTTAGTATTGAAATTCCAACAGTAACTCTCTTGAATCTCCAAATTGATAACACCAAAATCCTTTCAAGAGTCTTTAGACAGTCAAACAATCGGCTCCTGTTTTTTCATAGCAAATCTATTGAGAATATCCTTATATGACCTCGTCTCCTTACCAACATCCACATGAACAGACTTTCAATCATCTCTCACAACATAACTCATTTCAGGCTCAATTTTCTTGACATGGAAACTTGAACAACAAAACTATCAATCTTCCTACCATTACCCTCTGTTATCACCCTCCTAAGTTTAGATTCAAATTTGGAACCTAACGAAAGCAAAAGTGCAATATCTATGAAGCCTCTTACAATTATCATACACCACATCGACATCGGGGGCATTATCATATTGATTGAAAGCCTACCAAAGAGCTGAACAGATACTCTCTTGCTCAGATTATCCAATTATATTCTGAACTTAAACCTGTAACTTAGATTTTTTTTTTTTTGCTCAGCAAGATATTAATATTATTAATATCAATATAAAAAGAACATTGCCTTATAAAAAGATCCCAAAATGAGCATGGAAAACTTAAAATAAGAAAAAACAAAGAAACAAGTTCGGAAAAAAGAAAAGCAGTCAGGTCCAGTTTTAGCAAGCTCATCAATGAAGTCATTCCTTCATGCCACCAGCTTAATCATCGTAATTTCACTAAGTAGCTGATCAATGTATTCACCACCTCCCAAAGCTGAAAAATAGAACTCAACCATAAGCTCTTACAAACATAAATCATTGCAGCAAAAGCATTCCAAAGGGAAAAATGAAAAACAACAACCCATTACTCCAATCATAACCACACCCTTTCATACCAAACCATTCCATTGAATTAATTAGGGGCGCAAATTAGAAGTCGAAATTAAATTGTAATTTTTACGATAATAAAAATATAATCTTTAAATGATTAAATCAAAATTTTATTATTTTTAGAGGGTTAAAGTGTACTTTTAATTTTATTAATTTAAAATTTCAAAAATTTTAAAAGACTTAAATGAAAATTTTTTTATTTTAAGTAGCCGACTCCTAGAATCAATTGATTTTTTTTTTGAATAAATCCTTGAACTCTTAAAAAGACACAATTTGGTATTGATGTCGAGAACCACAATCTTATTAATTAGTCATGCACCAATCACAAGAAGAAAAATTTAAAAAGTAATTTATTCAACATGTTAAGAAAATTTTAATATTTAAACAATTTATTTAAAGTTATTGATCCACAAACCAACTCACACATTAACTTATATTCATACCTGATTTTGAAAATTATCATAAATTTATTTTTTATAATTAATAAGATTTAATTGTAAATTAATTTTTACCTTAATTAACTTAAATTTTATAAAGAAAATTAGAAACCCAGCGAAAGCAGGGCTCAAAACTAGTTTTCCATAATTTGCTTGGGTACTATTAATATAAATAGAGATAAATATTAAAATTATATATGAATTTTGATCTAATATGTAATTGTATATATGAATTTTAATTTGATATAATTATACACGTGAAACTCTAATTATGGTTCAAATATATACTTGAAATTTTAATTTTCATGTACATTTAAAGAAATAAATACATCAATTTATTTTTGTATTGAATAAATATAATTATTTATGTATGCAATATATAAACATAAAATGATGTTATATTAATAATTGTGTTAATAATTTATAAGAATTGGATCAAATCAAAATTTCATTATAAAATTACACAAATCAAAGTTAATATATACAATTGCATATTAAACCATAATCCATGTATAGCTTTGAGATTTATCCCTTATTATAAATCATGTTATTTATCATATAATACTATTTTATAATTATTTTTTTAATTATAAAGTTTATCAAATGTTATTGATAAATTACAATGATAATGATTAGACCATTCCACTATTAAAATTATCAATTTGAGCACTAATATTAATAATATAAAAAATTTAGGTCACCTAATTATTAGAGACTAAAGATTGTGAATTAATGTTAGTACTAGACCTGCCCATGGGCCGGGTTGAAGACTTGTCCGAAAAGTAGAAGGGTTTGGGTAAAAATATAGGCTTGAAAAATGAATTTGGGCAAAGAATAAAGCCCGTTTTCTAAACGGGCCGAGCCTTAGGTAAGTTTTTTTGCCTAGTCCGGGTATGAATACAAAAAAAATCAATTTTTTTTACTGTTATTTGCTATTTTTTTTCTTGCTATTTTCTTGTTGTTTTTTTCACTATTTTGCTACAATTTCACAATTATGTTACTACTATTTTGTTGTTATTATTTGAATATTGTATAATCTTGTTTTATTGTTAATTTTGTTGTTATTTTTCACATTTGCTTGTTAAATTGTATTTATTTTAGTGTTGTTTAAGTATATATATATTTATTTTTAATTTGTTGTGAAACATTTATTTTAATGTTTTTAGTATTTATGGTGTATTATATATATATTTTTAAAATTATATAAAAAATTAATACGAGTTGAGTTTAGTCAAAATTTTAAGATAATTTTTCGGGCCAATCTAGGCCGACTCATAGACACATTTAGTTAGTACCATACATAATATATATTAGATGATATATAGTGTTATCAATTCTTTCAATATATAAAAAATAATTTTTATAATTAAGATTAAAATGACAAATTTTATAAATATTAAAGATTAAATTTGTTAATTTTTTTAGATTTAGCTTCTGTTATCTGTTGTAACTGACTAAATTCAGTATCTTTGGACTCTTTTTATTCTAATAAGTTATCATTTTGAAAGAGCAGAAAAATAAAATGAATACTAGTTATGTTCATCCAGAGACTCATAATTTTGGTTACATATTGCAATGACCCAGCAGATGGATGGGTTATCTCTGTAAGAGGTACACAATCTACTCGGGTTTAGTTTGAAAATTTTTTTTTACAGTAATCCTTGATTTCAGCGGTCAGTGACTAATAAAAAAGAAATAATTGTATAAAATTATAATTTCACTTTATTTTTATATATTTTTTCAATAGAAAAATTTTCAATAAAAAAATACAAATCAAAATTTTCATTAATTAATAATTCAAAATTTTGAACCTTCAACTAAAATTTAAGAAGTAATGACTATAAAAGTCTATAATCAGCGGAGCAGTTTTGACTTCACTTTGGCCCACCATCTTTTGGGGGTGTCTCTAGGAATGGAGAAATTCTGCTTGAGGACAGTAGTGGCTTCCGCGTGGGTCATAGGCTTCTTATGGCGAACCGTAACACTGAGCCCAAACCAAAAGATAGAGGAAGATCTTGACTTCGAAAGCAATAAATTTGATCCATATTGGGTTAATTGATTAGCCGGGAAATCACTAACCATTATTATTATCACAGCCTATAAAAAAAATTAAGCTTAAAGATGGCCTCACCTTTTTGTTGCACTACCCGTGTTCTTTCTTATGTTTCGATTGCACTCGTGGTCACCATTTTTCCAACTTTGGGTACTGGTTCTACCAGATTAGTCACAACATCCGAGCTAGAAATGGAAGCAAAAGCTATCCTTCATTTAGGTTGGTGGAGTTGGCACAGCAATGACACTCACAAACGTTGCAGCTGGGTAGGTATATCATGCAATGAAGCTGGGAGCATCACCAGCATTGATTGTTCACGGTTTGCGGTTAGTGGAAGCATCTCGCCTCAAATATGTGCTTTATCTTCTCTCGAGCACCTTGATCTTTCTTACAATAATATAATAGGTGAGTTACCTCAATCCCTTGGAAAACTTACACGTTTAAAAGGGCTCAATCTTTCCAGAAACTTTGTTGAAGGTTCTATCCCTTCAGGCTGTGGAAACTTGGAAAGTTTGAAGCTGTTGGACCTATCGCATAATAGAATTACTGGCCCTATCCCTTCTACCTTGGGCAACTTAACCACTTTAAAAATGTTGAACCTATCCAAAAACCAAATTAGTGGTCCTTTCCCTTCTACCTTAGGCAAATTAACCAATTTAAAACAGTTGGACTTATCCTTTAATCAAATCACTGGGGTAATTCCTCGTGAAATTGGAAACCTAAAGGATTTGTGTGAATTGAATCTAAGTAAAAACAAGCTCAATGGTTCGATCCCTTTGTCAATATTTAATTTATCCAGATTGAGCATTCTCTATCTTGATTCCAATCTTTTAGAAGGTCCCTTACCACAAGAAATGAAGAATTTGAAAGCTTTAATTTCCTTGACCTCTCCAGTAACAATTTGATTGTTCCTATTCCATCTCAAATTGGAAATTGCTCAAACTTACAAGAATTGTCTTTGAGTAACAATCATATAACTGGAAGCATTCCCTTTGAAGTCTTCAGTTGCCCTCATTATACTCTTGATCTCAGTCATAACTTCATCGAGGGAGAAATACCGCATCAATTTGATAACGATCTTTACTTTCAGGTTTTGGATCTTAGCCACAACAATCTAACAGGCATGATTCCTGCATATTTGTGGGTGTCGTATGTGCTCAATCTGTCCTATAATTCTCTAGACGGTCCTATACCAGGGCATTTGAGTGAATTTTCATCTGATTCATTTTGGGGAAACAAGTATTTATGTGGAAACATACGAGGTTTCTCTCCTTGCCCTTCTACATCAAGCAACAAGTTAAAAATTGTTGAAATCATTCTTCCCGTTCTCTGTTTTTTGGCCTTCTTGGCTTTAGGAGTCTTACTCTTCCTTAGATCCAGAGCAAAAGATAACATTCCTGAACCAAATGTCACAAAAAATGGAGATTTATTCTCAATCTTGAACTTTGACGGAAGAATTGCATTTGAAGATATCATTGAGGCGACCAACGACTTTGACATCCGATACTGTATTGGGACTGGTGGTTATGGTAGTGTTTATAGAGCGCAGTTACCAAGTGGAAAGATTGTTGCCTTGAAGAAACTTCATCGTAGAGAAGCAGAGGTCCTAGCTTTTGACAAGAGTTTCAAGAATGAGGCAAAAATATTATCAGAAATACGACACAAGAACATAGTGAAGCTTCATGGATTTTGTCTCCATAATCGTTGCATGTTTTTGATTTACGAATACATGGCTCGAGGGAGCTTATTTTGTGTTCTCGCCTATGATAATGAAGCAATGGAGCTGGATTGGACCAAAAGAGTGAAGATAATCAAAGATACAGCATGTGCTTTATCTTATCTGCATCATGATTGCCACCCACCAATAGTTCACCGAGACATATCAAGCAATAACATTTTATTGAACTCCAATCTTGAGGCTTGTGTCTCGGATTTTGGCACAGCTAGACTCATTGATCCTGATTCGTCTATTCAAACAATGCTTGTTGGCACCTACGGTTATATTGCACCAGGTCAAGTTTCTAAGCTTTGAGTCTGCTTTTGTTTTGTTATTCGACTTTGGGTTGTAAGTATGCCTTTGAGGTATTGAAAACTTGACCCCAATTCTTAAACCATAATGAAAAGTGGCATATTAGCTATTTTTAAATTGCTTGTGGTTAAAGATTAGCAACAGTTTATGCATATAGTGCCATGAATTATCAAGTGCTGGAGTTCTTTTGTTATAAAGACTCTCGATTTTCGATCTTTTAAATTATTTTAACGATTATATTTTAATTGGGTTTCTTTTGTTGTTAAATGCAGAACTTGCTTATACTATGGTTGTAACTGAAAAATGTGATGTCTAATGTTTTGGAGTATTGGCACTTGAAACACTCATGGGAAAGCATCCTGGTGAACTCTTGGTATCATTATCCGCATCATCTTCCAATAATATAATGTTAAGTGATATTTTAGATCCACGCTTACCGCTTCCAAGCGATCGAAGAGTCGCAAAGGATATTGTTTTCGCTACAACAATGGCCTTTGCTTGCTTAAGGTCGAACCCAAACTTCCGACCAGCAATGAAGTGTGTGTCTCAAGTGTTTCTTTCCCGGAAAAGACCAGTAGCAGATCGTCTCCAAGCTATCTCTCTGCTGCAACTCAAGGAGCATGGTCTGTATATGGATGATGAAGCCAAAATTCAATCTCAGATGTCAGGGGATATTGTTGAACTCCATGCTAGTTCTTCAAGTTGATTTTCAGGTGTAGCATTATTTGAACAATGCAAGGCATCTTTGTGTTATTTGATCTCTTCACTCCCTGTCTTTGCATTCAATATCAGATGCTTGTCAATTCTATCATTGTGATTTTGTGTTTGGTTTTGCAGATATTAGCCATCAAATCTCCATTATCCAAATCCACTCTAAAATTCGGTTATCTATTATTTAAATTCACTTTAGTTTTATGAATAATTAATCCAGATTAACAAAACTATTTTTAAAATTTTATGAAAAGTTTTAAAATCAAAATTTATCATTTTGTAAACGTTGAGGGTTAAATTTATTAAATTTTTTTTAGAATTTAACTAAAATGACAAATTTGATACACATTGAAGGCTAAATTTGTTGAATTTTTCATATTTAGAATCAATTAGATAGAATGTATAGACATTAAATGGTTAAATTTATTATTAGACCAATAAAAAAAAGCTCACAACAGCTTTCTGTCACTCATCTAAAGGCAACTAATAGGAGAGTGAGTATAATATTTGATTTTGAAAAGTTTAGTGATTAAATCGGAAAGTTAATAGTTGAGTGACCAAAATTGAACCAAGTCAATAATTTAGTGATTATTTTTGCACTTTGCCCAAAATTAAGTATAACTTAACATAATTCATAATTTTTTTTTAATTTAAAACATGTAAACTAATGAATTAACCTCGTAAATATTATATTAGAAAGATTTAAAGTATAATTCCACTTAGATATTATGAAAATTATGGTACATTATTGATAATTTATTCCTCATGTATTATTATTGCATATTTTTTATATTTGTTTAGCTACTATTAATATTACAACTACTTATAAATCATTTATTATTATGTTATTTATCATATAAAACTTTTTTTTTATAATTATTCTTAGTTATAAAATTTATCAAATGTCATTAATAAATTACATTGATAAAGATTAGACCATTTAAGAGATTTGAACTCGGTTATTTCACTATTAACATTATCAATTTGAGCACTAACTTTAATGACAAAAAAAAAATTGGTTACCTAAACCGTTAATTAAAGACTAATGATTGGGAATGAGTGTCAGTACCGTGACATATATTAGATGATATTCAGTGTATCACATAGCGTTGCCCGTGTTCTGCTATGATTTTAAATAAAATTATTTTTTATATTTTTATAACTAGGACTATAATAGTAAATTTTGTAAATATTCAGCGTTTAAGTTTATTAATTTTTTTAGATTTAGGATTAAATTGAATATTAGAGGTTGAATTTTTTTATTGAGTCAATAAAATAATGCTCGCGTTAAACTTCTATTAGATAACCAATATAAACGTAACTCAAATATTTAATTTTGAAAAATTAAAAGACTAAAACAAAAAATTATTAATAATTAAATAATCAAAATAAAACGGAAATAATTAAGTGATTTCACCCTTTTCTTTTTAAAAAACGAGAGAGCGAGGAAGAAGTTTTGTGAAGTAGAATTAGGGCCACTTTTTATAGCATTGTTTTTTGTGGACCCATTTATATAAACATGCAGGCAAATGTTAGATAAAGACTACCAAAGACTTTGAACTTTCCAGTTACATCAAAGGTAGAATGTTTTCCACCGCAACCATTTAATTTTAAGTCGTTATTCTATGCCAAAGTCTTGATAGGCTTCAATTTAAGTGTCATGTAACTTCGCAATTGAATAACGACTTAGAAAATGTTCGTTTTCAGGGAATAATTACGGGTCTGATTAAATTTTAATTTTTATATGTCTAATAATTTTATGATTCTTTATAAATTTTCTATATTTTATAATTTTTTGTATTTTTATAATTTTAATATTTTGAATATTCAACTGGACTTAGATGTTGTAAAATATGGAGATTACATTACAATAAGAGTAATTATATGTTTAGGCACTCTAGTAACTATTTTCTAATTAATGATGGGTTGATTAGAAATTAGGGTTACTGTACAAAATTTATATATTAAGGTTATGGTCTCCAAATTACACATAGGTAACTTTTCTAATATCTCATCTTTTCATCTTCTCAAAATTACTTGTGTGATAATTTAAAAGATCAAAATCATAAGATCAGATGATTTCAAGAAACTCATAGATTTAGGTACGCTTCTACATTTATATTTATTCTTGATGATTTGACATGACAAATCCTGGTTTATGATTTGTTAAGTTTTATATCAGATATTATTTTATGATTCTAACAAGTGGCATCCGGATCTCATCATGTCGAATTATTAAGATTTTATGAATTCAATTTTTTTTATTCTAGTGTTTCGGTTATAGATTAATATTGAAATTTTCAGTTTTGATTAATTATAGATTTGATTTTTTAGGATTTTCTTGATTAGAATGTTTTAATTGCAATCGCATAATATAAAAGGTTGTGTGCTTGTAATTTAAGCTACGTTAATATTGACCAACCCAAAGGAGGGTTAATATTTAACAAAATTACATGTGCAACTTTAGTAATAAATATGTGACGATTATTCGGTTTTACATGTGAGCAATTAATCGACTCAAAGAAAGATTGATTGTTCGACATGTTTTTATTGTCTATCTTTGATTACTAAAATAAGATATTACTTACAAGTTAATATTTTTGTCCAAAGATGAAATAATAATGGTGTCTGATATCTTGAGATGAGATTTACCTTTATTCAAATTACTTTAGTTTAAATTTAAAATATTTTGAAACAAATAAATTCAGATTTTGGCTTTAGGATTTGATTAAGGATGTCTAATATTTTAAATAGATTAGTTGAAACAAAATGTCACCAAAGTGACCTCTTTTGCGTAGATTAGTTTATTTAAAATATCAAAATAATTATATGTTTTTGTGATTCATGCGTTTATTAATTGACCCAAAGGAAAGTTAATAATTGACAGAATTTCAACGACGTCTGTGGTGATAAATGTGTGACAATTATGGGGTACTTTATGTGAGCAATAAATTAGTCCAAAGATTGATTAATTGTTTGACATAATTTATTGTCAATGTTTGATTGCTACGACAAGAGTATCGCTTACGGTTAATATTACTGCCCCAAAACTTAATATCAATGTTGTGTTTGGTATCTTGAAATGGGATTAGCCATTATCTTGAATCTATTGTTTACTTATGAATATTAATGTGAGCTTGTTTTTATTTATGTTTGTTTTATATTCACCTAGTTCATCTTCTGCTGCCTCAATATCTGTTAACGTCAATATTATATCTATTCTTAATAGGACTAGTTTCAAGAAATGGAAAAGGCACTTACTTATAGTGTTTGGTTGTATGGACATAGATCTTGCACTAAGGGAAGAACATCCCACACCTTTCATTGCAGAAAGCACCTTTGATGTTAAAAGGGATTTTGAGAGATGAGATCATTCAAGTCGCATGAGTCTAATGATCATGAAGCACAACATTCCAAAAGCCTGGAAAGGCACGAAATCTGAAGAGATTACTCAGGCTAAGGGTTTCCTTGACGAAATTGAGAAATGTTTTGCTAAAACTGATAAGGTTGAGATGACATCACTTCTAACTTCTTTGATGTCTATGAAATATAAGGGTCAAGGAAACGTGAGTAAGTACATTATGGAGATGTTCCATGTTGCTTCAAGACTTAAGGCACTTAATGTAACAACTCGATTTAGACCCTAGTCGAAATAGTGGTTTTGGGACCACAAATTTGAGTCAGAAAAATATTTTAATATTATTTTCCGTGTTTACAATATGTGGTTGAGCATGTGTGAAAGTTTCGTATGAAAATTCAATTATTTGTGTGCTTAATTTGCAAAAAGGATTTAATCGCATAAAATGCAAAAGTGACTTGCTATTTGTTAAAGGTGTCTTTTTGTTATGAGGCATTAAATGAGAGGTCTTTATGTTGATATTAGACCATTGAATGTGACAAATGACATTTATGGACATCCATTATAAGTTTTTTAAGGTTATTCATTAAGGGTAAAATTGGAAATTGATTAATATGTTATTATTAATTAAAACAAAAGAAATGAAAGCCATTATTCATCATCTTCCCAATGAAAACTAGAAAATAAATAGGGTTCTTGAGCTTTGAACATTCGGCCATGGTCCAAGCTTGATTTAAGGTTCGTTTTTGCTCCGTTTTTTATAATTTTTACGTTTTTGAGATCGTTGCTTTGTGTTTCATCAAGTCCATGCTTAAATTTCAAATTTTGATGATGATTTTGAAATATTCCATTGATGCTTTTATGAGCTTTATGATGATATTTGATGAAAAATGAAAGATATGTGTTGGATTAATATGTTTTATGTTTGGATTTTTGATGAATTTGAGTATTTTAGGCTAATTTGTGAAAATGAGAAATTGAGGGACTAAAATATGAAATAAATGAAATATGTGGGCTTATACAAGCTAAAAGAAAATTCGGCTAAGCATGGGTATATGGAAATTTTGTATATTTTGTGATTTTTGTGATTAAGGACTTAAATGTCAAAATGTGAAAATGTGAGGGCTAATTTATAAAATGCCCTAAATATGCGTAAATGGATTGTATTGAATGGTTTGGCGAATAAAAGAGTTAAATTTGAATGTGTATAGATTAAGAACCAAAGAAAACAGAATTAGATCGGGAGAAATCGAAAGTAGTTGAATAGCCGTTTGTTTTCGTTCATTTCCATACGAGGTAAGTCGATATACAAATAAATGTGTTAAATTGAATTATTATTATTTATATGATATTTGAATTATGGTGAATGGATATGAAAGTAAAATATATGAAATTCGAGAAATTTTCGATAATGTGATGACGTTTGAATAGCCCTGTACGAACCATAGGAATAGTTAGGATACATATGTCATGACATAGGATTCCGATATGTGATTTCGTGTAAGACCACGACTGGGACGTTGGCATCTATTTGAGATGTATGTGTAAGACCATATCTGGGACATTGGCATCGTATATGATTCGTGTAAGACCCTGTCAGGGACAGTGGCATAGATATTTGATCATATGTAAGACCACATCTGGGACATTGGTATTGTGCAAGCTTTCCGAGCTATCCGAGTATCCTTATTGATTCCAAAAGGTTCAACGAGCAATATCGAGAATGGAATGAAAATGCGAATGAGTATCCGATTCAGGTACGTATGAAATGTATATGTTATTCAAGAATGAAAGGTGAGTATGTTTATAAATGATGACATGTGAATTTCATAAGAAAGAATAGTGGTTAAATGCAAGTGTATTAAGAACAAGTGAGTTAGATGTGAATTATGAAACTTGTGTATGTGATTTGCTATGGATTCCATGGATAAATTGGCTTATAATTATTTTATGTGTTAAGTTTATTTGTATATGGCTTACTAAGCTTTAGAAAGCTTACTTTGTGTGTGTTTGCATTTTTTTTATAGATATCGAAGCTACTGGAAGCTCGAGGATCGTCGAGGATTATCACCACACTATCAAATATTATTTTGGTACCTTTTTGAAAATGTATATATCAAAGTATGGCATGTAAAGGCTAGGATTAATGTGGTATGTTTTGAAATGGGTATATTATGCCATGAGATATGGCTTCATTATGGTTGAACTTATGGTTTGGTTTTGGTATATGATATGTGATACAAAAATAGTATATTTGGTATATATATATGGCCAAGTAAAATGGTCTTTTTGGAAAGTTAGTTGTATGGTTATAAATGTGATATGATTCATACGTTCATGTTATGAATTAGGTACATGGAATTAGTATGTTTGAGTTGGAATTATGTTTGGAAACGATTATTGATATTGAAGCATGAATGATGCTTGATTTGGTAATGTTTTGGTTGCATATTGAGTTATGAAATGTGGTCTTAAAAGCTTATGTATATAGGGTGGCAAAATGGCTTTGCAAGTAGCCTATTTTTGTCCACACGGGTAGAGACATGGGCGTGTGTCTCAGCCGTGTGCGACACACAGTCATGTTACACGGCTGTGTGTCCCCTAGGGTACCCTTTCGAATTAAGGCAGTATGCCCTATAGTTTTGCCATGGCCTAGCACATGGGCGTGTCTGGTGGCCGTATGAGGCACACAGCCTTGGTACATGGGCGTGTGTGGCCATTTCGAAGGGTAAACATGCTAAACACAAAGACGTGTGGTCAGCCGTGTGACCCAAGTCAGTTTCGACCACGGCCAAAGTACACAGGCGTGTCTCCGGCCGTGTGGTACAAGTCAGTATGTATGCTTTGTTTTCACACTGCCTATGACACGAGCGTGTTTAGTAACCGTGTGAGGCACACGACTTGTTCACACAGGCGTGTGATACTTGAAATGTTAAAAATTTTCTAATTACTCAAAATTTTTATATGTTACCGAATTAGTCCAGAATTTATGATTAGGGCTTTGTATGCTTGTTTTGAATGGTTTATGATAATGAATGCTCAAATGTATGTGAATGATGTATATTATCTGGTAATGCCTCTTAACCTATTTCGACAATAGTTACGAGTTAGGGGCGTTACATTTATTGGTATCAGAGCTACAGTTTAGTCAATTCTAGGACTAATATAGCGTGTGATAGTCTAGCTATACATGCCATATATACGAACTGCGATAGTGTGATGAATCTTGACAAACAAAATGTGTTTTACGTATAGTAATGGATCCCAAATGAGCCGTAGTGGACGATGTTGAAAGTAATGCACCCACTTCCACTCAAGGGGCAGTGTCGGCCGAGTCTAGGCCGATTTCGAGTAGCCACAAGGGAGAGGCTAAGAAAGCCTTCTTCCATATGATGAATGAATGGTTCACTCAGTATATTAGAACTAATCCGGCTACTTCGCAACCTCCACCCCCACCTATACCTCAACAAGTCCAAGTTGTGTCACAAGCTATAGATCTGATTCGTCTGAATAAACCTCCAGTTGATAAGATTAGAAAATATAGAGCTGAAGAATTTCGTGCTACTACTAATGATGATGCTGAAAAAGCAGAATTTTGGCTTGAGAATATGATATGCGTGTTCGAAGAATTGTCTTGTACTCCGGAAGAATGTGTTAAATGTGTTGTTTCACTTCTGAGGGATACCGCGTATCAGTGGTGGAAAACTTTGAAACCGGTGGTTCTGAGAGAACGAATTACTTGGCATTTCTTCCAAATTGAATTCTGAAAGAAATACATCAATGAAAGATTAATAGATCAGAAACACAAAGAGTTTCTTGAGCTAAAGTAGAGCCGTATGTCTGTTATGGATTATGAATGGGAATTTGTGAGATTAAGTCAATATGCATGAGAATGTGTTTTGACTGAAGCAATTATGTGTAAGAGATTTGAAGATGGTTTGAATGAAGATATTTGTTTGTTAGTCGGGATTCTAGAAATAAAAGAGTTCATTGTGCTTGTTGAACGAGCGTGTAAAGTTGAGGAACTCGAGAAAGTAAAAAAAACCGACTCGAAAGCTAGAGAAGTACGAAAAAGATAATCAAATAAGTCATTTCAGTTAGAATTAAAGAGATTTTGAGATGATTCTAGCCGTTCAAAGGCTACTGCGGGTTATTCGAGATTAGATCGAGAGAGGCCACCTGTGAATTCAAAAGCTACTTCAGTAGCTAATGTAGGAAATGTCAAACCAACACCACCTAAGTGTAAATATTACGGTAAATGACATCCCAACAGTTGTAGATTGAATGATCGAGCTTATTTTAAACGTGGATTCTTATATCACTTTATTTGAGATTGCCCTGAGTTAATTGAACAAGAAATTGTACAGAATCTGAGATCAAGTGACACTTCAGCTAGAGGCAGGCCTCCCAGAAATACGGGAAATGTGAGCGGTAGCCGAAGAGCTATTAAAGATATAGCTGTTCGATCTGAGGCTAGAGCACTGCCAGAGCCTACGCCATTCGAGTTCGTGAGGAAGCTTCGTCTCCAGATGTGATTACGGGTACATTTACTCTTTACGATACTTCTATGATTGCATTGGTAGATCCAGTATCAACACATTCGTATATATGCATGAATTTAGTATCCAGTAAGACTTTACCTATAGAGTCTACTAAATTTGTGATTAGAGTATCGAACCCTTTAGGAAAAAGTGTCCTAGTTGATAAAGTGTGCAAAAATTGTCCGTTGATGATTCGAGATATTTGTTTTCTGACTGATCTGATGCTATTACCTTTTGACAAATTTGATATAATTTTGGGTATGGATTGGCTAACTTTGCATGATGCTATTGTGAACTGCAAACGAAAAACTATTGATTTGATATGCAAGAACGATGAGATATTTTGAATTGAGTCCAGTGATTTGAATGGGCTACCAGCTGCGATATCTGCAACAAAAGCTCTGAAATATATGAAAAAGGGTTGTGAAGCCTACTTTACCTATGTGATTGATTAGAAAGTGACAAAAGAAAATAGAATCTGTACTGGTTGTCTGTGAGTTCCCTGATATGTTTCCTGAAGAACTTTCGAGATTACCTCTGATTCAAGAAGTTGAATTTGGCATTGAATTAATGCCGAGGACTACTCCGATATCTATAGCTCCGTATAGAATGGCTCCGACCGAGTTGAAAGAATTGAAGTCTCAGTTGCAAGAATTAATCGATAGGGGATTTGTACGACTGAGTTTTTCATCTTGGGGTGCTCTAGTTCCACTTGTGAAAAAGAAAGATGGCATGATGAGAATGTGTATTGATTATCATCAGTTGAACAAAGTGACTATCAAGAACAAATATCATTTGCCTAGAATTGACGATTTGTTTGATCAGTTAAAAGATGCTACTGTTTTTTCAAAGATAGATATGAGATCGGGCTATCATCAGTTGAGAGTAAAAGATTCAGACATTTCGAAAATAGCTTTTTGAATGAGGTACGGACAGTATGGGTTCTTAGTTATGCCATTTGGATTAACAAATGGACCTGCTATTTTTATGAACCTGATAAACAGAATTTTCAAACCGTATTTAGACCAATTTGTTGTCGTATTCATTGATGACATTATGATTTATTCGCGTGATGAAAATGAGCATGCCAAGCATTTGAGAGTGGTGTTACAAACTCTGCGTGATAAGAAACTATTCGCAAAGTTTAGTAAATGTGAGTTCTGGTTACGTGAAGTTGGTTTTCTAGGCCATATTGTGTCAACATCCGGTATATGAGTTGATCAAAGCAAGATTTCAACAATTTTAGATTGGAAGCCTCCGAGAAATGTTTTTGAAGTCCGCAGTTTTCTGGGACTTGCTGGTTATTACCGACGGTTTGTAAAATGATTTTCAATGATTGCAACTCTGTTGACAAAGTTGCTTCAGAAAGATGTTAAGTTCGAGTGATCAGATAAATGTCAGAAAAGTTTCGATCAGTTGAAAGCCCTATTGACTGAAGCTCCAGTGTCAGTACAACCAAAATTTGGTAAAGAATTTGTGATATATAGTATCATCCAAATTCCCAGATTCAACCAAAATAATATCTCCTGTCTGACATTTCAAACTAATTCTTTTTTCTCTACAATTCACTACTGCATCATGTTTCATTAACCAGTCCATACCCAAAATAACGTCCAATTCCCGAAAGTGTAACAACATCAAATCAGCGGGAAAATCATAGCCCTTAACTTTTTGTGGATAGTTACGACATATTAAATTAACTCCACACTTTCGCCTAACGGATTTATAACTTGTACATCATAATCAGTTGGCTTCACAAATAAATTTTTTTCAGATGCTAACATAGTGCAAATATATGAATGTGTAGACCCAGGGTCTATTAAAGCATACACAAGAACATCATAAAGATAGAAAGTACCAGCAATTATGTTCGGAGCTGTTGCTTCTTCTCTTACTCGAATGGAATAAGTACGAGCAGGGGCCCTAGCTTCTGATTGACTAGCAGTATCTTTCATACTCGAACGAGTTGCCCCTGTAGCACTGCTCTAACCAGAACGTCTTCCTTTTTGAGGAAGAGGCTTATCTTTCTCTTTCTGCTCTACTTCTTCTATTTGTACTTGAGGAAAATCTCGAATAAAGTGGTCAGTGGCCCCCACATTTATAACAAGCCCCTAACTTACCTCTACATTCTCCGGGGTGACTTCTTCTACAATGTTGGCATTTAGGCCTTGGGGTATTTTGTACACTACCCACGCTAACAGTAGGTCTGTCAGATGCCTTAAAATCAGATTGTCTTGGTCTACTCTTTCCCGATCTTTTCGGTGCTAAAGTGGCTCGACTAAATTCCTTATTAGATTTCTTCATCGGTAAAGCTAAAACTAACTTAGATGCACTTCTTTTGAAAGATTTTACTCATTCTATCTCATTGCATCTTTCTAGTATATACTTTTTGAAGTTTCTGAGCACGATCTGATAGAACAACGAATTCCCGTATCTCAGTGCCCCCTATCATCATTCTGATCTCATCATTAAGCCCTTCTTCAAATTTGATACACATTTCTTCCTTGGTGGGTACAATATCTCAAGCATATTTTCTCAGATAAACAAATTCTCTTTTATATTTAGCCACTAACTTGTTTCCTTGTCGTAAGTCAAGAATTTGTCTTTTCTTCTTATCCAAATATCTTCTACCAACATATTTCTTCTTAAATTCATTCTAGAAAAATTCCCAAGTGATTTTCTCAGCTGGTACCAAGGCTTCTATTGTTTCCCACTAGTTATAAGCTTCTTCTTTCAATAATGACACAGCACATATTAAGTAATCATTTGGTGAGCTTGCCATTTGTTTAAAAACCCTCATTATACTTTGCAACCAATGCTCAGCTTTGACGGGGTCATCATTTGTTCTTCCCCAAAATTCTTCAGCCCTATGTTTTCTAAGCTTTTCAAAAGAATGTTTACTGGATTCCGTTGTTAAAGGGGGTGGAGGAGTAACCGGGGGTATTACTGATGTTGAAATAGGGGGAGGAGGTTGCTGAGTCTGATTTCTTTCTCGCACATTCTCATTATACCATTGATTCATAAATCTATAAATCATATTTTTAAGTTCTTGTTATTGCATCAAAGAAATTGGAACATCATTACTTGTTTCTTGTTCAGAGGTATGTACTCTACTGTTAACTTCTTCTTACTTAGTTTGTTTTGGTCTATCTAACATCTTTTCAAGTCGAAGATAATCTATAATAAAAAAAGAGATTATATCAGATTATACAGATCAAACTATCACTGATTTATATGGCATGTATTTCTAAGCACTATACACATCACACCATTCTGAGAATGGGGCTAAACTGAAGCTCTGATACCATTAAATGTAACACCCCTTACCCGTATTCTACGTCGAAACAGGGTACGAGGTATTACCAGACTTAAACACTATTAAGCACACCCAAAACTAGATCATAAAACTTCATTCCAAATTAACTGTTATTCAAACACATGCTTAAAGTCCCTTATACGAGCCTACGAGGTCCAAACATACGTTAGAGATAGATCGGAACCAAACTAAGAACTTTCAGAGCTTTTAGAAAGTTATGCTCGTGTGGATAGGGACACCCCCGTATGGGTAGACCGTGTGGTCACACACGCCCATGAACCAAGCCCATGGATTTATCTTTCTTGCATTCAATAAGAAAATTGAGTCACACGACCTGGGCACACGCTCGTGTTACTTGGCCGTATGATATTTAAATTTCTCATTTAAGGTGTAGACTTCACACGGCCGTATCACATGGCCATGTTAAAGCCGGTATGCCTAAACTTGGACATTCTGTTTCTAATTTTTAAGTTGCAGGGGACACACGACCTTATCACATGCCCATGTGGTAGGCCGTGTGTCAGACACGGTCTAGACACACGCCCGTGTGTCTATCCATGTGGACGAAAATAGGCCATTTAAGGCCACTTTTCTCACCCTCATAACATTTCCCTACACAAAATCACATTTATAACCTAATAAAGTTCAATCAATCATCTATTTCAAGCCAAAACATGTATATTCCATTATCAAACACGACCATCACATTCAATTTACTTTACATATTTAATCATTCATACAATTACATTATCAAATCAACCCCTATACATGCCATATAAATCAAAAAGTTATTTAATAAAATCTATCGGAACAAATCTGGATAGTGTGATCCTCGATGTAGATCCGTTCCTCCATATGTACATAGGTCAATCTACAAAACAAATAACATACACAAGTAAGCTTATAAAAGCTTAGTAAGCTCATAGGCATAGAAAAATAAATCTTACCGAACATTTAATTTCATTAAACCTTCCTGTAAATTAAAAAATCATTAATAAGCTTGTTTGATTGATTTCGATATCACTATTCACCAAATTTTAGAACTCTTGGGCCCATTTTTCATCATTATTCACCAAATTTTAGAACTCTTGGGCCTATTTTTCATTTACTTTCATAGTCAAATTAGGGAACAATAATGGAAGTGAGTGCTTCATTATCACATTGCCATAGTAAAACCATGGACTTGCACATAGTCGTATATCACACACCGAAGCCATAGCCTAGCCATGGTCTTACACGGATCACATATCATATTGATGCCATATCCCAGATATGTTCTTACACAGAAGCACATATAACACCGATGCTATATCCCAGATATGGTCTTATACGAAAGCTCATATATCACAGATGCCATATCCCAGATATGGTCTTATACGGAAGCTCATATGATACCGATGTCATGTCCCAGACATGGTCTTATACGGAAGCACCTTATCACATCACACCGATGCCATAGCCCAGCTATGGTCTTATACGGGAACACATATCACATCTTTTCCATCAATTCATCATGGTCACAGAACGAAAGCATTCAAAACCATTGTTCCAACTAATTTGTACTTTTACTTAAATATTATTTTATAATCATTACAATTTGATAATATTCATTTACAATAATATACCATAGTATTCGTGAAATTTTCATAATAAAACATTGAATTTTTTGCCATATGAACTTACCTGGGCTGATTTGCAAAAGTAGTAAAAATTTTAGGGACTATTATTGCAATTTCTCATTTTCACGATTCACTTCGTTTTCTTGATCTATAATTATAAAATCATTCCCTCATTAGCATCTATTTCAATTCTATTTTACTTCACAATTTATGCCCTTTAATTTTTGAAATTACACTTTTACCTCAAACTTTTCAGTTTTTACAATTTAGTCATTACTCAATTTATTCATCAAATGAACTAATTCCTCTTACATATCATCTTATCTAAACATTATAAACTACTTCATAGCCTTTGACATTCAAGGTTTCAACACAAAACCCTAATTAAAACAACTTTCACAATTAAGTCCTAAAAATCAATTCTTATAAAAAATCTCTTTATAAAATCATCATATAATAAAATTAGAACCCCAACTCCATCCTAAATCATCATAAACTTTCAGCTCTTACTTTTGGAAACTTTCTAAGTCATTCATAAAAGCAAAAACTAATGAATTAGATAATAGGACCTAGTTGTAAAAATCTCAAAATCACAAAAATTACAAGAAATAAACAAGAATTGAACTTACATGCTATAAAATTTAAAACCAACTTATTAAAAGCTCTCTAATGGTGTTTTTAGCTGATGAAGATGAAGAAAAATTATAAATTCTCTAGAATTACCAACTACATCATATTTTACAATTAAATTTTACCCTATTCCCACTTTTGCCCTTTGTTTACACTTGAGTTTTTTAAATTTCCTGCACACCCATGCCGTCCAACCCATATAATTTGAGTCTATTTACCTTTTAACTCCTTCTTTAATGATCCCTTAAGCTATTTAATCACTTCCCACAATTTTATATCTTATTCAATTTAGTCCTTTTTATTCAATTGACTACCGAAATGTTAAAATTTATTAAAAATAACTTTAATACTAACTTAGAAACATTCCATAAATATTTCTAAAAATATTTATGGCTCGGTTTATAAACTATAGGTCTCGATACCTCATTTTTATCTCATTTTATCTAAAAATTTCCTTTAATTCACAATTTCACTAATTCAAAAACATTTCTAAAATCACACTTAACTTTTACTTACTAATATCTAAACTCACATGTCAGATTTAGTGATCTCACATCACTATTTCGACATCACTGAAATTTAGGCCGTTACAGTTATGACGATTATCGAGTCCCGTTTGAACGTTAGAAATATATAAGACATAAATGACATGTCATTAGGCTTACCATGTTTCTGGTCCTGAATATTCTATCGATGATTGAGTTCTGGCATTTGTTGCGGATACTCGTCAGCTTGTGTGAGCGGCATCGTGTAGCTTACATTTCGACTGATAGCTTGTGTGAGCAGACCCATTTTATGGCTCGAGTGAGCAATAATGTAAAGGAAAAGGAAAAGTAATAGTTTATACCATATGTTTAGCACAATTTGTGTAAGATTTCCTATGTTTCCTATATTATTCTAAATGGTTCAACAGGCATAAAAAGGGAAAGAGAAGGAATGATAAGTGTTCCAATGGTTAAGTTATGAATCTATGGAAATGTATGAAATGATCTATGAATGTATATCTATGCTTATGGAAAGTATAAATCCAATGGCATTATGTTCATGTGAATTTACTTTACAATGTGATAATTCAAGTAAATTATGTGATAATCCACTAACAATTGTTGTTGATGACGCTTAGGCTTGTGTCAAGCTATTGGTTGGAGTGTATCATGTTTAATTTTAAATTTATGCATTGAAATGGTAAGTAATGTTCATGCTATACAAACTTAATAAGCATTATATGCTTACATAGTTTTCTTTCCTATGTTTTATAGATTATCAGAAGCTCGATTGATTTGGAAGCTCGTCGGAGACCTCTTACACTATCCAACGATTATATCAGTAGTTTTTGATGTTTTGGCGAAGATTATAATGGCATGTATAGGTGGACTTATGTTTAATGGCTAGTTGATGTTTATGGCATGTAACTGTTGTTTTGAATTTGTGTTAATTTTGGTACTTTTGATACCTTGTGGTTAGGTGTTAATATGGTCAAATTGATGCATGATTTTATGACCAAAATGGTAAGTGATTGTATGTTTGCAGTGTGGTCAATTATGGTATGTTTTAATATGAAAATGAGCTAGATGTGTATGGATGAGTTATGACTAATTATGCATAAGTTTAGGTATATTTGCTTGATTGTGATTGAGGTGCCTATATGGCATATTGGTTGGAAGGATTAATGGCCTATTGAATTGGTCTTATTATACATGTTTTGGTATGTTTTGGTACATTGATTATATATGTATATTTCTTACAGGTACATATTTGAAATGGATGAAAGAAATGGCTTGATTTTGACCAATTTCTTGTCCACACGGCTCAAGACATAGGCGTGTGTCTCAGCCGTGTGTGAACACGGACATGCGACATCGCCTTCTGTCCCTTGTAGGTTTCAAAGGTTACAAGTTAGGTAGTTACACGGCCTAGCACATGGGCGTGTGAGGCTATTTCAAGTATTAAACGACCTGGTACACGGGCGTGTGACCCAACTCAGAGAGTTACACGGCAAGAACATGATCGCGTTTCCCTTATTACACGGCTTGAGACATAGACGTGTGTCTCAGTCATGTAAGGCACATGGCCTAGCCACAAGCCGTGTGACCCCTACAGTTTTGAATTTTCTAACTTTTTCATTAATGTTTCAAATGTTTCCAATTTAGTCCCGAATCGTTTCTAAAGTGTTTCTAAGGCCTCGACGGCTCGATTAAGAGACGATATGCATGTATATGAATGAATTATGTTATGTTTACACTAATGTTTGGAAATGTATGTTTTCTATTACATTTTTACGATAATGCTTCGTAACCCTATTCCAGCAACGGATACAGGTTAGGGGTGTTACAGAATGTGCCAAATATCACACATGGCGTGCAAAGAAATGATTGCCTGAGCTACTGAAAGCCAACTGATGGTGAAAGACACATTTTTATGGGCAATGGAAAATCGATGGAAGTGGAAGCAATTGAGAATTTTAGGTTGTTATTATTATTTGGATTTAGAAAAAAACTTTTGTTATATCATCTTTTATACGGAATTTAGTTTATGTTTCTTTATTGGACAAATTTGGATATTGTTTTTCATTCAGAAACAATTGGTTTAGTTTATATTTAAATTCAAATATTGGTGGAACTGGTTATTTAAATACTTATGACAACCTTTATTTGCTAGAAACAATTACATGTGACACCCCAAACCCGGCCCAGGCATTATGGTTGAAACTAGAAATGTTATGAAGAAGGGATTTGAAACAATGACTTTCAAGTTAAAACTTCTTGTATAAATTGTTCTGAAAGAGACCACATTTTCAAAAAAAACTTATTATTATTCTCTTTAATGAAACCGTTATTTATTACCCTTTTAAGTATAACATAAATTTTATAGCGGAAGTTTAAAAGATGTTATAGTTGAAAACCGAGCTTGATTTCAGAAAATATTTATTTGCGTAAAACCATTGTTTTTGTAAATTGTTTTGTTTAAAAGTCGTGGAATGATAATCTAAACCATTTCAAAATCCTAAATTTTAAAACCAACAGTCCGAAGAGTCCCAAAAATTACAAACTCTCAAAGTAGTCCAAGATTTAAATAAAACTAATAATTAAACCAGTTCGTGATCTAGGGGTCACCGTAGACTCCATCGCACCGACCCTCCTATGTCTGAGGATTACCTGAACAGAATAAACAAACAAATGTGAGTTTTTTTAAAAAACTCAGTGTATAACTAAACAGAGTCATGCATGCACATAAATTTAGATTTCTTAGAATAATAGAATAGAAGCAGACATGAGTCCTTAACAGAATCAGATCATAACAGAATCAGATTATCAGAACATACATATGTGCAAAGTCCTACCCCCAACCTCTACACCATCTCCGACCATCCCAACACACCATGTGGGGTTTAAAACACCTACTCATCCCAACACACCACATAATGTCGCTACGACACTTATTAGAATAGTTGTAGCTAAGCTGCTAGTATTTCAGTGAAATGTCGCCTTATAGAACACTTCCTCTACATATACAAATCCCACCCCATATACAGAAATAGAATACAAATATACAGATATAATAGACTAATATACAGGCTATTACGAACCAGTCAAATCATACATATCAATTTCCAAATGCTCAAATCAGTCTATTAGAATAGCAAATCTCATGAATTAGGGTTTGTTTTGACCTTACTAACCATACGGAAGGCCCACAGTCGATCGAGATGACACGTGCGACCCTAGGGAAAATTTTAGAATTTTGGGCCCACACACCCAAATTGGCCTTACTTGTGTGGCCCACATGGCCTGGCCCATAGCCTACATGCCAAATTGGCCTATCTCGTATGACCCACACAGCCACACATTCGCCCGTCACATGGCTGGGCACACGCCCGTGTGGCATCGACAGGCCACTTTTTCGGCTTTCGCCAAACTTCATTTTCTCTTGTTTTTATTACACACATGGTTCGATTTCTGAAACAACTTAAACGATGAATTTTCCAACACCTATAATCAACAGAATTCAATGAATTAATCCCCCAAATTCTTCAATTTCGAAATCAAACCACTTTAGTAATACCTAACATGTTGAAAACCCAACAACCATAACAATGCTAAATCGTTAGAATCACTTACCCTGGAGACGGCGATCCACACAATCACTTTGCCGGAATAGCACCCACTGACACATGATTCTCTCCTAGTTATTCAATAAACACAAACCAAAGAAAATAGTTAATAAGAAAAACCCTCGCTAATCAATCATCAATTCCATAAGGAAACTTAAGCCAAACCACACACTTACCAAACGACAGCAATCGAACTCAACGATAGAGATTCCCAAACAAAGCTTGAATTTTCATTTGAATTAGAAAGGAAATAGAAACAGAAGGTGAAAACCAAGAAAGAAAGAGAAAGAGAGAAAATAAAAAAAATGAAATGTGAAAAGTAGAGGTTGATTTTTAGGAAAGAAGAAAAATAAAAATAAATCAATAAAAGGATAAAGATCAAATCATATCCCTCAAATAACTAACCACTCCATCCCACTCCTAGATAACTATCGAGCATTTAATTTCAAATCCAACTCCACCCCAACACACTTAATCCAAAACTTGCAAAAATAACCCTTGCTGCTCACGTCAAGACTTGAACCCAAGACTTCAGACACACACCAACATCACTTAACTACTGAAGTAGATACATTTTTGTAATAGATTTCACAAAAATAAAGATAAATAATTCAGGGTATTACATTGCATCTTATAATGAAACCTTGCATTTGGAGTCACGTGGTATTACAATATTTACCAAGTGATTATCTCATTTGGTTTCGAGATAACTTTGGTTAATGATTGTATAAATCACAAGTTTAGTGGGAGTAAGTATAGTCTCAATCAATACCCTAAGATTGATTTTGATATTACAGAAATACATAAGATTTCTAACATTTTAGTAGTGGGAAGTCTAATGTATGTCCAGGTTTGTACACATTCAAATACTGCATATATTGTTAGGATGTTAGATAGATATTTAAGCAACCATGATATGGACCATTTGATAGCAGCCAAGAGGATTATAAGGTACTTTTAAAGAACAAAAAATTGCATGTTCACAAATCGAAGGTCTGATAAGATATAGATTATCAGGTATATAGACTCCAATTTTGATGGAATATTGATCTAAAATTTTTTCAATAAGGTAAAAATTGTGACAATAATTGGTAATCCTTTATTCCAATAAAAATAAGAGCATATTAAAGTCAAAGCACATAGACTTTAAGTTCTTGGTTGTTAAAGTAAAAGTTTAGAGTTGTTAGGTGTCTATAAAACATATTGGGACAAACTCCATGATTGCGCACTAGCTTACTAAGGGACTATACCCAATTTTTTTTCACGAGCACATTGCTCATATAGGTGTAATGACATTTGAGGATATTTGGTTTTAGTGGGAGTTTTTACTTTTAAATATTTTATGTTATAAACACATTTTCAGTTATTTCATTTTACGAATATTAAGTTTATTTTTAGTAGAAATAAAGTTATTAAGTTTATTCACATGTTTGGATCATATTGCATGTAATTTCCATGCTACACATCTATCCTTGATCTATGTCATTTGGTTGTGCTAATATACGTGATCAGGGATGGATTTAGTTATGATATATGTAATGAAAGTCATATTAGTTTTATGTTAACATAATTAATGGATGAGATTGTTTGGAATACCTTTTGGATATGATAGTAAAGTTTTGAGCTGATAATATTATATGATGACATATAATTATAGAGTAATTAGTATATATATGTGATCGAAGTGGGAGATTGTTGGAAAATATGAACATTACATATATAATAAGAGTAATTATATTACATGTTATTATTTACTATCATAACAGGTTAGCCCAAATTAAAAGTGATCTAATTTGGTTAAGGTTTATTGGGCTTTAATTATTAAATAAAATGTGGGTAAAATATGTGTAGATACTCTAGTAACTAATTTCTAATTAATGATGGGCAGATTAGAAATTAGGGTTAATGTGAAAATATTATATATTAGGGTTATAATCCCCAAATTACACACAGGTAACTTTTCTAATATCCCATCTTTGGAAAATAAAAAGTCATCCTTTCAAAATTACTTGTGTGCTAATTTGGAAGATCAAAACCATAAGATTAGAAGATTTCAAGAAACTAATGGATTCAGGTACGTTTCTACATTTAGATTTATTCTTAATAATTTGACATGACAGATCTTGGTTTATTGTTTGTTAAGTTTTATATTAGATATTATTTTACGATTCTAACATCAAATTCTTAAAGCATAATGAAAAGTGGCATATTAGCTATTTTGCAAACACCATAGATTTTTCACCTTTTAAATGATTTTAACGATTATATTTTAATTGCATTTCTTTTGTCGTTAAATGCAGAATTTGCTTATACCTATAATTGAAAAATGCGATGTTTATAGCTTTGGAGTATTGACACTTGAAACTTTCATGGGAAAGAAACTTGGTGAACTCTTGGTATCACTATCAACATTATCTTTCAAGAATATAATGTTAAGTGATATTTTAGATCCACGCTTATCACTTCCAAGCAATCGAAGAATTGCAAAGGATATTGTTTTTGCCGTAGCAATTCCCTTTGCTTGCTTAAGATTGACCCAAAGCTCCAACCAACAATGAAGTGTGTGTCTCAAGTGTTTTTTATCAGGATAAGTCTTGTTAATATGGGAAAATATGGAACCGCAACATCGAAAAGTTATCGATAACAATTTTACATACAATATTGTAGTTGAAATAATAAAAGTAAATAATGACCTTGAATAAATTTTTCAAGAAATATATATATGGAATATATTGACTAAAATAAAGACCCAATTCAAGTAGAATTAAACTTGTGAGGTATTTTGAACTAGCAACCCAAACATCTAAAAGTATAACGCCAATGGGTTACAAATGAGTAGTTTTGTAAATATGAAATATGAAAATTTTTGTTAAGTCCTAACACTGATTATAATATTTTTTTATGATGGATACAATAATCTTTAAATATCTTATTAGTGTGGGAGTTCATGAAAGATTTGACATGCATCTTATGATTGTTGTTACAATCTTTTTATGAATCACTAAATAGAAGAAGTTTATATTAAACTCCTTGAAGGATTTAGAATGATGGAAGTGCACATAAATTCTCGGGAAATTGTTCATTTATATAAATTAAAATGATTTGAACATATGTGGTAAATTTGACTTAATGAATAGTAGTTGAAGGAGTTTTAAACTGATCCAAAATACCTATTTGTATTTTTATGGAAGGATAATGATCAAAGTTTGCTATGATTATTGTTGAAACTTTTGAAGATATCAAAATATATTTCCCCAAAATTTTTCTTCACGCATGAGGTATTATATGAAGTTATCATGAGAGGAAGTAAATATGTGTTGTACTCTTTTTCCTTTGGTTTTATCCTATTGAGTTTTACTAGTAAGGTTTTTAACGAGGCAGCACGTTATATGTATTTTAGATATTTGTACTTTTTTCCCACGAGTTTTCTTTTTATCTTAGTAAGGATTTAACGAAGCACATTATCTACCAATGGACATCCAAGGAGGGTGTTAGGAATATTTTATTATTAAGTGAAAGCTCGTTAAGATCAAGTTTAATTTACTTTCAGAATCTAATAGTCATTAGAAGTAGAGTTTTATTTTATTTATACTTTTTATATCTATAAATATAGACTTTGAAGAAGTATTGTAAACATCTTTGTTGATCAATAAAATTTATACTTGTTTTTGCTCTCCTATTTTTTGTTCTTTTAACTTTCTTTGTTATTTATTTCATAACACCTTTGAAATATAAATGCTATTGGATTTTTTTTTGTTTAAAAATATTTTCCTAATTTCAAACATTAAATGTCTATCTTTTTTTTTTCAATTACAATAATAAGGGAAAACTTGAACAATAAATACAACTAGTGCAACTCGAACCCAAGCCACACCTGAAGTAATGAATACCTTTAACCATCAGGTTATCACATGGGGTTCATTATATTAATAAACTTCAAGCTGAATTTACAATTATCTTATATTGAATTTAATTATAATTGTCTTGAATTGAATTTTTCAAAACAAATTAATTTTATATAATGATAAACAAACCAAGGTAATTAATTAAATCAAACCAAGTTGTCAACATAATTTCAGAAAAAAAGTGAAACAAAAGTTCGTCGCTTTACTTTGAAGAGACGAAGAGAAGTCAGTTTATTTATGCTAAGTTTTTATATATATATATGTCTGTGTAATTGCCGGCTTCTTAAAAAAACAATAAAAGCTTAGACTATAAAGTATAGACAACGAGATGGCAATGGTTGATTTCCGATCTTACTTTATAGCATTGCTTCTTTTGGACAAATGGAGGCAAATTTTGGAGTAAAAACGAGCTTAGACTACGAAATTTGACGTCAATGGGATCGTCTTATCTATTTTCCTTTCTTCTTGCAAAAATGGTTATAATTTTTCTAGAGTAATTCTCAAGGCATCAATCGTAAGTAATTAAGATATAATTGCATTTATGTGTGTATATATATAGATTGTACATATCTTTTCAGGCTTCTCTAATTGTAAATATGTAATAGATATGGCATCATGAATATAGTTAAAAAAAAAAAACAAGACTGCTGGCTTCTTTGAAGATTTATACGCAATCGAATTGGCATTGTCGCTTTTTGTTGGTTCTAATGGGAAGAAATTTTGATGTGATTAGAGTCCTTCTCTTGGTTTCCAAATGCATGATGCATAAGGAATTTTGACCTCATGGTCTATTTGAAGAATTGGCTACATAGGGGTATCTCCTTGACCATTGACATCCTCAAAAAAATTAACTACTTGGTTTTGTCCATCGGAAATTTAAATTTTTGTCATGTTTCTAAGGGAAATCAATGTTGTTGCGGACTTCTTTCTTTGTAAATTGAAATTAATTTATTACTTTACATACTATTTTGGTTACTATAGTAAAGTATTGCCAACATGCTATTTTGGTTACTGGACTTTTAATTTGTTCTATTTTGGTCATTAAATTATACAGAATCAACTATTTTATTCATCCAATGTTAAAAACTGTTTGAAATATATGGAAGTGCTGATATGAGTTTTTTTACTGGTCTTATAACAAATTTAGCCCTCTAATGTTTATATATTCTATCAATTTGATCACAAATAAAAAAAATTCAACAATTTTAACCCTTAATATTTACAAAATTTATCATTCTAGTTCAAATTCTAAAATATTCAATAAATTTAATCCTAAGCATTTAAAAAAGCACACATCAATACTTCCGTCAAATTTTAAATGACTGTTAATGTTCAGTGACTAAAATATTTGATTTCACGTAATTTAGTGATAAAATTTTTTAAAAAAATCAAAAGTTTAATAAACAAAATAAAACGCAAACAATATTAAAAATAAACATAACTAATTTTCAAACAAAACAATATTATAATAAAATATTAGTTATGCTGGTCAAAAGAGACATGGCTCAGCTAACAAACTACCATAATTGAAGAAAAATATTTACATGTGAGTAGAGGTGTAAATAAAACATTTATGCTCGATAATTCTAAAATTAATAAATTTGAGTTATTGAGCAAGTTAAATTCGAGCATATTAATATTTGAATTAAGTAGCTTGTAAGGTTAATCAAGTTTTTTATTTTAATATTCATAAATAATTTTATTTAGTTCAAATTTAAATTTGAGAATCAATAATCAAGTTTGAAGTTGAACTACAAAATTAAACACCTCAAATTAAATAAGATTTGATAATTTTTAGTTTTATTTTATTTGAATTTAAACTTTGAAAGCACGACCGAGCTTGAGCTTTAGGAGGAAGACCTGGACTTCCAAAGCAATAAACTTGTTTATTAGCCGGGAAATCACTAACCTACGCTGTTATCAAAACCTACAAAAATTAAAGCTTAAAGATGTCCTCACCTTTTTGTTTCACTACTCTTGTTCTTTCTTATGTTTTGATTGCATTCGTGGTTGTCATTGTTCCAACTTTGGGCACTGGTTCAACCAGATTGCCCACAACATCCTCCCTAGAGATGGAAGCAGAAGCTCTCCTCCGTACTGGTTGGTGGGATGGGTACGTCAATCGCACTTCAGAACATTGCAACTGGCCAGGTATATCATGCAATGAAGCTGGGAGGGTCATTCAAATTTATAGTACAAGGCTAGCGGTTAGTGGAAGCATCTCGCCTGAAATAGGAGCTTTATCTTCACTCTTGTGCCTTAATCTTCCTCACAATGCTCTAGTAGGTGGGTTACCTCCATCTCTCAGAAAATTTACACTCTTAGAAAAGCTCGACCTTTCCGGTAACTCTATTAACGGTTCTATCCCCCTAGACTGGGGAAACATGAAGAGGTTGAAACAGTTGGACCTATCCAATAACCAAATTCGTGGTCCTATCCCTCCTACCTTGGCCAACTTAACCAATTTAAAAATGTTGAACTTATCCAAAAACCAAATTATTGGTCCTGTCCCTTCTACATTAGGCAACTTAACCAATTTGGATTTGTTGGACTTATCCTTTAATCAAATCACTGGGGCAATTCCTCGTGAAATTGGAAACCTAAAGAATTTGTCTGAATTGAAACTAAGTAAAAACAAGCTCAATGGTTCGATCCCTTTGTCAATATTTAATTTATCCAGATTGAGCCTTTTCTATCTTGATTCCAATCTTTTAGAAGGTCCCTTACCACAAGAAATGGAGAGTTTGAAAGCTTTAAGGACATGTTTGGTTCAGTGTATTAGGTAATCCATTACTGACCAATTACGCGGCTATTACATTACGCCCCTAATCCGGCGTTTGGTTCGCTGTAATAGGTATTACGCGCGTAATACAATCCCCACCTAATCCCCAAATTCCCTGCTTTTCTAATCCCTTCCCAAATCGAGTAATAGGTATTACGTCCGGCTTCCCTCCCCAACTCTCTGTTTTACCCTCCCTCCCTACCGACCCTCTCCTCTTCTGTCCTCATAATTTCTCCTCCCATTTCCCACTGCTTTCGTTGATGATTCTGTCCTCATCGTTTCTTCTCTCAGTCTCGGCGTTTGGTTTTTGAGGTATGAATAAACTTTTTAATTTCTTGAAGCATTTTACATGAATCTTTTCGTAATAATAGTTTCAGCCATTTTTTGAATGAGTTGGGTTTTTTCCCAGAATTTTCCCTTTGCTTGTTTCTTCTAGTTCTATTTCTTCGTTTTTGTTTTTGGTGCTAAATACTCGCTTGAATATCGAGTTAACTCTTTTTCTTTCTGCTAGTTTTATTTCTTCGTTTTGCTTGTTTCATTTTTTGGTGCTAGTTCCAGAACGTTTTTCTTGTTATACTAATCGATCCCAAGGATCGGGTGGAAGCGAGGGGAAATAAATTTATGCTAAGTGATGCATATTGATGGTGTGAATGTAGTTCACACTTGTAAAGCAAAGCAGTAAAGCCGATAAGATCACTGCTTGCTGATCTGCATGGATTCTTTTTTACTTTGCAAAGCTTTTTTAGATTGAAACATATGCTTTGCTTGCACAGTGTGATCAAATAATGCAGATGATTGAAAAAAGTTGCACAATTCCTAGTTTTCTTCTTTAAACAAGGATTTGTACTTTCTGCTTCTTTTTCTTCATAAAGAGCAATTCTGCCTTACTTGTTAAAACATTCAATAATATTTCAAGTGTGCGCATCTTACTTGAATTGGTACTTTAAACATTTGTCTAGGTATAAGCTCCTTCAGCTTTTGAGTCAAAGCCCTCCCAACAAAATATGCCTACAAAATGTTAGCTGATATTCGATTAAACTGCTTATTCAACATACAAAATATGAAATTCATAGAAAGGGGCCGAAATTCAGATAGGAGTTGCACTATTTTAATATCACAACTGTTAAAACCAGAAATTAAGAATGCAAGCAAACACATATCAATACTAGCAAAACATTCTCAAATAATAACATACTAAAGCATTATACAAATTAGGTTGGAAGAAAATTCAAGAAAACAATCTGGACCATGGTTGTTAATATGCTTTTAGCCTGTAAGATTTGAATGACAGTTTTAGACAAAGACCAGACCAATAGAAATGTATACAACCATTGACACATTAAGTTTTACTTAGGTTAGCAATTTACTTGTATAATTTATTTGTATTCACAAAATGCTCATTATTACTTACATTACAATCTCACCTGATATACATATATTGAGACACTCCTGAATTACTCTAGACTCAGATAGGCTGTATGAACACCATAGGCTGAAAATATATGGGGTAAATTCTATACAACTCCTATTTCAACCATTCCCACATAGCACCTTATGATTTTTTCTTTTCCAATTAAAACCTTGTAGTTAAGTTTCAGTTACATAGAGGATTAGCATGCCAATTTTATCTAATAAAATTATGAAAAGAACCTTAGTGTGAATAGATGACTTCTGAGTTGAGGGTATTTTTATAATTTAGCTGATAAATTTAGTGGCATAACTCCCTGAGTTTATAGAATTTAAATACAGGATGATAATTGTAACCCAAAGGAAAAAAAAAGAACCACATGGTGCCAGGAGGTAAAAGTTGAAACCACAGACATAAATGGAATATAACCTTTTACTCAAAGAATACCAGTAAATATTTGTAACAATTCAAATAAAAAAAGAGGAGCACTAGATAGCTGACTATGCCAACCAATTCCACTTGTATTTTTTAATTTTTAGTAACTACTTGTTAAAACATTTAAGCTGACTATGCCACCACATTTAGCACAAGTCTCGGCTGTTCGGGAGGCTTTATTATGGTTAAACCCTGCCCATATGTGAAGGATTTGATTTGTGTTGAGATCAATTCTCAACACGTTTTCAATGCCGTATATATATATATATAACCTCTAAAAATACTACTAGCTGCATTGGCATTCATGGAGATCAGCTAGTGTTTTTGACTGTATATATATAACCTCTAAAAATACTACTAGCTGCATACATATCAGACAAAAGAAAAAACCTCCATTAATACAAGCTCTTGTTTTTTTTTCCTAGTTCTTTCTATCTGATTTATCTTGTTTCTGGTCCTTCATGTGTTTAACATCCTTAGCATGTGTTGTGTTTTCGAGATTCTTTTGATATTACAATGATTACTCTTTAACAGTTTATTTGTTGTTTAGTTGAATATATTTTGCAGAATCACCCATTTCCTTTGTTTTTATCTTGTTTTCATAATGTTTGCTGTAATATTCATTTTGAATCATATATATTCAAAGCTGCCAAGTTGGTATATTTAATAATCTAAAGGAATGGTTACTAAAAGAGAGGTTGCTTTGGTAAAGTATATGATCAATTTTATAAACTGATTATTTTTGTAACATCGATTTCCCTTTATTGGTTACAGGTTCTTTGTTCCAACACTTCTACATCGTAGTCGTCCCCGATTTGCTCATTACAGGTTAGTTTTCCATTGGTATTCATGGTTGCGAAGGATTTAGGATAGTAGGGTATGTAGTTTTGGGTGTTTAGCTTGCTGCTTTGTTTTATCTGTTAGGCAACACGATAGTGAATTACTTTTGTTGTTCATTGGAGAAGCTTTCACATCTACTTAGGTTGCCTCCAACTATTGTTGGGGTTTCACTCCTTCCACTGAGAAATGGGGCACCAGATGTGTTTGCCAATATAGCTACATTTTTGGGGACAAATACATGTGAAGTGGGTCTTAATAGTGTGTTGGGTGGTGCAATTTTTGTTAGTTGTGTTGTTGCTGGGACTGTCTCCCTTTGTGTAGTAGAGAAGAGGATCCAGATTGATAAACGATGCTTTATTAGAGAACCGGAGTAGGGGGAAGGATGGTAGGGGAGAGGGAAAGAATCAGAGTAGGGGAAGAGGGTTAGTAAAGCAACGATGTGAAGGGGGAAGGGAAATCATAAGAGTAGGAGGAGGGATGGTAAGGAAAAGGGAGAGGGATGGGAAATGGGGATGGAAAATGAAAATCTGTAACGGAATCTACTTTGATGGGAGTTCCAGCAGAAAAGTGCAGTTGATGGAATCTACTTTGAAGAGAATGATGAGGTCTCTCTCTGATTTTTTCATCTCCATGAACTTCAATCTCTCTCTCTCTCTATATATGTATATAAACAACATCATCCCTCACCATTCCTGCTTTTAACTTGTGCAGTATGCTCCTGTGGTTGAGATGTTGGATGAGCCGAGCGGTAGCGAACCCACATCTTAGATAGTTACATCATGTCTTATTATTTTTTGTTAATACATTAACGGCTGTGAGGGTAGTTTTCAACTTTGGAAATAGCAAGTCTGTGGTATATCAGCCTATAGGATCAGAGGTAAACAACACTTGAAATTAATTCCATGTATAAATCAATTATCTAAACTACAATGAACTTCCAATCTTGTCTCAAAATTGTGTGATCATGGACTGGGACATATGCTTAATTTAAGCCCTGAAATGCAGTGTTCGATAGATACAACTATTTTTTACTTGATGTTCTTTTGTTCCATTCTGTTTATCCTGCTTTGGTTAGAGAACTAGACAAGGGGTGATGCATTTATGATGAACTCCTTTCTCAAAATAAAAAATTGTCTAAAATTCAGTACAATATTCAGAAGATAATAGTAATGGTTATTGAATTTATGTTTATTAAAAATTAATCAATAATTGAGTTGAAGTAAATCGGTGAAATGCTTACAAATAAATATTCTTTTAAGTTTGGATTCAATCTTTAAAATTGCATATAAAAATACCAAAAGATGAGAACACCGTTATATAAATATTTAATTATTTTATTAAAATAATTAACTTAGAAACAAATATTATATTTTTGTTCATGTAAATAATTCTTAAATTTGAATCTAGATAATTATTTTAAATTTTATTAAATCATATATTTTAATTAAAATATATTTAATATTAATTATTTCAAATTATATTTTATAGTATCATATATTATGATTTTAGTAAATTCATATAAGAATATTGATTATTAGAATTTTATTAAATTATATATTTTAATTAAAATATATTTAATAATTATTATTTTAATTTATATTTTACAGTATCATATATTATGATTTGAGTAAATTCATATAAGAATATTAATTATTAAGAATTTTATTAAATTATATATTTTAATTAAAATATATTTAATAATAATTATGTTTAAATATGAGTAAATTATTTATTATTGATATTAATAATCTTATTAAAATTTAAATAAAATAATTTACCAAAATAAATTTCTGCTAATTATTAAGAATTTTATTAAATTATATATTTTAATTAAAATATATTAAATAATAATTATGTTTAAATATGATTAAATTATTTATTTTTGATAATAAATAATCTTATTAAAATTTAAATAACAATAACAATAATCATTTACCAAAACAAATTTATGCTAAGGGTATTCTGGTCATTTTAGTTTTCTCCATTATGCTATTACACCTCTATTACATTCAACCAAACACAGCTTTACTATTACGCCTATATTCCATTACATTCAACCAAACAGTTGATTTGCTATTACACATCTATTCCATTACACCTCTAATCCAATACAGCGAACCAAACGTACCCTAAGTTTCCTTGACCTCTCCAGTAACAAATTGATTGGACCTATTCCATCTCAAATTGGAAATTGCTCAGTGTTAGAAGGATTGTATTTGAGTAACAATCATATAACTGGAAGCATTCCCTTTGAAGTCTTCACTTGCCCTCATCATACTCTTGATCTCAGTCATAACTTCATCGAGGGAGAAATACCGCATCACTTTCATAACGATCTTTACTTGAACGATTTGGACCTTAGCCACAACAATCTAACAGGCATGATTCCTGAATCTTTTTGGTTCTTGGAAACTCTCAATCTGTCCTATAATTCTCTAGAGGGACCTATTCCAGAATACTTGAGTTATAAGTTTTCATCTGATTCATTTTGGGGAAATAAGTATTTATGTGGAAACCTACCAGATTTCTCTCCTTGCCCTTCTAAATCAAGCAACAAGCTAAAAATTGTTGAAATCATTCTTCCAGTTCTCTTTTTTTTGGCCTTCATGGCTTTAGGAGTTTTACTCTTCCTTAGATCCAGAGCCAAAGATAACATTCCTGAACCAAATGTCACAAAAAATGGAGATTTATTCTCAATCTTGAACTTTGATGGAAGAATTGCATTTGAAGATATCATTGAGGCGACCAACGACTTTGACATCCGATACTGTATTGGGACTGGAGGTTACGGTAGTGTTTATAGAGCGCAGTTACCAAGTGGAAAGATTGTTGCCTTGAAGAAACTTCATCGTAGAGAAGCAGGTCCTAGCTTTTGACAAGAGTTTCAAGAATGAGGCAAAAATATTATCAGAAATACGATACAAGAACATAGTGAAGCTTCATGGATTTTGTCTCCATAATCGTTGCATGTTTTTGATTTACGAATACATGGCTCGAGGGAGCTTATTTTGTGTTCTCGCCTATGATAACGAAGCAATGGAGCTGGATTGGATCAAAAGAGTGAAGATAATCAAAGATACAGCATGTGCTTTATCTTATCTGCATCATGATTGCCACCCACCAATAGTTCATCGAGACATATCAAGCGATAACATTTTATTGAACTCCAATCTTGAGGCTTGTGTCTCGGATTTTGGCACAGCTAGACTCATTGATCCTGATTCGTCTAATCAAACAATGCTTGTTGGCACCTACAGTTATATTGCACCAGGTCAAGTTTCTAAACTTTGAGTCTGTTTTTGTTTTGTTATTCTACTTTGGGTTGTAAGTATGCCTTGTAGGTATTGAAAACTAGACCCCGATTCTTAGACCATAATGAAAATTGGCATATTAGGTATTTTTCAAATGCTTGTGGTTAAAGATTAGCAACAGTTTATGCATATAGTGCCATGAATTATCAAGTGCTCAAGTTCTTTTGTTATAAAGACTGCAGATTTTTTATTTTTTACATGATTTTAACGATTATATTTTAATTGCGTTTCTTTTGTTGTTAAATGCAGAACTTGTTTATACTATGGTTGTAACCGAAAAATGCGATGTCTATAGTTTTGGAGTATTGGCACTTGAAACACTCATGGGAAAGCATCCTTGTGAACTCTTGGTATCACTATCGGCATCATTTTCCAAGAATATAATGTTAAGTGATATTTTAGATCCACGTTTATCGCTTCCAAGCGATCGAAGAGTTGCAAAGGATATTGTTTTTGCTGCAACAGTGGCCTTTGCTTGCTTAAGGTCGAACCCAAAGTTCCGACCAACAATGAAGTGTGCGTCTCAAGAATTTCGTTCCCGGAAAAGACCAGTGGCAGATCGTCTCCAAGCTATCTCTCTGCTGCAACTCAAGGAGCATGATCTGTATATGGATGATGAAGCCAAAATTCAATCTCAGAAGTCAGGGGAAATTGTTGAACTCCATGCTAGTTCTTCAACTTGATTTTCATGTGTAGCATTATTTGATCTCTTCACTTCCAGTCTTTCCATGCAATATCGGATGCTTGGGGTTTGGTTTTGCAGATCTATGATTATCAATAATTCTAGTGATTTAGAAACCATTTCTTATTATTCAGTACTATAACTGAATTAAATAAAACACTATAACTGATTTATCTATAATGGAGTAATTCATTTTGTAATTTGATTATTATTTGATGAATTAAATAAATATTAGTTATGTTGATCGAAAGAGTCATGATTTAGCTAACAAACTACTATAACTGAAGAAAAAGATTTACATGTGAGACCAGTCAAGTTGGCCTAGGAGATCTCCACAAAGAGCGAGGAAGCATGCTGCTTCCATTAGATTTCTAAGCAATTACTGGCAATGTAAAGATGAGAGACCAGTAAATATTCACTTGTACTTGATAGAAATTGTATTCTGGTTCCAAGACATCTCATGGCAAACCGTAACGACTGGGCTCAAACCAAAAGATAGGAGGAAGACCTTGACTTCCAAAGCAATAACTTTGTTTTCGGTTTTATTAAAAAGGGAGTTGCCACTGATCATTTTTCCTAGGTGTGATCGGACACCTAATAAATCCTCTTCTTTTAAAAGAAAATTCATTTTTTTTAAACAAAAAGAAGGTCAAGATTAGGTCTAAGTCAAAAAACCAAAGTAAAGTTGGGTTCGGGAGTCAGTTACGTGCGAGGAAGGTATTAGCACCCTCGCGACGCCCAAAATTGGTATCTTTATTAAACATGTGTCGTCTTGATTTTCAAAAACACGAATTCAATTTGACATTTAATCGTGATTCGATTGAAAAATGAGAATTTTTAGTTTTCGGTTTTTTAGAAGGGTGTTCCGTTTTTTTACATGAGCAGACGAATTTCACCCAACATAGCGATGAAATCGATGACTTAATATTAAATCGGTTCATTGCCTTAGTTATTGAAATTAATAAAAAACATGAATAAAAATCTTTAAAGTAGTGAACAGCAAAATGATATAAAATGGGCGAGAAACAAAAATATATAAAAGGGTTAGAAATACATCAAAGCAAATAATAAATATGACAATAATATTAAAAACAATAACAATGTATGCGATATTAAACATGATAACAATAATATTAAATACGAAATAGAGACGAACATATACATAAACATATAATAACAATAGGTGAAGTAACGTAAACATAATACTAAAAATACTAATAGTGCCATATGTAATAATAGGAATGAAAAGTGTATACATAATAATATTAAATATATACATAATATATATAAAATGAACATATACAATATATATTAGAAATACTAATATATATATAATACTACATAAATATGTACATATATATTAAAATAAATACATAATAATATTAAAAGTATGTACATAATATAGTGTTACAAATACAGACATAATGTAGTTATTAAAAATATATACATAATAAAATATATGAATAATAGGATATTAAAATATATATATGCATAATATATAAAAATATAATATTAAAAAAAGAAATATACGTAATAATATAATAAGAAAATAATATATTCATAATAAGTATTTAAAAACATCTATATGTATATGTATAATAATGATAAAAAATAATAATAGTGAAAATAATAAACATAATAATAAATATAATAATAGAAATGATAATACTATATAAAAAGTGTATATATACATATATAATAAAATATATACCAATATTAATAATAAATATAATATTTAATACTAAAAATAACAATATGAAATTAAAATAACTAAAAATAATACCATATATAAATATATATACGTGTGCATGTATAATGAAAACATACACTAATATATAAAATAATAATAATAATATTTATAATATTAATAATATTAGAAATAATAATAATAATATTTAATAAAGAAGCAAAAATAAATAAGAAAGGACTAAAATTGAACTAATGACAAAGTTTTGGGGAAAATTTAAAAGGAAATAAAGGGGAAAGGACTAAATTGCACACGCAAACAAATAAGAGGGACTGGATTGGGCAATAAACCATTCGGCCTAAAACTCAGGGACCAAAATGAAACAAAAACAAAATTTCTGGGTAAAATTAAAAATACGAAAAATTGAATTACAAAGCTATAAAAAAGCGGAAGGGCTAAAAGTGCAATTAGCCATTCCATAAAAAACATGCGGATCCTAAGCGGGTATGGGTCAGGTCAGTCCGACCCAGGGCAAATGACGTCGTTTTATGCCCTGGGTCTTTAATGCAAAATCGCATTTTTTCATATTGTTATAAAAGCAAAAAATTTTGTAAAAAATTCATTTTTTCTTTCTTTTTCTTCAAAAAAGCTCTCTCTCTCTCTCTCTCTCAGCCCTCACTCAGCCTAGGAATTTCTGGTGAGACTCTGGCGCCGTACCTCAGCCATGCGCCACCGTCGCCGGCCACCGTACACGGTGGCCAAATTTTCGAAAAAGGTAAAAATTTTAGTTTTTTCGCTTTTTTCTTTTTTAAAAAAAACTTATTAATATATATTATATATATACATAGAACACAAATAAAAATAAAATATGTATGAATATATGCGTAGTTTCAAAGAAAGGAATAAAACAAAATCAACAACCTTTCGTGTTCGCTATTTGTTGCCTTGTTTATGTGCTTGAATCTGGTTTTTGATATTGTGAAGACTGTTTTTGTACTCTAGAAATTTACTGCTTTGTATTGATAAAAACAACCGACCCTTTTACAAAGTTTAAAATCAGCTTTTATAGCCATTGTACAAAAATCTCTTTCTACTTTCTGTCTTTTCGTTTTAATTGCTTGCAGGTGCTGTGGCGGTGGAGGTGACTCGAGTTGGTGGCCGGTGCTGCAGTGAGCAGGTGGTGGCAGAGGCAAGTGGCCGAATGGGACAAGGTGGCTAGGGTTTCAGCTTTTCTGAAACCCTAGTTTGTCTAATGGGCTAGGTTAATTTTAGGTTTTGGGCTTTTGGATAGTTGGGCTGATGTTTGGGTTTAAAATGTTGTAAACGAGTTTGGGTTTTGTGGGTTTAGTTGTAATGTATTTGGGCTGAAAGGTTGGGGTTTAAGTGTGGGTTGCTGTTGGGGTTTTGGTTTGTAAGGGTTTTAGGTATTTTGGGTAGGTGTTTGGTTTAAATGGGTTTTGTAAAATGTAAATGGGCCATTCGGGTTGAAGTTGTAAATGGGGCAAAATTGGGCTATAACATTGTTTATATTGATTAAGTTCTTTCTTATGTTTGGATTGCATTCTTGGTTGCCATTGTTCCAACTTTGGGTATTGGTTCAACCAGATTGGCCACAACATCCTCCCTGTTGGTTTTTTAGTCTAAGAAAGAGAAGATGGACAGATCAAATTTTAGCAATGAAATGTGATTTGCTATATTTTTCAATTTTTCAATACATAATTTACATACAAAGATGACTTTAAATAGGAAAATTTTCCAACTAGAAGTTGACAAGTTTAAGTACATGAGATTTACTCCATTGGCTGATTTCTATCTAGTCAGCGCTTAAATTATCCTATCAAAATGAAGATAAATAATTTGACAACTTTTTCTAGCAAGTTATAATTTGACAACTTTTTCTAACAAGTTGACAACTTGCTAACTTGTATCATAAGCTTTGGGATAGTCTGTCAATAGTTGTTCGTCAAATAGTTCATCAGTTGACAGTCCACCATTTTTCTTGTAGTACTTTAGCTTGTCTTTTGGTTTGTTCGCCACTTTGGCTTATTCTTTGGCTTGTCCGTCACTTTGGTTTACATTTTTGGTTTGCACTTTTGGTTTGCACATTTGTATCTCGTCAATTGAGAGAGTTGTTGCATGGATGGCTATCTCACAATACTCCTCCTTAGCCTCCATACAGCGAACACCAATTTCATTTCTCAAACTTCGTTTTTCCAAGAGGCTTGGTCAGAATGTTCGTCAGTTGATTCTCTGTGCAACAATGAATTAAAATTACTTCTTCGCTCTGTTCAACTTCTCTCACAAAATGATACTTAATCTTGAAATGTTTTGTCTTTCCATAAAAGACAAAGTTCTTCACAATTACAACGGCGAATTGATTATCATAGTAAATTTGCATTGCTTTAACCAAAATTCATAAATCTTAATATATGTTTGGTTGATTGTAATAGAATTGAGCAAGAATGAAATAATTATAGTTTAATGAAATAATGGAGAGATAATAAAATATTATGTTATTTAGTTGATTGAATCGGACAGACATGTAATATTATTACTTTAAGTAAAATAATATCATAAAATAGGTTAAAAATAAACAAAAATTGACAAATTTAACCTTAAATTAAAAGTAATTATTATTTTTGTATTATTAATTAATATCTTACTATTTTTTGAATGCATTATATAACTTATGAATTATTTTTATACTTATAATAAAATTATATTAAAATAATATTTACAAATATTTGTAATAATTAATATTTAACCGTAAATTTTATAATATAAATAAAATATCATGTCCTTTTTTTTGTGAAAAAACAAAACAACTTAAAAATCAAACACTAAACAAAAGACATCTGTGTGGACTCCTTTATCAACCGTAAATCGGTTCTTCTATCCTTTACTGCCTTAATGATCTTGTCTGCAAGTTTATTGTCCTCTCTAGAGATATGTAGAATAATCCCGTGGGTAAGAAGCTTCAATACCGTATAGATTTTTCTTTCCAAAACTAGAGTTTCCGTAAACGTCATCCTTAATTATGTTAATAGCTTCAATGCTTATTTATTATTAAGAAGCATATGAATCATTGCTTTTATTTTTATTTTTATTTTTTGCGTTATTTAGCAAGTTGATTTAAAATTTGAAATATGAAAATTAAAACGATTCAATTTTAAATATGTAAAAGGAAAAGTTAAAAAATAGTTTACCCAAAAAGTGACAGGGACTGAAGAGAAAATTTCTCCTTTTCCCTTCCGCTCTTTTTCACGCGAAGGTCCCAGATGGGTTTTGGTTCCTTTATTATTTTTGACTCTTTACTCTCCTCCATTTGCTCTAGAGGCCGCCTTTACTCCACTATCCAGTCAGCCATCGCCGACGTCCCTCGGGCCAACTGATACCACCGGAGTGCAGCTCTCTTCCTCTTCAATCTATTTTTCGGCTTAAAGTCTCTCTCACTCTCACCGTTGCCGCTGACATCGTAATGATTTTTCGTGGCGATCTTCTCAGTACTTAACTGTATCTACTCTATCGCTTTGTGATTTATATTTGGCTCTCATTTCCGATTTTGAGTAGAGCTCTCTTTGCTTTTTGTTAGCTTCGTCTTATTGAAAATCATCTCTAAAAAAGTACTAATCGATCTATCTTTTGCTACTTTCCTTTTCTTTTAGTGATTGATTCAACAACCACTGCAATCAAGATTTCATCTGACATTTACATTGTTCATAACGAATATTCTTGGAATGATTTAGTTCTTAATCCGTTTTTATTCTCATTTTCTAGGTTTCATCTGTTTGATTTCTTCAATTTTGTTATTTACTGAAGCTGATAGTGTTCGCTTTTCTCTTTTGACAATTTATTCGTTTTTCTCTGTTTCTCTTTTGACAATTTTAAGCTAAGACTGTCTAAGAAGGGGGAACTTCTCGCTGTATCAAATTTTAATGTTCTATGTTTGTAATTCAGTATTAGGGTTTAGTTGTTTTTCCCTCCAATTTTTTGCATTTTGTATTGTGCTGTTTTGGGTTTCATGATCATACTGGAGATTGTCATGATTCGTGTATGCATAGATGTTTTCTTTTTCATACTGCTAGGTGTTTGCATTCATCAGTAAGGATTGGGTAGATATTCTTTAAAATAGTTTTGAATGGAGCTCATCGATGAACTTAGTTGGGATTGTTTGTGTGCTGGTGGGTATTATTTGCAAATGGAATTTGATAGAAAATTTCAAGTAGACCCAAGGTATCTCTATATATCATCTGAATGGGAAGTTTTTGTGTGATTACTGATATATTCATCTGTGTTACCTAGGCTTATAGCATGTTTACATGAAGGGAAATTGAGTTGTAATCTTTTAAGTGAACAGGTTCTAGGTTTTGGCTATTTCGACGTTTTAGGTTGATTTGTTGTTCTACTATTCTCAATTGTTTGAAAAGCTATGTTGGTTTCTGCTTTCAGTTGCATTATTTGCTTTTAAGTTGCTTCTCTTGTTTTTAGCCTGTAGTTATAAAATCTATTTTATATATATGCTTGGCCTATTTGGATGTAACAGTGAATAAGAAAGAAAGCACTAAGAAGAAGAAGAAGCCATGGGAAGCACAAGTATTGCTACTTTCGACTGGTTGATGTGATAATGTTGTTTTATAATTGGTGGTTGTGAGGTCCAGTTTTTTAGATATATCATAGTAAAAGATTTGGCCAACTGATGAAGGCTTTTAAAGTTGTTCAAAATGTTCTCCAAGGCTCAAAGTATTGTGAAACAAACCTAAATGGTGCTCTGCATTTTAATGCAATGTTATATCACTGCACAAGGGATTCCGACAAAGAGGTCTTACCTCATGAATGGTACGAAAAGGCGTTTTCAAAGTTGACAAGATTGGCCCACTTGTTAAAAGATGTGGATTCAGTTGATGGACGTCTTGTGAATGCAAATGACAATTCGATCATCATCAGTGATCGAATTGAACATAGAATGAATGCTTTCAAGTCACTTGTAAGAGTCTTTATTGGGTCCCCATCAGTTCAACAAATGCTAAAGAAAAAAATATCTTCATTTGACTGTTTTGGTAAACCTAGTGAAAGGGAGCCCATGATTGTGAATTCATTAACCTTAGTGAGCAATGTTTTGAATGTTACAGCTCAACAGAGGAAGTTGGTGCGTCTAACAATATGTCCTCAGGTTACACAACACAGGATATGGATGGGTGCCCTTGAGAAAATATTGAATGAACTGAAATTGGAGATTGATTTATTGAATTTCCAACTCCCAAGTAAAGGAACTAAGATGGGTAAGCAGATAGTTTCTAGCTGCCTTAAGTTCTTGGATGAGTCTGCTGTTTCTTATGACTTTGATTCTGCTTCATGGATTCGACTTTCGCCTGCAAAAGTTGTTGACTCTCCTCACAAATGGGAGGATGTTCTTGAGATGTTTACTGATCTCATTAATTGCTTGAAGAGTGAGAAGGAATGGCTTTATCATTTGAAAACGATTGAGGTGATGAAAGAAGGTGTGTCTCAGATTAGGGATGTGTTAGTTGATAACAGTATTGGGTATAAGGATTCTAGGCACCAAGAAAGCCTTGTACAAAGGAAGCTATCTAAGACATTGGGACACTCGTCACGGTGCTTGTTCACACTTTTATTGTATTACCTCTACGGGCAGGTTAGAGATCTTGAAGTGGATTTGTGTGGAGCAATGTATGGCAACGGTATTGAGAATAGGTTTACCTTGTGCATCGGAAGAGTTCTGACTTCAAATGAGGAGAAGATGGTTTGGAGTGGGGTTAAGCAGTTGGATAGGGCTCTGGGGTTATTCAAGTTTTTATGGGAAACAGCAGGTATGAAAGGGAATCTGGAGTTGCAAGGTCACTTATGGTTTGTAGGGCCTGAGGAGAGATTTTTCACATATCGAGGAAATGCCTTCTTTCTACATGGGATCAGTCTTGGACCTAAGATTATCTCGTCAAAAGCTCTATGATGTTTTAAGGTTATATTTTGGCATTCCTGATTAGCAATTACATCATGTTATTCAAGTCTTGACAATGTTTTTTTAAATTTAGTTTTATTTTATTTACCATTCTTGCGGAATATGTGCACTATTTTAGAGAATGTGTCAAGACTTGAATAACACTATTTAAAAATATAAAATAATATTTAAAATTAGAAAAAATAATTGTAAAATTTTTTAAAAAATCATAAAAAATTATAAAATACATAAAAAAAACGTTTTATAATTTTTATAATTTATAATTTTAATTTATAATTTTAAAATATTGATTTTTTATTTTTTTTATATTTTTTTACGATTTTATAATTTTGTTTCTAATTTTTAATAAATTTTAGTTGTTTCTAATTTACACCTTGATTCCAGCTATATTTCCAGTTCCATCCCTTCAGCTCTATGCCATTTGACCAATTTGCAGTCGTTGCAGCTTGAGAGAAATCTTTTACATGGTTCCATCCCTTCATCTCTACTTCATTTACCTAATTTATGGTATCTATCCATGGCTTCGAATCTTTTAGAAGGTCCCATACCCCTTGATATTGAGAGTTTGAATGCCCTGCAATACTTAGATCTCTCAGACAACAAATTGAGTGGAAGGATTCCCCTGCAAATTGGTGGCTTATCACTATACTAGCTTGATCTAAGCCATAACCTTCTCCAAGTAGTGAAACCTTCCCAGTTTGAGAGTTTAACTCAATTAAACATTTTAAATCTCAGTCGGAATAATTTAATGGGCATGATTCCTGGAAATTCTAGTTTATGTGAAACCTCAATTTATCATTTAATTCCCTGAAGGGTCCAATTCCAGATGGGTTGTTGCATATTGCACCAGAGACAATTACAGGCAACAAGGATTTATGTGGTTCCATTCAAGGCTTCCTTCCTTGCCCTTCATCCCCAACTGTAAATCAAGAAAGAAATAGCAAAGTCAAGCACAATCTGCTTGTCTTTATTCCGGTTCCAGCTTTGTTATTTTTTGTCTCAACTTTTGCATTGGTGATATTCATCCTTTGCCGAAAATACAGAGCTAAAGCTTTGAAACATGATCCAAGTCCAACCGAAAATGGATATTTATTCTCTATTTGGAATTTTGATGGAAAGATTGCATTTGAAGACATCATCAAAGCAACAGAGGATTTTGATATCAAATATTGCATTGGAACGGGTGGTTATGGCAGTGTTTACAGAGTAGTCTTACCAAGTGGCAAAGTTGTTGCTTTAAAAAACTCCACCGATTGGAAGCTGAGCAGCCACCTTATGATACAAGTTTCCGAAATGAGAGCAAGTTTTTAACAGAAATACGACATAAAAACATCGTCAAGCTCCATGGATTTTTGTCTTCACAATCGGTGCATGTTCTTGATTTATGAATATATGGAAAGGGGAAACTTGTTTTATGCCTTGAGTATTGATGATGAAGTTGTGGAAATGGATTGGATCAAAAGAGTGAATATTGTCAAAGGTGTCGCACAGGCTCTATCTTACATGCATCATGATTGCAACCTCCAAATTCATCGAGACATTTCAAGCAATAACATTTTGTTGAACTCTGAATTGGAAGCTTTTATTGCTGACTATGGGACTGCAAGATTTCTTAATCCTGATTCATCTAATCAAACTGTAATTGTTGGAACATATGCATATATTGCCCCAGGTTCTTCACCTTCACTCTCTTATTTTCCTTTTTATTTAGTTTCATCCATTATTACTTTGTATTGGTTATTTATTTTGAATTACATATTGAAATGATATGATAGAAACAAATAGGAAAAGCAAAATTAAGAAAGATCGAATATAAAAAAAAAATTAATTCGAGATTGGAAGATTCAAATGCAATTATACATGCAACCACATTTGAATAGAAAATATAAATTAACATCTAATTAAGTGGTTTTTTGTTTTAATTGTAGAACTTGCTTATTCGTTGGTGTGACTGAAAAATGTGATGTTTATAGCTTTGGAGTGTTGGCATTGAAAATATTGATGGGAAAGCATCCTGGTGAATTGTTGTCATCACTATCATTATCATCGTCTCGTTGCTAAATGAAATTTTGGACCTTTGATTATCACCCCCAACAAGTCGAAAAATGGTAGGAGACATCACTTTTATTGTTTTCATTGCTTTTGCATGCTTACGAGCTAGACCCAAAGCTTGACCAACAATAATATTAGTGTCTAAAGAATTTCTACACGTCAAGTATCCAATTGCAATGCCTCTTTCATAAAATATCATTGATCAAGCTTAAGAATAATGAGATATTTATGAGAGATGAAAGAAATTACCTTATTGAAAATTTTAAAGTTGATTTGATAATTTAGGGACCAACGGAAAGTGATAAGTGGAATCAATATTCACTAGGGCATGACACTGTTATTCATAGTTATTTTCTTGTTTTCCTACAATTATTTCATTCATTATCATCAATGCAGTTAAGCTTACGCTGTTAAGTGACAATGAGCATCTTAAAGTTCGGAAATTTGCAGTTGTAATTCATCTCAATGCAACTCTCATTGCAATAAAACCACGACTGGGGGAGAAATTTTATACTATTCGAAGTCGGAGTAAAACTCAAATACGATATAATTAATCAAATTCGAAATGAGAGTTTGATATATTTCAAATCAATTACCTGCACATTGAATGATAATCCCAAACTCATGCTTGATGCTCATTTTCGAAATGATATAGTTAATTCCCATACCAGAAAACATGTAATAAAATAGAGAAGAGAAGGGAATGGGCGCATACTTATCGTAAAGGTCAGCATGTTGGAAAGTTGTAATTTTTGAAAATTTTAAAGCATATTTTCGATTGGTAAAGATGGAGATTTGAATCATAAAAATGAACAATTTTTTAATGAAAAACACATCAGCTAACAGTTTTTGCTGATCATCTTTCATTCTTCAGTTTCTTTTCGTTCATGTTTTTCTGTTTTTTGTTGCAAAAACCTCAACACTTCTAACAAGTTGTCCACACCTTAACGCCAACCCAGCCTGCACTCTATTGCTAGTTCTAGATTTTAAGTTGGATCTGGTGCGCTCTAATTGTATAGCCTAGAAATGGGAAGAAGTTAAAGCTATATATCCTTTAGATTTGGCAGGGGCTTTAAGGATTCAATGATAAGTGCGTAATTTTTTAATTATTTGTGATATTTTTTCCTTGAATTATGTTATTTATATTTTTAACTATATTATTTATATTTATATTTTATTTATTGTGTATTTAAAGAATAATTATAAAAAAGTGAGGTTAAAGTTCATTTTTGGAAAGTTTTTGGGATTTGAATTTTTAACATAACGCAACTTCAATGGAAAGATTGCATTTGAAGACATTTGAAAGCAACAAAGGATTTTGATATCAAATATTGGTTTGGAACATGTGATTATGGCAGTGTTTATAAGGTAGTCTTACCAAGTGGTAAAGTTGTTGCTTTAGAAAAACTATCCGCCAAGTGATTTATAGATGTCTACCTCATTTGGTCTATCTTTCATGTTCTATTCACCAATCTTGATTAGTTAGCCATTCTTGGAGAGTTCGAAAAATTTAAAGAGTAAGCCAAATTTAAAGAGTTTACCAGTCGTGCATGCTACATGAATCGTCATCTCACAACAAATATGGCACCTTATCTATTTTCCTTTTTGCTAGTGGAAATGGTGAATTATTAGTTTTATAATTTTTTTAGACTAATTTTCAAGGCGTCAATTGTAAATTATTAAGAAGATAAATACATTTCTGGGTCTATTTAGTATTGTATCCGTATAATTTTTACCATTTCATATTTATGTTCATATTAAATTAAACTTATATAACATTAAAAGTATTAATAATTTGAATTATAAAGATCATGACGTTGTTCGTGCTAGTATATTTTGTGTTGTTGTTTAGGGTTTTCTTTTACCTATAATCATATCATGTTTAGGAGCGAGACCAGGAGTTGGCAAGCCTCGACCACTCTTAAAATAAAAAAATTTTCATTTAAGTTTTTTGAAATTTTTAAAATTTTAAATTAGTAAATGTAAAATTACACTTTATCTCCCTAAAAATGATAAAAATTTAATTTAATATTTAAAAATTATAAAAATAGAGTCTATTAAAATGGTGAAATTATATTTTTACTATCGTAAAAATTACAATTTAATTTCGACTTCCTAAACAATTTTTTTACTTCGCCCCTGATCATGTCTAGTGTTAATAAATCTACTTTTCATATCAACCGACTCAATTGGAATCCAATTCTGTTTAGCTATTCATTCACTGTCTAATGTTTGAAACCAATCTGTTTTGAAAATTAGTTTCGAAATATTGAAGTATATAACAACTAAATTAAAATTCCATCTCTTTCCAAAAGGGAGTAAATGGGAAATTTTGATCTCATGGTTTATTTGTGCTTGATTTGAAGAAATGGGTAAATAGGGGTATCTGTTGGTGTTAGACACTTTATCCGGATGAAGTAAGAACTTTAATCTGGAGTTTAATAGCAATGTAATGTACCGGATGAAGAATGAAGAAAAAAATGCTTAAAATTCAAGCTTTGAGCTTCAAGGCAGGAATAAAAACAGAATTTAGCAAACAAAGAAAAATGGAGCATATGGAAGGAAAATCTGATGATTTCATTCAAAAAGAAACTTTGGCTCAAAGCCATTACATATACCAGACATTGGCTGGTCAAAAATCAACAAATTCATCACCTAAACACTACCTGACTCCACTTAATACATTGGAACTAGGTGATGTTAACTTGTACATTTGAGCAAAGTTGGTAACCAGTTTTTTTACCATCAAGTTACATCAATTTTCATCCAAACATAATTCAAAATGAACTAAATTACAAAAACATTGTTAAAGTAACAAAATGAAACTGAGATGAAACAGTAGCGTTAACATCTCCTGTTGCATGTATTTCATCAAGAAAACTTATGTGCATAAGTTTGCATGAGCTGCATGTCCACCTTTGTTGCTGCATGTGTTGCATGGGAACTAACTTCAACAATATCTCATTGATTTAAAAGGAAAAATGGCAGCTTGCTGGTCTCATGAATTCACTTAGGCTAGTTGAATTTGGAAGATAATACTTGGTTTAATTTGTTTTCTGGTTTACCACTTTATACATTTTGTTTTAATGGTGTTATCTATCAAATATAGACAGAAAACAAAGGTAAGAGTGAGAAAGAGATTCAAGAAGGAATTACTGATTCAAAGTAACTATTGCCATTATATTACCACATTAAATAAAATAGTTGAATTAAACACACACATCATTGTGTTTGGTGTGCTCTTAAATAACTAATATAACAAGCAATATTTGAAAAAAGAAGATGAAATTTCATATTTACATCAGCTGTAAATATCTCTCTTAAGAATTAACAGAAAGTTGGCATTATATTAATCACCTTTTATTCACTTATCACCTGCTTAGAAGCTTCAACGAAGAAAAACACAACATTTGCTAAAGAGGAAGACATTGAAATTAATGAATATGTGTTAGACAATGACTAAAGACTTTGAAATTAACATATATATATATCCAATAAAATTAAATCAGTTTTATGTGTATTTAAATAAGCTAATGTTTGAGAATTGGAGTGCAGCTTCAGCCCTCAACTTAATAGCTATGAATCCTACTTCTCCACTTGTATCCCTACCTTCTTTTTACTCTCTATAATTGTAATCACTAGTGGAATTACAAGAGCAACAAACGATCATTCTGAATGGCTGGCAGCAGAGGCAAAAGCGTTGATGGAAACAGGTTGGTGGAGTAATTATAGAAAGAGAGTTGGAGACCATTGTATGTGGCCTAGTATCCAATGCAATGCTGGAAGTGTCGTCTAGATTTTTCTTAGAGGCCATGGCCTGAATGGGGGCAGAACACCTCAAATAGGAGCACTTTCAAAGCTCTTGTACCTCGATCTCTCAAACAACAGGCTTAATGAATCCATTCCAGAAGATATTGGGAGACTAACGAATTTGGTTGCACTGGATCTATCCTACAATAGCGTTTCAGGTTACATCCCTTCCTCTCTGGGCAAGTTAACAAAATTGGTCTCTCTCGACCTCTACCATAAGCAAATTAACAGTGTCATCCCTCCACATTTGGGTAATTTATCCAATTTGAAATTTTTATATCTTTCTGAAAATAAAATAAATGGTTCCATCCCTTCTGAAATTGGAAATATGACGAATCTAATAGAGTTACATCTTGATTCCAACCACATTTCCAATTCCATCCCTTCATCTCTATGCCATTTGACCAACTTGGAAAGATTGCACCTTGCCAGAAATCTTTTACATGGTTCCATCCCTTCTGAAATTGGAAATATGATCACTCTAACAGAGTTACTTCTTGATTCCAATCACATTTTCTATTCTATCCCTTCATCTCTACTTCATTTACCCAATTTATGGTATCTATCCATGGCTTCGAATCTTTTGGAAGGTCACATACCCAATGAAATTGAGAGTTTGAATGCTCTGGTATACTTTGATCTCTCAGACAACAAACTGAGTGGACCTATTCCAACTCGGATTGGTAATTTGTCAAATTTCGGATCCTTAATTTTGGCAAACAATAACATAAGTAGAAGGATTCCCCTGCAAATTGGTGGATTATCTCTATACCAACTTGATTTAAGCCATAACATCATTAGTGGAGATATACCTTCTCCACTCAATTCCCAAAACATTGATCTTAGCCATAACCTTCTCCAAGGACTGATACCTTCCCAGTTTGGGAGTTTAACTCAATTAAGTCTTCTAGATCTCAGTCGGAATAATCTAACAGGAATGATTCCTGAACTTCGAATTTATCCGAAGAGACTCAATTTGTCATTTAATTCCCTGAGGGGTCCAATTCTATATAGATTATTGCATTTTGCAAATGAGACATTTACAGGCAACAAGGATTTATGTGGTTCCATTCAAGGCTTCCATCCTTGCCCTTCATCTCCAAATGTAAACCGAGAAAGAAATAGCAAAGTAGTGAAGCACATTCTGCTTGTTGTTATTCTGGTTCCAACTTTGTTATTTTTTGTCTCAACTTTTGCATTGGTGATATTCATCTTTTGCCGACAATATAGAGCTACAGCTTTGAAACATGATCCAAGTCCAACCAAAAATGGAGATTTATTCTCTATTTGGAATTTTGATGGAAAGATTGCATTTGAAGACATCTTCAAAGCAATAGAGGATTTTGATATCAAATATTGCATTGGAACTTCTAGTTATGGAAGTGTCTACAGAGCAGTCTTACCAAGTGGCAAAGTTGTTGCTTTAAAAAAACTCCATCGGTTAGAAGCTGAGCAGCCGACTTATGATACAAGTTTCCGATGAGATCAAGTTTTTAACAGAAAACGACACAAGATCATCGTCAAGCTTCACGGATTTTGTCTCCACAATCGTTGCATGTTCTTGATTTATGAATATATGGAAAAGGGAAGCTTGTTTTATGCCTTGAGCATTGATGATGAAGCTGTGGAATTGGATTGGACCAAAAGAGTGAGCATTGTCGAAGGTGTCGCACATGCTCTATCTTACATGCATCATGATTGCAGCCCTCCAATTGTTCATCGAGACATCTCAAGCAATAACATTGTGTTGAACTTGGAATGGGAAGCTCTTATTGCTGAGTTTGGGACTGCAAGACTTCTTGATTCTGATTTATCTAATCAGACTATAATTGTTGGAACATATGGATATATTGCCCCAGGTTCTTCACTCCCTTTTTCCCTTTTTATTTAGCTTCATCCGTTCTTAGTTTGTACTGAGTATTTATTTTGATTTACATAATAGAATAATATGAGAGAAACAAATGGGAAAAGCAAAATAAACAGAGATCAAATATAAGTAAAATTTTTGTTTTAACTTGAGATTAGAGAATTCAAATGCAACTATATATGCACCTACAATTGAATGTGCACAATATAAATTAATATCTATTTTTAACTATGTTTTTTTTAATTACAGAATTTGCTTATTCATTGGTTGTGATAGAAAAATGTGACATATATAGCTTTGGAGTGATGACATTGGAAATATTGATGGGAAAGCATCCTGGTGAATTGTTGTCAATACTATCATCATCATTATCACCACCATCTAGTATCCAAAATGTCATGCTAAAGGAAATTTTGGATCCTCGATTATCATCCCCAAGAAGTCAAAAAATGGTAGGAGACATCACTTTCGTTGTTGTGATTGCTTTCGCATGCTTATGGGCCAAACCCAAAGCTCGACCAACAATGAAATTAGTGTCTCAAGAATTTCTACACATCAAGTCTCCAATTTCAATGCCTCTCCATGAAATATCTCTTATCGAGTTTAAGAATCATGAAATGTTTATGAACAATAAAAGTTATAAATAAATAGTATTTGATTTGGTGAGACTATAAATGCATGACAATGCTCAAATGAATTGATATAAGATAATACGCTTATTTGTTTATCTTAATCTACTCAGGAATCAAGAAGCAAGAGATTGAACTTTACAAATGTATCTGTTTCATGACTTGTGTTAAATGTAGATATCAAGGAGAAAGGGATGTACTACATAATAATATTATCACAGATATCAAGGAGAAAGGGATGTACTACATAATAATATTATCACAGAAGGTTATCTCGAACCATGAATTATTACAAGTTGGGTAGCAGTGATGCATTGCCAAATGTCACTCACTGTTTGTAACATTAGAATTATTTTATTGTTATTGCCAATGTTACTGTTGGTGCAAGAGGCAGCAGCAAGCTGTTTCTAGCCTTGCTTGAGTAGTAAGCCTCGAGGCTTGGTGAAGAAGCAAACTCGGAAGCAACAACAGAAAGATGAAGCTAGCAAGTGAAAAAACAGAAAAAGAGAGAAAAAGATTGAATGAAAATGAGCTGATAACTTTTCATTAACACATCAACAAGGCATTAAGCCATTACATATATCAGTCAACTAGTAAATCAAACAAGTAATCACCTAATCAACTACCTAACTCCACTAATTTGCATTGAAACTTACAAGATTAGCTTGTACAACTTGCATTGCTGACTTTTCAGTCAATCAATATCAAAACATTTACCTACTTAGTTCAACATGAACTAGATTACAAAAACAATCGAAATGGAACTAAAACAGCAAATAGATTGGCAGCTTCACACTTCAGTTGCTGCACACCATGGCACCACTGCTTGCTGCGATTCCAGAAGCTTGACCACCTTTGCATGTCGTGCATGGCCACCTTTGCATGGGAACTAAACTTAACACTCCTCCTTAGTTTCCATGCTAGTAACACCTAATTCCCTTTTGAATTTAACAAATTTAGACACATTGAGTGCCTTTGTGAAGATATCAGCAATTTGCACTTCTGAGTTGCAATGAATCAGCTCGATTTCATGAGCTTGTTCCATCTCCCTTATAACATGCAACTTAATATTGAAGTGCTTGGTTCTTCCATGAAAAATGGGATTTTTTGCAATTGCAACAGCAGATTTGTTGTCACAATAAATCTCTGTTGCCTCCTTTTGGTTTTGGTTTAAATCAGTCAAGATTTTTCTAAGCCATATGGCTTGGTTCACAGCAGATGCAGCAGCAACATATTCAGCTTCTGCTGTTGATTGTGCCACCAGACTTTGTTTCTTAGAACTCCAGCAAAACATGCCTGAGCCAAGACTGAATGCATATCCGGATGTGCTTCTCATGTCATCACTTGATCCAGCCCAGTCACTATCAACATAGCCTATTAGCTTCATGTTTTCAGCCCTTTTGAACAATACACCATGACCAATGGTGCCTTTGATGTATCTCAGCACTCTTTTAGCTGCTCGAAAGTGCTGATCATTGCAGCAATTCATGTATCTTGATAGCATACTAACAGCAAACATGATATCGGGCCTTGTGGCAGTCAAATACAACAGACTACCAATGAGACTCTTGTACATGGTCTCACAAATTGGTTCACCACTTCCTTGCCTTGAAAGCTTCACTCCAACAGCCATTGGTGTGCTTGTTGGCTTGCAGTTCTTCATAGAGAACTTGTCCAGGATCTTCATAGTAAAAGAACTCTGACAAAGAAAGATTCCCTTTTCTGTTTGGTTCACTTCCATTCCAAGGAAGTAGTTCATTCTGCCTAAATCAGACATTTCAAACATTTCCATCATTTTTCTTTTGAAATCTTCCAGCATTCTTCCATCTCCTCCAGTTATCAGTAGATCATCAACATAGAGTGACAGAATAAGCTGAGTTTGAGCTTGGTTCTTCTTCACATACAGTGTTGGTTCACTGGGACTTCTCTCAAATTCCAAACTGAGCAAGTAAGAGTCAATTCGAGCATACCAGGCTCGAGGAGCCTGTTTTAGGCCATATAAAGCCTTTTTCAGTCTGTACACCATGTGTTCTTTGCCAGTGATCACAAATCCTTGAGGCTGCTCGATGTAGATCTCTTCTTCCAGGAAGCCATTGAGAAATGCAGACTTAACATCAAGCTGATGAATGGTCCACTGATGTTGAGCAGCCAAGGCAACTATCATTCTAACTGTGTCAAGCCTGGCTACTGGTGCAAATGTCTCCAGGTAGTCCAGACCATACCTTTGGCTAAATCCTTTGACAACAAGCCTGGCTTTTAGCTTGTTCAGACTGCCATCTGCATTCTGTTTTACTCGATAGACCCATTTTACTCCAATGGTCTTCTTTCCAGCAGGTTTATCAACAAGCTCCCATGTCTGGTTCTTTTCAATCATGTTGATTTCATTGACCATAGCTAGTTTCCAGCCTTCATCTGCCTCAGCCTCTTCAAAACTGCTAGGTTCTGCTATTGCAACCTGTGCCCTTTCATAAATATCATCTAGGGGCCTTGTGCCTCTCACAGGCACATCATCAACATCCATTTCAGGTTCTAGCTGCTCAAGTTCAGCTTGATTAGGCACTAGGTCTTCTGAAACTGCTTCTGGCTCATTTTTCTCCCAATTCCAGTAGGCTTTTTCATCAAAGATGACATCTCTGCTCACTTGGACTTTGTTTATCAAGGGATCCAGAACCCTGTAGCCCTTCTTGACTGAGCTGTAGCCTACTAGAACACCTGGTTGAGCCCTTTTAGAGAGCTTGTCTCTCTTTGCTGCTGGTATTTGTGCATAACACAGGCAACCAAACACCTTCAGATGTGCCAAGGAAGGTTTGAAACCAGACCAAGCCTCGAAAGGTGTCTCGGATGCAAGAGCTTTAGTAGGAAGCCTGTTCTGAAGGTAAACAGCAGTGTTTACTGCCTCAGCCCACATGGTCTTGGGCAGTTTCTTCTCAAACAGCAGACATCTGGCCATATCCATCAGACTTCTATTCTTTCTTTCAGCTACCCCATTCTGCTGAGGTGTGTAGACATTTGTAAGCTGATGTTTGATACCAGCATCATTGCAGATGGCTTGAAACTGAGCTGAAGTGTACTCAGTGCCATTATCAGTCCTTATCGATTTCAACTTGCAACCTGTTTCTGTTTCTACAGCATTTTTAAACTTCACAAACACTTGAGCTACCTCAGACTTGTGTTTTAAAAAGAAAATCCAGCAAAACCTTGTAAGGTCATCAATAAAGAGGATGAAATACCTGTTTTTGCTGAGTGATTCAGTCCTCATCGGGCCACATACATCAGAGTGCACCAGCTGCAATCTTTCAGTAGCTCTCCAGGTTGAATTTGTAGGAAATGGCAGTCTTGCCTGTTTCCCCATTTGGCAAACTTCACACACATCATCATGCTCCACTGAGCTGATGAAGTTGGCATGTCCAAGCCTTTGATGCCAAAGCTTGGAGTCTTCAACAGAGGCTGTGTATGCTGAGTTTGAGTCATTTGCCCAGTGAACCTCAAAGCATTTATCAGTCATTGTGACTATCATAAGGCTTGATCCACTTGGATCAGTAATATGGCATTGTTTATCCTTGAACACAACAGAATAACCTTTCTCGAGCAGTTGAGCTATGCTGAGAAGGTTTCTGTCAATCTGTGGTACCAACAGCACATTTGGAATGATCTTGTTGCCTGTGGGAGTACATATCAGCACTTCTCCTCTTCCTTCAGCCCTTATAAACTGACCATTTCCAACCTTGACCTTGGTTTTATAACTTTTGTCCAAGGTTTTAAACAAGGAGGCATCTGGTGACATGTGGTTAGTGCAACCACTGTCTAGCAACCAGCCTTTAGAGCATTTCTTCTCAGAAGCTTCACAGGAGACAGCAAAGACCTGTTCTTCTTGGTCACTACTGTCCTCAGCTACTCGAGCTTCAACCTTTGACTGCTGAAATTGATTCTGCCTTGGCTTACTTCTGTTTTTGCAGACCCTTTCAACATGGCCCTTCTTCTTGCAGTGTTGGCATACTGCATCTGGCCTAAACCAGCATCTGTCTTCTGGATGGCCAGGCTTCTTGCAATATCTGCAGGGCTGGTCATTGCTCCTTGCAGTATCAGGCTTAGGCCTGTTTTTCCAAGGCCTTTTGCCTCTTTGAGCATTAGTGCTCGAGGTTTCTCTGGCCTTGGCTTGAAATGCACCTTCTTGGTGATCTTCAGCTCTGCTAGCTCTTCTTTGTTCCTGAGCATAAAAGGTGTTGATTAGCTCAGTCAAAGAGATGCTAGCAAGGTCTCTTGAGTCCTCTAGAGAGGATATATTGGCCTCATATCTCTCAGGCAAAGTGGAGAGGACTTTCTCCACAATTCTTGCCTCATCAAAGTGCTCACCTAGGAGCCTTATGCTGTTAACCACTGCCATAATTCTATCTGAGTACTGCTTCACTGTTTCTTCTTCCTTCATCTTCAAATTCTCGAAATCCCTTCTCAAGTTTAGCAGCTGCTGTTGCCTTGTTCTCTCAGTGCCTTGAAACTCCTCCTTGAGCTTATCCCAGGCCTGTTTTGGAGTCTCACAGGCCATAATTCTGGTGAAGATGACATCTGACACACAGTTCTGGATGCAGGACATGGCTTTGTGCCTTTTGGTCCTCTCATCAGCATGTTGCCTAATCTGAGCTACTGTGGGATTAGCCCTCAGTGGTGCTGGCTCAGTATCTGTGTTGACAACTTCCCACAGATCGAAGGCCTGTAGGTAAGTCTTCATCTTGACCAGCCATATGTGAAAGCCTTCTCCATTGAAGACTGGTGGGGCTGCTGGTGAAAATCCTGAAGAAGCCATCAAGTTCTTTGTTTTGAAGCAACAGGTCCACTAAGACAAGAGCTCTCGATACCAATTGTTGGTGCAAGAGGCAGCAGCAAGCTGTTTCTAGCCTTGCTTGAGTAGTAAGCCTCGAGGCTTGGTGAAGAAGCAAACTCGGAAGCAACAACAGAAAGATGAAGCTAGCAAGTGAAAAAACAGAAAAAGAGAGAAAAAGATTGAATGAAAATGAGCTGATAACTTTTCATTAACACATCAACAAGGCATTAAGCCATTACATATATCAGTCAACTAGTAAATCAAACAAGTAATCACCTAATCAACTACCTAACTCCACTAATTTGCATTGAAACTTACAAGATTAGCTTGTACAACTTGCATTGCTGACTTTTCAGTCAATCAATATCAAAACATTTACCTACTTAGTTCAACATGAACTAGATTACAAAAACAATCGAAATGGAACTAAAACAGCAAATAGATTGGCAGCTTCACACTTCAGTTGCTGCACACCATGGCACCACTGCTTGCTGCGATTCCAGAAGCTTGACCACCTTTGCATGTCGTGCATGGCCACCTTTGCATGGGAACTAAACTTAACAGTTACAAGATCCTATAGGATCAAATCCTTTGGTTAGGATGATCATAACACAATTAAAGTTTAATTATATTTAACATGTCACAAAAGTTAAATTGATTATAGAAATGTTCTAATAATTAATTTGATTTGATAATGTTAAAAATTTTACATGATATACGAATATATAAAGGATTTGATTAAAATAATGTGAAAATATGTGAACTATATTTTAATAAATATACTTTATCAAATTTGTTAAATATAGTATTTAATAAAATTTGATAAAATAAAGATTAGGTTTGATTTTTAAATATACTGATATCTACTTACGAAAAGCAACTTATCACGTTTTGACAAAAATTCTAACTTTACTATTAATGCTTAATTACCATTCAAAAAAGTTTGGAATAAATTACCTTTTATATTCAATAAAAATTCCAAAATCATGCATGATGTTCATTTTCAAAATGATATACCTAAAACCCCATAACAAAAGACATGTAATGCAATGGAGAATAGCAGATCCGCACGTACTCATTGTAAAGGTCGGTAGAGGCTAAGCGAAAAAAATTTTTTAGGGGCCAAATTAAATTGTAATTTTTACGATTGTAAAAATATAATTTTATTATTTTAATAGTCTATATCTTTATAATTTTTGAAGGATTAAATCAATTTTTTTATCAATTTTAGGGGAGTCAAAGTGTAGTTTTACCTTTACTAATTTAAAATTTTTAAATTTTTAAAGGGCTTGAATGAAAAATTTTTCATTTTAGGGATTGAGCCCCTGCCAGCCCTCTAGTTTCACCCCTGAAAGTTGGCAAACTTTGGGTTTCGGTGATCGGTGAAGATGGTTATTGTAAAGGAAAATAAAAATTTCATTTCTGCTATTAATTTATGTATTTTACAATAGTTGTAGTTATGTAATTACAATTTATACTAACAAACATAATATAAAATATTATGATATAATTATATTCTATCATTTAAACACATTTAAGGAATTAGAGTTCTTTTTAGTTATAAAAGAAATAATTAATATTCCAATAATTACACTTTCATCCAATTATTTGGTGATAAAAATCAATATTTACTTTCCGGTAAATATCACTCAAGGAATTATGTAATTAATTAGGAATTGCATGTAATGATATTTGTAAAATAGAATGGTATTGCTTTTATATCAAAGTCGCTTTGTTCAAGGAAGAACATCAGTTGGACTCTCCAATTTACTCTTAAAATGATAAAGACAAGTAGATGCACAAAGCTAACTAATCAACTTGTATTTGGTAATATATTCCATAAAATTAAATTATATTTTGAGTATCATATAATTAACGAATTAATTTTACATCAAACTACGACCAAAAGGAGCTACCCAAATAAAAGTCTTTTACTTATTTTCCTATGAGCTTGAACCCGGATAAATTTTATTATTTCAAAATAAAAAAAAAACTATTCAACATATATAGTAAAAAAAATAACATTTTTATCGATATGATAAACTACTGAACAGATGCAAAACTTTACATGTATGTTGAACACAGTTATTTTATTGCTACATGTAATGAGTAGTTTTAAATATTTGATTATATACAAAATTATTTAAATGTATATATTATATTATACATCGATAATGGTAGTAGAAATGATCATAAAGTAATAATTTAGTATGTGCAGATTGTAATATTGATTATTATGGGGCAGGGCTGTTTTTGATGAGTGTAGGTTTAATGAGAGATTATGGTGGTTTTGTCCGAATAAGTGTTGTTTTTCTAAGTCTGATCCTAGGGGTTGGTGTTTTCCACCTCATGGTTGGCTTAAATTTAACGTTAGTGGTATTGCTTTTGAGGGTGCTCGGGGTGGTGGAGGAGTGATGAGAAATGAGGAAGGAATTGTTAGAGCCTTATTTTCGGGTCCAATTGATGCAGGAGATTCTGAGTCAGCTGTATTGGGAGCTATTATCACTACTCTAGATATTTTTACTGAAAATCGGCTGGAAGGGGTCTGGTTCTTTGATTATTGAATTAGGTTCAAGGGAGGTTTTTAGTTGGATTATGGAGAAATCAAGGAGACATTGGTCGCATCAAGTTATATTTGTTGATCTGGAAAGGAGGTGGAGCAGAGTGGGGGAGTTATCTTTTTCAATTGCTGAGGCGAATGGGAATGAAATGACAGATTCACTAGCAATAGCAGGGATGAGTAGAACTTGTATGTTTAAGGCTTGGTGGTGAGTTTGTTTGTAATGTTAGATTTCTTGTGTATGGTTTGTGGTGTTGGGGTACTTCTTGTAGTATTTTTGGTGGTTATTGCTGCTGTGATGTTTGAAAAACTTGGTCCTAGGACTGTACGGTTTGTTAGTGTTGATGAGTGGTCACAGTAGGCAGGAAATGTTGGTCTTGGGTGTATTAATCTTATTTGCTTTTACAAGAGGTAAAGGCATTAATGAGCCAAAAAAAAAACATGCAGATTTTACATGAAAAATCTTTATCGAGAAAACTCACTAGCACTAAAGTTGTAAAAACAACAATAAAAAGGTTTGCGGCTATGTGCAATTTTCAAGAGTTAAACAACCCGTCTAATAGAAGAAGTATAGTTCTATACAGATTCAACTTGTGCGGCAATGTCCATATCATTGGAGCTTCGACCTCGCACCCCAGTATTGTTTTATAATTATAATCAATATTACAATCTGCACATATTAAATTATTTTAATTTTCTTATTAATAACTTATTATTAGATCCAAATTTTGTCATATTTTCGTAAGTCTTAGGATTATAGCTAATTTAATTATGTTTATGCTTCGCACAAATAAGAAAACTAATTTAATGATAATGATAAAAATATCAATATATTTATTAAATATTAATATAAAAAAATATTTTTATTGGTGTGTGATGTTATATCCGTATCCTCACTTTTTAAAAATTATTGTGTTATCGTATTCATATCCCCTCGTACGCCTATTGCGTGTTCGTGTCCGTGCTAGATGGATATTTATTCTCAATCTAGAACTTTGATGGAAGATTTGCATTCAAAGATATGATTGAAGTGACGGAGGACTTTGACATCCGATACTGTATTGGATTGGTGGTTTTATAGTAGTGTTTATAGAGCGCAATTATCAAGTGGAAAGATTGTCGACTTAAAGAAACTTCATCGTAGAGAAGTAGAGGTCCTAGCTTTTGACAAGAGTTTCAAGAATGAGGCAAAAATGTTATCTGAAATACGACACAAGAACATCATAAAACTTCATGAATTTTGTCTTCATAAATGATGCATTTTTTTTATTTACCGAATACGTGGTTCAAGGGAGCTTATTTTGTGTCTTAGCAAACATGTATAGAAGCAATGGAGTTGGATTGGATCAAAAGAGTCAAGAAAATCAAAGATACAACATGTGCTTTATCTTATCTGCATCATGATTGCCACCCACCAATAGTTCATCAAGCAATAACATTTTATTAAACTCCAATCTCGAGGCTTGTGTCTCAGATTTTGCCACAGCTATAGACTCATTGACCCTGACTCATCTAATCAAACAATGCTTGTTGGAACCTACGGATATATTGCACCAGTTCAAGTTTCCAAACTTTCTTCTTGTTCTGTTATTCTACTATTTCATCTACTTTGGGTTGTAAGTATGCCTTACAGGTATTGAAAATTAGACTCCACGAGGAAGAAAGTGGAAGTATGCAACTTCTACGATATTTCCATGCATTGAATTGATCATTTTCTACTAAAGCACGTCCAACACGGTTTATAATTAGCTTTTTACATTTAAATACAAAAAGCAACCTATAGTGTGTCCACTTTAGTTTAGAAGATGAATGAGGCAGACTTTAATATCTTTAATCTAAAAAAAATTAGAATTTTCTAATGTAAATATAAATTATAAGATGGTTCAATGTAATTGTATTATTCAGTATGGCCTTAAACTTTTTTTTTTCCCTTTTTCTTTGAGAAAACGTATTCAAAACTTATCGGTCAGTTTCCACGAAGAGCATATTTTCATTGAACAAAGAAAGTGAATCATGATTTTTAATATCTAACTGAGCATATTTTCAGGTAAAACTGATATTAGAAAAAATTAGGTTTTAACATTATCATTATTGCTTCATGAAAAGCTTCAAGAAAGAATAATAGAACATTGAGCTCTTTGTTTTCTAAAAGTGATCAAAAGACAAATCAATTCTGCTCTTCTTTTTCTACCAATGAAATTGTTCATGTTCACACCACTTTTCTGGTTTGATCTCAATTTCTCCACTAATATTTAACATTCCCCTTGTAGTGGAGAAATTGAGATCAAACCAGCCATAATGATTAGGTTGAAATTGGAATCAAACCAAATTATAAGGAAGACCTTGACTTCCAATTCCACAGCAATAAGATTGTTTAATGTAACCTTTTTAAGTCTTAAAAATTTCCACTTTTATTGCATAGGAGGAGGGATCGTATAAAATTGTGATTTCACGTCATCTTTATTTCTTTCTAATAGGAGAATGACAAATCATATTTTTCCTTCTGATTTTCAGCTTTTTTCTCTTTACAAAATTCAAATCCAACTAAAAATACTAAAAATCAGGAGGAAAAGTTTGATTTATCATTCTCCTACTAGAAATTAATTTATTACAGTTTCATACAACCCTTTCTCTATTGTATTCTATTACCGGTTCTACTTTTCAAAAACATTAATATTATTAAATTAACAAATAGAAAAACTACTGAATACCACAAATAATATCAAATAATAATAATAACAACAATAATAATTAAACATAAAAAATAATCATAATCATAATTTTTTTAATGAAAATGTACTGCTAATGGGTATATTTATAACGCTAAATATTTTTTTTATTTGGTATGTAACTATAACACTAACACTAATTAAGTAATAATTAATCTAAAAAATAAGTTTAATTTAATATGATATTAACTATTACATTAATAATAAAAAATATATTAATAAATGATAAATACATTTTTTTTAGTTTTGACATAAAAATTAAAAATAAATAAATTTATATTAGATTACCAATATCTTTATATTATCTTTTTTATATATATAATGTTAATTTCATACATTTAATTGTTATTAATTATAAAAAATTACTTTTAAATTATTAATTATTATCATATTTATAATAAAATCACATTTATATATTTATAAATTATACTTATTTAATTAAAAATACTTTGATGTTTATTATTTTTAATTTATCCAATTATATTAACGATATTATAGATTAATAATTTAATTAATTAATAATATATTATGTTGTTTTTTTAAGTAGAACTTTAAAAATATGACTAAATTAATTAGTTTCACATTAATATATTATCATATTAATTAATATTTAATTAATATTACTTTTATTATTATCACATAATAATACTAATAAAATATTATTCTAATGTTAGTTTAGTAATATAATTAACAATAAAGGGTATTACTGTTAGTTCAAAACTTTCTCCAAACTCGTGCTTGTATATTTTACTTGTTTATTTTTTAAGTTTACTAAATAATTTATTTTTATAATTTTTAAATATATATTTGATAATTAAATGATAATTAGTCTAATTTAAAATAAAAGCCTATTAATTTTGAAAGTAATGAAAATAAAAAGAATATGAACCAACCGATAGTAAAATATTAAGTAATTAGATAAAATAATTTGTCATTCAAATATGAATCAAAATTTTATCTACAAAGAGCCATTACTTTAATACTTAATTGCGTTTGACATAATATTTCATAAAAAAATGATAAACAACATTCACAATTATATAAATATTGTTAAAACGAAATAATAGTAAAACTATCGAATATCAAGTAATCATAACTAAACATATCAAATAATAATGAAAATCATATAGTTATTCGTGATGGAAACAATACTTATTAAATAATGCTAAAATGTGATTTTTCTAGTAATTCTTTAGATATTATTTTGAATGAAAATGCATAGCTAATTCATATATATATATAGTGCTAAATATTAGTTTTTAATTGGTATATAACTATAACACTAATTAAGTGATAATTAATCTAAAATAATAAGTATTTTTTAAGATGCATCCAAAGTCTAATTAAGTGATAACAACTATTACATTGATAATAAAAAAATATTAATTATAATTATAATAAATTTATATTAATAATGTGTTACGAATGTAATTTAATATTTAAGATTTAATAGAAATATTACTAATAAAATTATTATAAAATATTATTTTATTTTATTGATTTTATAGATTTAAAAAAATATGAGAAACATAGATAATTCAAAAACAACTTCTTAATTTATCAATATTTTTATCTTAATTTCTCAAAAAAAAAAAAGAGGTGTTGGATTGAACTAATTTGATTAGACGTGATATTTAATTTAATTGTAAAAATATATTCATTGTCTTTTTTATTTTTTAATATAAAATAAAAATAAATAAATAAATTTATACATTTTAAATTAGATTACTAATATTATACATAATGTTAATCTCACAGATTTAATTTTTATTAATTATAAAAAACAAAGGTAAGAGAGAAAGAGATTTTTGAAAGAATTAATAATTCAGAGCGGCTATATTTCATGATATTACCATATTAATTAATATAGTTAAATTACACACATCATTGACTCTTAAATAATTAATATAACAAGCAATATTTGAAAAAGAAGATGAAATTTGATATTTACATCAGCTGTAAATATCACTTTAAGAATTAACAGAAAGTACACATTACATTAATCACATTTGCTACAGCATCCAGTTTGCTTCTAAAAGACTAAGACTTTTAATATAAGAAGATGGAGGAGAATAGAGAATTTCTTTTGTTTTTTTTTTGTAACACCTCACAAATTATAGGGTCAAAAATTATAAAATTATTATAAATTGAAATCTAGTATTAATGGTTAAGAGTTTAGGAATACTCTTAGAAAACTAAGGTTGAAATCCCACTTTTTTGCACTTTTTCTACTTTTTTGCATTTTCCTCTTTTTCTTCAGCAATGAAGGATGAAAACCAAGTTAATATAACAAATAATTGTGGTAAAAAATAATTAAGAAATTGGCAATAGCGTAATGGCCAAGCATTACTCTATTCTCTTTAAAGTCTTAAGTTCTATCCAAGCTAATTCTTTTTTATTTGTTTTAAATTTCGGCAGGAGGGTTTATTTCCTAAAACAACCCCTAAAATTGACATAACTTAGCCTTTTAATGTGAGGCCCCAAAATTTTGAGAAGCTAATTGTGATATTCTACAGTAATTAATTTCTATATTTGTGGCTCTGCGTTCTGCCATTGTGTTTAAGGTTTGGAGTTCGAGTCGTATCGTTAAAAGTTTTATTATTTTGAAACAACCCCTATCCATTTATTACATAGTTAAGTGTAATTCTATGTAAACTTGTGTTAAGAATGACCCTGTTGGTTCACTAGTTAAGTCTATGTATTCTATTTGGTCTCGTGTTCGAGTCCCATCGTATGTGTTAGGACATATTTCCTTGTTGTCAAAAATTCGTTGGTGGTTAAGACAAAAGATTTTAAACGTTTCTTTTTGTTTTCTTCCTTTTCTTTCCTCTAACTTTTTCCTTTTTTTTTTCTTTTTTTATATCGTTTGAACGTGCTATTGTGGATCATTGAACTTCTCATTCTGATTTGTTGTACGGGCTGGGAATAGGTGTTGGAAGTAATGAATCTCTGCAGGATAATTCGAGTAATCGCAGTTAATATTTTGGTAAGTGTCGATTCCGTTGAAGGTTTTATGTCGAAGTTTTTGGCATAAGTTTCTATGTATTATTGTGCTTCATTGTTGCTAAATTCAGTTAATTGAATGATTAGATGGTTGTTTTAGGCTTCGGAGACTCTGTATGTTCTTATCGCTTCAAAATCTCTTTAAGTACGTACCGAAAACCCTTAATTTTGTGAATTTCGGACGCCAAAAAATGTGGTTATCAACACCGCACGGCCAGGGACATGGGCGTGTTCCCAGGTCGTGTGAGTCACAAGGCTATGTGCCAGGCCATGTAACTCACTATTCATCCAATTTGAGCCATACGGGCAAAGGACACGGGTGTGTATATAGGACGTGTGTGGCCATATTAGTGCAGGGTTCACACGGGCAATGGACACGGGCATGTGTCTAGGTTGTGTAACTCATTGTTTATGATCTAGGACCACACGGCCAGGGACACGGGCTTGTACCTAGGCCGTGTGAACCACACAGGCAAGGACATGAGCGTGTATCTAGGCCGTGTAACTCACTGTTTGCAATTTAGAACCACACGGGCAGAGGACATGGGTGTGTCTCCAGGCCGAGTGAGCCACACAAGTAAGGACATCGGCATGATGTTAAGGTCATGTGGCATATAAAAAGAATCTGAATCTTGTTTCTGAGGCCGTGAGTGTTGTCCAACACGAGCACTAACCTCCACAATATATGTATGACCTGAATTTGATCGTATGAGGACTCTTTAATGCTCTAAGACTGATGTATGGATGATATATATGTATGTGTACTGTGATGGCTATTTCTGACACTGATCTGCATTATCTATTTGTGAAATGAATTGGAATGACTGAACACATTTTGTGGATATTTGTAATATGCATTTGCATGGGTTGGGATATTGTGAAGAAGGAAGTAATCTATTTTGAATCAGTGGTTAAGCCACGATGTATATAAATACGAATTTGGCGTTTTGTCGCATTTTGATCTAACAGCTAGGTTGCGTCTCTGTAAACGTGTTAGACAGACACTCCATGGTGAGTAGGGTTAGTTGGGCATTGAACGCTCTTAACGGTGTGTTGGGATGGCCGAAGATGGTATGTAGCGGATGGGGGTAGGAATAACTGCATATGAATCTAATCTGTTCTGTATATGAAACTAAAATTGCTTCTACATATGTAACTAATTTATTTTGTATCTGTGTTAAAATTGCTTCTCTTATCTAACCGAATCTTGAGATTCGGGAACTATCTTATATATGTGTTTTAATTGAAGGAACGTCTTTTACGCACTAAGTTCACAACTCATTTCGCTGTTGATTGGATTTCAAGTAGCTCTCAGACTTGAACGGGTTAACGCTGTGAGAGCTCGGTCAAACCCTTTTATCTTTCCTTTAAATTCTACTATTAGTAATTTCAGTATTCTTTGCTATTATGATGTTGGAAAGATTATGTAGTTAGTTAATTGTTGTGATGGATATATTATGTTGAATGATTTCATTTTGACTGCGTTATAAATGTGGTTTTCCTAATAACGATAATGTAACTCTCTGGACTTGATCTGGACGTCTAAGTTGGGTTTAGGGTGTTACATTTAACTCTTTTCCTAGTCATATTAAGATTTTTGTTTCTTTAAACAACCCTAATTAGAATTTATTTCCTATTCTTTCTTCATCCTTTCTTTTGCAAAATTTTTCTCTTAATTGTTGGTTTAGTTTGGTCCCTAGATTAAGATCAATCTCGTTCAATCTATTTTCGTGTCGGTTTAGCGTCAAATCCATTCTACTGTGCCAAGGTCAGTAAGCAATCTCATTCCTAATTTTGTAGAATCCTAGGAATCTATTCAGGCATCATTCTTGATAATTTTTCTAAAATCAATTTCAAATCTTTAACGAGTTTTCCTGAATCTTGTTAAAACTCGTTAAATCTCGAAGGTAGATATTAATTCTCATGTTTTTGTCAATTGAAAGACTCGTGTAGATGACTCGACTCAAATTTGGACATGAGGATTGTCTACAAGACCTCGGAAGTTAAGTGTGTGTTCTTTTATGAGAAAATCGAGGCAAAATCGAACCCAGCCTAAACCACACAGCTTGCCCACAGGAGTGTGGGCTGCCTGTGTGAACAACACGACTTGGACCTTCCCATATGGCCATTTGCCCCAGTTTCTTAAATTTTATAGTTTTGCCCAAAATGGTTCCCGAACTAATTTTAGTGTTTAATTTATGCAATTAAGTCCATGATAGTATGAATAATGCTTGAATCCTTGATTTAATTGACTGTATTAATATTAAATATATACTCAATTGCATTAACTGTGAGTAATCATGTTTATTGTATCTTTACTTACGATTTTTAATATAACATATCTTAAGACACCGCTAAATTGAACCTTTTACATGTGGTTTTTCCACTGAATTAATTGATTGAAAACATATTTATTGCTGCAATATTTAATTATTTTTAATCATAATGTTTTTTTTTCTGTTATGATATGTTTTAAGCATGTCTTATCTTGGTGCATGGGTTGGGACGTTTCGTAAATGAGGAAGTTTCGACAGACTATAAACTTACAAATCAGGCAGTTCATCTACATTTTTCTAGCAACTTTTATCTACAAATATGTTGTGTATTCAGAACTGTCTACCAGCGTATTAACCTGCATCTTTTGGTGGTTTATCCATAAATCGGTGTGTAGGGATGAATGAATTTTGGGGAGCTCTTATGGTGTGTAGCTGTAGGGTAGGATCTTATCTGTTAAACTAAACCTTTTTGTATTTGTAAAGCATGTGTTTGGGATTCTGAAATCACCGGTATGATGTATTATGTTCATTTTTATATAATATTAAATTGCTCTATATTTCTAATATACCGAATGTGTGATGTAAATTATGCTATGAACTGTGCCTTTATATGTTATCAGTTGCTTCAATTTTCTTGTAAAGGATCTCACATTGAGCTCCAAAGCTTACCCTATTTTATTTTTTCATCTTTTCAAATAACCCACAAGGTTAGGACACAGACTTGACATTTGGAGGCTTGACTCAAAATATTGATTTCTATATAAAAGTATTTTAGACTAGTTATTTTTATAATTCTGGTTATTTGAATTATTATTGTGTCATGGGACTTAGTTTACAGTTTTTACTTAGGCATGTATGACATTTAAATAATTTAAGTAGTTTTGTAACGACCCAATAGTTAGGGGTGTCGCTGTAACACCTTAAACTCGGCCTAGAAGTTTAGACTGAATTCCGATGTTACATTGATCACTGAAGTGACCGTAGGAAAATTTTACCCAAAACAAATTCTCTCAATTCCACCACAACATTTTAAAGTTTAACAAACTGAAAATATTTAAATGTTAACTCTCAGATGAGAGAAACTATAGTTAAGTTTAATAAATGTACAAGATAAAATAAAATAATGGAAATTAAAAATAGAACTTGTACCACAATTTCATAAAACCCTTTGAAGTAAAATAGTAACCAAAACAGGAAAGACAACTGATAAATTATTTTCAATCGAGACTGTCTGAAGCCTCCACGTACCAAGTCTAGCGTAAAAAATCAGAAAAGTACCTGTAAAGGGAAACACTAAGGGGGGTGAGCTAGACGAGCTCAGTGTGAGTTCGAATCGAGACTAAAAACAGAATCACAGACTTCAATTCAATAGCGCGATAGATTTACAGATATTCACTGAGTCAGAAAGTAAACTTGGAACTGACGTCCTAACAGAACATAACACTCAAGCACACCAAATCACACATAGATAGACGGAATACAATCAGATAGTCTAGCACCCAGATCATATATATAGATGCGTATGAAATGCAGTTAAGTAACAAAACCCACCCATCCAGCCAACACACCTCTCTATCCCCCGATCACACCCCATAAGAGCTATTTAAGCTCACCAACTGAAACACACCACAAAAGACCTCGAGAGCCCATCCAACCCTACACACCATTTGTGTGGACCAAGCCACTCAGATATTAATACGCAGCAAAGCTGGCGTATGTCCTGTACAGTGCAATGCGGTAACCCGCTGTACAAATATGTTGCAGTTTAAACTGTCAGATCTGATATTAGTACGCAACAAAGTTGACGCACATACAGTACAGTGTGATAAATCGCTGTATGAATAAGTTGCAATGAAACTGCCAGATCAGACTAGAATCAGACTCCTTTCTCTTTGCAACCAACCCCACAATTTCACTTTATGTAAATGTATGTATGCATACAAACCCACAGAAATATTGTACACGTCAACAAACAATCAGATGGAAGCAGACACATGCACACCCAACAGACCAAACTCAGAATCAAACATCTTACACCATAGTCACAACAACACATAAGCAGAGCACAAGGCCACATAAATAGAAACTTAAATACCTTCACCTAAGCCTAGAAAAGGGACAAAATACACAGACACATTTTAGGTAAAAAACATACACAAACTAAAATTTTGGAAACTTAGGACCACACGCCTGTGTGTTTTGGCCGTATGGAACCGCCTAACGCCCGAGTGAAAAGGGGCACACGGCCGTATGACTGAGACACTCGCCTGTATGGACCCGAAACATGGCCGTGGGAATAGACCGTGTAACTCTTTGTCCAATTGTGCTAAAATAGGGTACAGGGAAGACACGATCATGTAAGGATTTCACACGCCCGTGTGTCCAAAACACATGCCCGTGTGGAATCCCTAAATCCCCAAATTAGCTACACGACCGTGTGGCCAGGCTGTGTGGCACCATAACGCTAAATCCCTAAATCTCAATCACACACACTCGTGTACGCAAAGGACACGACTATGTGAAAATCAACAAAAATCCCCAAATCGGCCACACGACTGTGTAGCATCCAAATCAGTTCGAAAACCCTAATTCCCAAAAGCACACAGCCATGTGAATCGACATACACCCGTGTGGTCACAAAACCACCCTAAAATAGCCCTGAAAAACCTGCTTCCAGCCACGAAGCACCTCTCGGCCTTCAATAGTTTGAAATTATACCAAATCATACAAATTTTAAGCATAAAACAACGATACCACATCGAAAATAATAGATTTACGAGCACTCACACACACATTGTTGACTTTTCATAGAGTCGAATAAAAATTCGCAAATAAAATAAAAGAAGGTATGAAACCTACACCTGATTCGTAATCGGAGATGCCCAAACACTGACTCGACGACAAGGAAGCGAGGCTCTTCAAAGTCCCCCAAGCAAAAATCATTTTTCCAAAGAGAAAAATAATAAAGAAGAACAAAAAGAAAGAAAAAGAGGAATGTCTAGGAAAAATAAAAATAATTTATAAAAACAATTATTAATTGAAACTTAACAACATTTTTCTATTTAACAAAATAAAAATATATTACTTAAAATGTACACTTAAAGACTCGAACCTAGAACCTAGAGGGTCACTAACACTCACTCAACCACCAGACCAGCAGGCCCATTCTGACACTTAAATGTGCCACTAAACATAATAGCACAATCTCCTCACTGACTCTAACCACAAAAAACTCAAAACTTCTAACCCTAAAATCTAGGGTGTAACAACTTACCCCTTTAAAGAAATTTCATCCCCGAAATTTCCAACTAACAGAACAGTGGTATAATACAAGCTACACCACCACGCTCCCGTTACGCACTTTAGCCCGAGTAGGACCAAATCAAACTTAAGACCTCATACACACACCCAAAACACTTAACACACAATTACTATGCTCTAATCAACACAACAAAACATTCACCACTATACCTATCTCAAAATCATCGAGGACACTCTCGGATCCGATGCTCTATGGACCTGCATCTGAGACACGCTACCAACTTCTTCCAACAGTCACCCGAATGACGCTTCTTCCAGTGCCCACAAACTGATACGCTCGCCTCATTACCAAAACCATTCGCATGGCCTTTACTAACACCCAACTGCGTCCTTATACGCTTCACAGACTGAGGCTCTAACCTCAAAGGACTATGATCCCTTTTCTTTCCACAATCCATACACCCACCTTGAACTAACTCTCTATTCCTCTCTAAACTAGCCTCGAAGACTTTCTCTAACAACTCTCTCACCACCCGAGTCAACACCTCGGTACCAACCTCCGGGTTATTGCTACTTGAAGCTGGAAGAATAGTATTGACTTCTGACTCTTAAACAAACTCACGTCCCAGAGAAGTAGACGACTCATCGCAATTTTGCTTACCTTTAGAATCCATATCAGTCTTGTCCTTAACTTAGAATATCTACATTTTCAGAGAACAGATACAAAATAAATGCAAAATTCTACATTCCCAGTCTTACAGTTTTGAATTTCTACCTGGACCAGCATCAGAGTCTCAGAAAGTTCATTTCCATAAAACATTTCCCAAAACACAAATCGTTTCAGCTTACTATGGTCAAGTTCTTCAAAAAAAAATTTCAAAAACAATTACATGAACACAGTTACGTAGAAACATAGGCTGGGTTTTTGCAAACCTAGCTTTGATACCATTAAATGTAACACCCTGAACCCGACCTAGAAGTTTAGACCGAATTTCGGATGCTACATTGATCACCAAAGTGACTGTAGGGAAATTTTACCTAAAACAAATTGTCTCAAATTCCACCACAACATTTTAAAGTTTAACAAACCAAAAATATTTGCATGTTAACTTTCAGATGAGAGAAGTTATAATTAAGTTTAATAACTGTACAAGATAAAATGAAATAATGGAAATTAAAAATAGAACTTGTACCACAGTTTTATAAAACCCTTCGAAGTAAAATAGTAACCAACAAAAAAGATAACTAATAAATTATTTTCAACCGAGACTGTTCAAGACCTCCACGTACTAAGTCCAGCGTTAGAAATCAGAAACATATCTGAAAGGGGAAAGACTAAGGAGGTGAGCTACACGAGCTCAGTGTGAGTTCGAATCGAGACTAAAAATAGATTTAAAGATATTCACTGAGTCAGAAAGTAAACTTGGAACTGACGTCCCAATAGAACATAACACTCAAGCACAACAAATTACACACAGATAGACAGAATATAGTCAGATAGTCTAGCACTTAGATCACACAAATAAATGCGTATGAAATGCAGTCAAGTAACAAAACCCACCCATCCAGCCAACATACCTCTCCGTCCCCCGATCACATCCCATAAGAGCTTTTTAAGCTTATCCAACCAAAAGACACCACAAAGGACCTCAAGGGCCCATCCAACCCTACACACTATGTATGTGGGCTAAGCCACTCAGATATTAATACGCAGCAGAGCTGGTGTATGTGCTGTACAGTGCAATGTGATAACCCGCTGTACAAATATGATGCAGTTTAAACTGCCATATCAGATAATAGTACGCAGCAAAGCTGACGCACGTGTAGTATAGTGCGATAAATCACTGTACGAATAAGTTGCAGTGAAACTGCCAGATCAGATCAGAATCAGCCTCCCTTCTCTTCGCAATCAACCCTAAAATTTATTTTATGCAAATGTATGTATGCATACAAATCCACAGAAATATTGTACATGTCAATGGATAATCAAATGGAATACAAATCCACAGAAATATTGTACACATCAACGGACAATCAAATGGAAGTAGACACGCGCACACCCAACAGACCGGACTCAGAATCAAACATCTTATACCTCAGTCACAACAACACATAAGCTGAGCACAAGGCCACATATACAGAAACTTAAATACCCTCACCTAAGCCTAGCAAAGGGTCAGAATACACATATAAATTTCAGATAAAAAAACATACACAAACAAAAATTTTAGACACTTAGGACCACACGCCTGTGTGCTCTGGCCGTGTGAAACTACTTAGGTCGTGTGGGAGGTCAAACGCCTGAGTGAAGAGGGGCACATAGCTGTGTGACTGAGGCACACGTTGGTGTGAAGAGAGACACATGGTTGTGTGACTGAGGCACACGCCCGTGTGGACCCGGAACATGGTTGTGAGAATAGGCCGTGTAACTCACTATCCAATTATGCTAAAATAGGGTACATGGAAGACACAGCTGTGTGAGGTTTCACATGTCCATGTACCCACTAAACACGACCGTGTATCCAAAACGCACCCCATGTGGCACCATAATGCTAAATCCCTAATTCCCAATGACACATGCCCGTGTACCCAAGGGACATGGCTGTGTGAAAATAAAAAAAATCCCTAAATCGGCCATAAGGCCGTGTGATGCCCAAAGCAGCCTGAAAACCCTAATTTTCAAAAGCACACGGCCGTGTAAATCAGCACGCTCATGTAACCACCCATGTGGTCACAAAACCACCCTAAAATAGCTTCGAAAAACGTACTTCCAGCCACGAAGCTCCTCTCGGCCTTCGATAGTTTGAAATTTACCAAATCATACAAATTTTAAGCATAAAATAGCGATACCGCATCGAAAATAATAAATTTGCGAGCACTCGCACACACATTGTCGACTTTTCATAGAATCGAATAAAAATTCACAAATAAAATGAAAGAAGGTATGAAACCCATACCTGATGCACAATCAGAGATGCCTAAACACTGACTCGACGACAAGGAAGCGAGTCTCTTCAAAGTCCCCCAAGCAAAAACCCTTTTTTTAAAGAGAAAAATAATAAAGAAGAATAAAAAGAAAGAAGAAGAGGAACGTCCAAAAAGGGTTTTTGGTACAAAATAAAAATATATTACTTAAAACGCACACTCAAAGACTCGAATCCAAAACCCAAAGGTTCACTAACACTCGCTCAACCACTAGACCAACAGGCCCATTCTGACACTTAAATGCACCATTAACACAATAGCGTAGTCTCCTCACTGACCCTAACCACAAAAAACTCAAAACTTTCAACCCCAAAATCTGGAGTGTTACAGTCGGAGAGTGCATTCCCGAGACTCCGTTCCCATAAAATGGACTCGTAAATATTTTAATAAAAATATTTACGAAGTTAGTTGAGTAGTTAATTAGATTTTGGTTAAGTGAATTTGCATGATTTATAAGTTGTGAAGGTGTAGGGATCAAATTGCATAAGTATTAGAAGTTGAATTATAGATAAAAAATTAATAGAAGGACTAAGGTTATAAATATTTAATTACCTAAATATGTTGGACGACATTAATATATATATGTTATTATATTAAGTAACTTAAAAACAAAATGAATGTATATATATGTATTATATAATTATAATAAAATGAAAGTAAAAAAAAAAAGGAACTAAAAGTGGATGTATGCAACATTAATCAAAAGAAAAGAAAGAAAATAAAGAAAGAAAGAAAAGAATGTCAATGCACGGTCAAGGGTTGTTAAAAATTCAAACTTCAATCAGTTACTCAATTTAATCCCTTTTCTTGTAATTTTTATATTTTTGGAATCTCTGTATTAAGTATTACCTGACTCATATAAAATTTTTAGCATTGATTAAAATTTTAAATGTTGTTAATGTTGAATAGTTTTAGTATTAGGGATTAAATTGATGAATTTTTAAGCTAGAAGTGGAAAAAGATTAAATTGTAGAACAAATTGTAAATTTTGAGTAATAGGGACTAAATTGTGAAAATTTTAAAATTTAAGGGTTTAGTTGAAAATAAGGAGCTAAATTTAGCTTAAAGGGAAATTAGTATAAAAATATGAGAATGAATGTGAATAATAAAAATTAGTCTCGATTTAGGGGCTAACTTGGAATTTAAGCAAATGTTGTGTAAAAATTGAAATATTCAATGTGAAATTGAATTTTATTGTATTGATGCAATTTAATTGTTTTAATTCCGTAGCTAACGTCGTACCTGAATCCTTGACTAAAAAGGGGAAGAATAAAATCAACGTCGAATAGCTCGGAATCCACAGTTTGTATTTCTATAAATCTGAACCTAGTTGTTAATTATTGTAATTTGATTTAATGCATATAGTAAGTGATTGAGGTGAGTATTGGCATTTTGATAGTTGATTGAAATGGATTGAATTGGTATATACATTATGAATGTATTGATTATTTGAATTAACATGAATATATGTGCAAATATGAGAATTGGATATTGGTTATATTTGAAAAGTGAAATTAAATCCTATTAACTGTATCGAGCTGAGTAGTATATAGATGGCATGCTATAGGATAGGAAGAGTTCAGGGATTTCTTCGACTTCGAGTCGATGAGGCATTGGGTGCCAATTTGCTGCAGTTTAACCGATGAGACATTGGGTGTCAATTTATAGCGCTAGGCGCAGTTATTATTTTGGATTTACCCGACGAGGCATTGGGTGCCAAACTGGTGTGTTGGTTGGATCCGTGTATTTGTCCTAGTTCAAGTCGTGTTAATAGGGGTAAATAAATAATAAAGTTTTATAATTGATATTGAAATGACATGATATGTGAAATGGAAATGAGATAATGGATTGAAATTGAAATGTGAAATATGTTGTGAACAGATGGAATATATGAGTTATGTACTCATGAATTGAATATGGAATGGATAATGCCATTGTTTAAATGAAATGTGGATTGATATGTGAAAAGCTATTTATATAGCAAGTGATGTGTATTGAGATATATGTTAAACAAATCAAATATGATAGCATGTGAAAATTGAATATGGTATGAAATGATATGGTAATATGCATGAAATTGAAATAATGGTATATGACAATTATAAACTTAGACAATAGTATGTTCGTATAATTCAAATTATGCATTCTTGTATCATTATGTCTGTAATTGTTCAGATTGTAGAAATATCACTGAGTTTTACTCAGTATGTGGTTTTATTTCCCGTGTGTAGGTTAGGTACTTCTCTTTTGATCGTTGATTCAGCATCTAGCAACAATCCCAATCTCAAATGTGGTGATGTTTATCTTTTGTAATTGCATGTACCTAGGATGTATTTAGGTTCTTAATGAATTTGGTATATGTTATGTAGTTGAGTTTGAGTATAATGTTGGTTTGGTATGTATATAAACATATGTTATCATTGATGCCATAATTTGGGTATGTTATTTTGAACCTAAGATTGTTAGGTGTTTTTGAATTTACTAATGATGTTTAGGTAGTTATAAATTAGGCTAAATGGAGTGGTTTTGGGTATGTTTTAAACTTTGATTTGACTGATGGATTGATAATATGTTTTGATAATATAAATGTGGTACCAATGAGGGTACATTAGTTAGGCAACTAGGATGATTATTTTGGCACATTTTAAGTGTGCTTAATCGTATTTTGAATAGGTTAAATGAATGGTTCTTGAGTTGTTTAATGCCTAAGCAAGTAGGAAATGGTAAACTTGTTGTTTAAGGCACATTTTAGGTCTACACGGCCAAATAGACGGGCGTGTGACTTGGCCATGTAAGACACACAGCTAGCACACGGGCCTGCGAGGCCATCTTCAAAGGTTACACGGTCTGGCACACGGGCGTGTGGCTTGGCCGTGTGACCCAAGTCAGTGAGTAACACAGACATGGACACGGGCTAGGACACAGTCGTGTGTCCTTACTTCAAATGCCCACACGGCCATGTGACCCCTGCAGTTAAAAATTTTCTAACTTTTTCCTAAATTGTTCAAATGTTTTCGATTTAGTCTTAAATCATTTCTAAAGTGTTTTTCAGGCCTCGAAGGCTTGAATAAGGGACGTTATGCATGTTTGATGTTGAATTATATTATGATTATCGCAATGTTTTGAAATGAATGAATTAGATTATGTTTATTTGGTAATGCTCTGAAATCCTATTCTAGTGACAGATACGGGTTAATGGTATTACATTTAGTCGTATCAGAGCCTACAGGTTTAGCAGATTCTTGGATTGAATCGAGCTCAGAATTGAGTCTAGAGGTACATGCCATAGTTGAGTCGAATTGAGTTAGGATTTGGATGCTGATATATATATATTTTGTTTTATAGTTGTAAATGTCGAATGATTATAATAACAATGTTGATCAAGAGATGTATACTGGAGACGATGTCTCCAATGAGTTAGATGGAACCGAATCAATAGCACTGAGTGTTAATCTAGTTAGTGCTCAAAAACCTAACGTTGAGCGATGTAATACTGAGGGAGGAGGTGATTTACATTTACTTCGAGCTATCGCTGATGCTCTTCAGCGTGTTGTGGGAACTACATCCACTACGACACATACACCTACTATTCGTCGGGCTCAGATAAAAGAATTAGTAGATACGATGCGACCGAATTTATAGGGTTGAAAGGAGTTGATCCTTCCGCATCTGAGGTTTGGATTGAATCCAGCAAACACGTCTTACAACAACTTGAATGCAACCCGTGTGAAAGTGTTATTTGTGTTGTTTCTTTACTGTAAGGAGAAGCATATACCTAGTGGCAGTCAGTGACACACCATGTATCCGCAGATCAGGCTGATTGGGAATTCTTTCAAAAGGAATTTCAAAAGAAATATCTGAGCGAACTATATATCAAAGATAGAAGACAAGAGTTTTTGATATTAAACAAGGTGAAATGCCTGTGGTTGATTATGAACGAGAGTTTTTGCTGCTAAATTGTATGTTTTGTTAAGAAAGTAATTTAGATTTTCAACTAAGTTTTTAATAGTAAATATTGTTATAATAAAGATGTTAAACTTAATCATTTTTTAACTCCTGAGTTTTTCTGAAAAGAGACTAAAACTTCATTCTAAAATAAACAAATGTTTATAGTTAATTGCTTTTAAAACTTAAATAATTCTACCTGGCCATTTCGGTGGCTGATGTAATCTCCCAAATTCGGGTCTAATGTCTAGGCCAGGTTGGAGAGGTTACACTTTTTTTTGTGTGCAAATTGATATGACCCTGGTCAAGGATGCCCTTGATTTCAGCTTGAATTCAGCTCCTCAAGCTCCATTTAGCTTGGTTCAGCTCACCGAATTTTATTTTAGCTCACATGAGCTTAATTCAGCTCGTTTGAGCTTGGTTTAAATTCAATTCAGCTCATTATTAGCTCTTTAACTAAATTAACTTTATTTGCTGGAGTTTTAGACCATTTAAATAAGCATGTAAATAAGTTTCATTACAGCTTTTAAATATGTCTTAATTTATTACAAGTGTTTAATATGTCTTGATTTGGCTGAATTAAAGGTGTCTAGATGTCATTTAATTTGTCTAAATTATTACATGTTTTAAATTTGTCCAGCCGAATTTATGTGTTATGATTTGTTAATATTTAAGTTGTCTCAATGTTATTTAGGATGTTCACATTATACTTTAATTTAGTTCAGCTGAATTTGCTTGAAATTAATTAAGTTCATGTGTGTTTTTAGGTGCAGCCAAATTTGAAGATGAATTGGGCAGATTCATGCATGGAGATTCAATGAATTTGAAGATGCATGTGCAGCTGATTTAATGCATTAAAGCTGATTAATCTTTGGAGTTTTTTTAAGGCAACTATTCGGCCAAAGTGACCAAGCTTTTCATCCTTTCAAAATTGGCCGATTCTCTTCTCAAGGAAGTATAAAGGCTGTTCACACTATGGCCGTTCGGTTCAACCATGTTCACACCTCATGGCCCTTCAAAACCGTCCGTTCACACTTCTAAATGGCTCTTCAAATTGCCAATTAATGATGGTAATTTTTCAGCAATAGTTGCTTCATGAATGACCCCATTATGTTCATTGACCGAACCTAGCCTATTCATGCACATCCAAGATGTTCAAGGTGCATTTGCCCATCTAGAAGATGACCATTGGAGCTCTCATTCAGCCGAATCTACATGGGCTAATAATTTTGCATTCATGCTGAATTTTAGTTCATTGTTTACTTAGAAACTAAGTCTTGAATTTGTCCATTCGGCTACTAGTAGGAAGGCTATAAATAGTTGTTGAATTTCTTGTAAAAGGACTTTTGACTTTTGACTTTTGATCATTTGAATGAACTTTGTTCAAAGAGTGAGTTTTCTCCTCTCTAAAATTCGTACGAGTTTCGATCTGACTTATCTAGCGTGCTAGTGGCGTCTATCGTTCTCTTTTGAACTTATCACCATCCTGGTGTGGCGTTCATCCACCTTTTTATACCTTTGGTTCCTACCTCTCTATAGGTAACGAGTCAAGGTCCATCTTCGACTTCCATTAAACCCACCTTAAGCAATATAAGTCCCGGGGCAATACTTCATATAGTATTGAATCGTTCTTAATACTTAAGTTCATTTTCCATCTCCATCCTATTTATTAAATATAAACTTTATTTCTTTTCTTATTAAACCGAACCTACAAAATATCCGAATTTAGCCTATCTTTTGAACCCTTTTAAAAGTCTTCCGCTTAAACTGAAAACAATCTTCATCTTAAAACAATTTCGAACGAACTTCTCGTCGACGATCGGGCAATCAAGTGAATCGACTCAATCAACCGAGCCGGATCACATCACAAATTACAAATAAAATTTGACTCATATTTATAAGAGTTCTCACATCTCTTCATTGATACATTGCTATCCAATAGATATCTATTTGGATAGTCGCATCTATTTTCAACAAACTTAATTATTCAATAGATACTAGAAATTCTATCACACAAATAAGCTCATCACTATGAATAATGATGACTTTTGGTTAATAACCAAGTGATACAATTTTTTGTTGCTTGTAACTTTTCATTTGCAACAATTGGAACATTGTTTGTATTTTGAAAATGTTCCAATAATCACCTCCTATTTTCAAAATAGTCTATATTTTGATTGTTAACCTCAATATACACTAAGAGGGAGGTCAATTGGTGTTTTTTTTAATTAAAAAAATATGACAATCAAAGATAACACAATAATTTATAGTGGTTTGGCCCAAATTGCCTACCTCCACTACATTAACTTACCACAACTAAAGATTTCCCAAATTCACTAATTTTGAACCTTTCAAAGACATGGTTTAACTTCTACAATAACTATTTTTTCAATAAGCAAGATAGCCACTTCCCCTTAAGGTTTTCTACCCAAAACCTTAAGTAAATCATCACAAACTAGAGAAATAAAATTGAGAAAGAATTATTACCTTTAGAAGGTAGATATACAACAATTAAACTCTCTCACAATACAAGACAACACTTGAAAGGATGAATTACAAATGAACCCACAAGTGTATACAAGTGAAAATATGAATAACAAAGAGAAATGATTGAAGTTTTACTCTTGATCTTTGTAAGCATGTTTCTTATCTTGTTTTGAGTGTCCTTGTGCTCAATTTATATCCTCTCATGGAATAATAGTTGTTTGGTGTTGATAGAAATGAAATTGAGCTGTTGGAGTCATTAATTTGGACATTCAATGCACTTGCAGAGCTAGAGGTATTGATACCAAGCCTTTGAGGTCGAGTTCCTTAGATTCAAAATGTGACCTTTGGGCCACCTTAATTGGGAGGGTACGGTAGCTCAAATTTTGGGGTTTGGTACCTAGATTTTTTAAGACCATCAAAAGGGAGGCTTGTATGCAGTAAAAATATAAAAGGGTTTAGTACCCCTCTGTCAATAAGCTCACTGACTCTTAGGTACCACACTCTTTTCCAAAAGGGTTTGATACCCTTAAGGCAACAAACATATTGCCTCTTAGGTACTGCTCCGTTTTGGCTAGGGTACCGCACCTAACCTAGTTCACTTATTTAGCTTATGATTATTTTAAGTCAACAAAGATAGTTTTCATATTATATAATCTTTTATAAACATTCATTTAATGTATCATTTTGCAATGAAGACATTTAAAATAATGTTTTATTAATAACATCCAAATGCCAATTACTAATATCGTGGTTTGAATAAAACAAACCATTACATATCTTGAGTTAATGAGAAAGAAAAAATACTTTTATAGTGAAACATTTCACTCATAATTTGGATGGAATGAATTAATTTATTCAATTTTAACCAAACATGTATGTATAATGTACCTATAAGTACATAAATGCTTTTTTTAAAAGTCATAACTTTCTATGTTTGAAAGTTTACCAAATAGACCTCATATTTGAAATTATCAGGAAAGAAAACATATGCTTTTAGCTTAAGGTTATATAACTTTATACCAATAACAATTATGCATGATAAAATATCATATATATATATAGAGAGAGAGAGAGAGAGAGAGAAAACTAGCACTTGATTTAAAAAAAAAATTAATTTGTGAGACATTTATACTTTTTCATAATATGATTAATCTCAATACAAATTAACCATTGAAATCTAATACATGAAACATGGGTAAAACAATAAATATGACATACATTTTCTCGCAAGAAAATTCTTTGAATTCAAAATTTAATAAAATTATAGACCTCAATGTGGCTTTGTTGTCAATAGCCTTCCTCATAGTATCATTCTTGTAGTGCCATGTAAATATACGATCCATAGATATGCCTTATTTAGTTTCTAATAAATTTATAAAAATAGAACCTTAAAATTATTGGCGTGCAGAGATAAAATAAACTCATAAAAAATTAATTGAATGCTTCAAGACGTGTAACCATACCACTTTGTTTAAGATTCTATTTGTCCACCTATATTTTGGAGTGCAAAAGAGTTATTACAAATTGTTTAAGATTCAATGAAGCATAATGACTGAAGAAAATAGTTCACTGAGTATTGAGCGGAGTATAACAAGAGTACCAAATTCTAAATGAATTTTTGTAGTAATTTTTTATAGAACAGTCTTTAAATATAAAAAGATGGAGAAGAATAAAGAACCTTTTTTTCCTCAATTTTTTTTTGTAGATACTGCAAATGAAATTTGGCTCCTATTTGTAGTAAGTCTGTTAGGATATTATTATGGGATATTATCTTTTAGCAATCTGATTCCTAATGAGATATTATAGGATACTATTGTGGATACTATCTCTTAGCAATTTGATTCCTGAAGGGATATTATAGGATATTATATTTTAGCAATTTGATTATTACGTAACTACTATTCTATAGATGTATATACGCTTGGGGTCTATCAAAAAATTCAAGAGATTAACATATTCTTGTCATGGTATAAGAGCAAGGTTTTTGAAATTTTTTCTTTCATCATTTTAAATGGCTAGTGATAAGTCTTCTCCTCCTCCACCACCACCAGGGGGCGAAACTTCCTGGTTTTACCGTTGAACAATATCAGTCTCTTTCTGTGGTGTTCGGTAATAAACAATAAACTTCCACTCAGTTGAATGATAAGTCCAACAATAATTGGATTATTGATACGGGGTGTTCAAATCATGTTGCAGGTGAACTTATGTGTTTGACGAATGTGGGAGATGTTGTAGCATGTTCCATAGGACTCCTTGGTGGCCAAATTGTGGTGGCTATCCAAGTAGGAATGGTTAAATTGACGGACAAAATTCACTTAAAACATGTTGTTTACATTCCTAAATTAAACTGCAATTTAATTTCGGTTTCCCAATTGAATGATGAAATAACACTACAGGAAAACAGACTTTTAGCGGCGCTTTTAGACGCCACTAAAACTTTTAGCGGCGCTTTCTAAAACGTCGCAAAAAACGCTGCTATAGGTAACGCCACAAAAATTTGTGGCGTTTATTGGAAAAAAACGCCGCTAAAGGTCAAGGTTTTTAGCGGCGTTTGTGGTGAAAGCGCCGCTAAAGGTCAAGCCTTTTAGCGGCATTTGTGGGAAAAGCGCCGCTAAAGGTCAAGCCTTTTAGCGGCGTTTGTGGGAAAAGCGCCGCTAAAGGTCAAGCCTTTTAGCGGCGCTTTTTTTTACAAACGCCGCTAAATTTGGCAGATTTGTAATATTTTTTTTCACCAATATCCAGCCCTTCCTGCATTAAAATCCAACCAAATACAACAAATATAATATAAAATGCAACCAAAAACAGCAAATTTAACATAAAAAATACAACCAAAAACATTAATTCTAAATGATACTTCAAAATTAACTAAAGATATATGATATAATTAATAAATAAAGTATAATTTAAAATATTTTTACAATAATGTTAAACGTGACAAAACTTAAAAACATTCTTACAATGAGAAAACTAATGTCTAAGACGGCGGCTTTTGCGATTGTTGAAACATATGCATCATCTGCTGAAGCTGTAGCTGGAGGTCATTGTACTTTTTGCTCTGTTCTGCTACCATCGCTCGTGCCTCTGCCTCTCTCGCTGCAGCCGCTGCCTCCCTCTCTGCTGCCTCCGCTCTAAGTTGTTGCTGGAGTTCTTCATATTTTCGTTGAACCTCGGCAATTTGCTCAATCGTGTTCGCTTGCAGCTGAGCTATCTGGTCTCTTAACCTCTGAACTTCAGCTTGAGCTTGACTTTCGGAAGGCATGTATTGCTGGGAGCCGGATCCAAAATATTGGGTCGGGGTAACACCAGATCCTTGAAATCGAACCCGACCGTACCTTTCAGGACCCAAAACTTTAGTGATAATTCTGTTATCAATGTTCTCAAGATTAACAGAACTATCACTCGAAGCAATCGCTTCATATTCCGCCTTCTTCTCCTTTAGTTTCTCCTAAAAAATCAATTAAAGAGTTAGAAACGAAATATATAATAAAAAGAAATGCAACATAACTTAACATTTTTTAAAACTACTAATGATAAATTGAATTAAACAATTATAATTAAAGATTATAAATATTTAGAATAAATCAAATATTATTAAGTGAATATACCATAATTTCTCCAGCTTCAGATGTCATAGGAGATCCATCTTTCTTCCTATGCGTAATCACAAAAAGCTGAAGGCGTCCAACTTTTTGTCCGGATTTGACTTCCTACAATATAGTAGTAAGAATATTATTTAATAATAGAAAGTTATTAATATTTAAAAGAAATAATAAATTCATAATACCTCGGCCTCAGCTACAGAAGCAAAACTTCTCGACCCTGCCGTGTGCGTGAATTTTTGTTTTTGCCTGCTGCTTGTTCCAACTCGCTCACGGTCCTACATAATAAAATTATTATTATGTATATAGTAAACACTATATATAAGAGTTTGGAAATACGCAATACCTCTCCTTTCTTTGAATTCCAAAATCTAACCGCATCTTCCCATTGATACTTTAGCATTCCTGGTGGAACATTTCTTAGTTTTTCCTCGAGGCTTATGTCTTTCTTAAAATATTGTTTCTTTAAAGTGCTTTTATTGTCTCTCCATCTTTTACCTAATGCCTTCTTGATATAATCATCGGAGACTTCTAAAGCAAATCTCTCCTAAAAAAACATAAGTTTAGAATGTAAATATAAATGAAACTTAAACCAAAGTATTATAAATTGCATTCACATTTTGTTACCTTAATATTAGCGAGAGCTTGGTTTTTGTTGCTATCAGGCATATGATGCCATGATTTGTAGTTGATGGGCAACATATTTGCATTTCGTGCTAAAATGCCCAAATAGCCTGCTAAAAGTCGAGCTTCAGATCCAACAGGCTGACCATGAGTATTTATACTTACTTTAACACGCTCGACAGGATCTAAGTCGTATAAATCTCTAAGTAGCGTACGTCCTCGAACTCTGCGCATCCCACCACTTTCAGCTGAAAAATGATATACTATTATTATATTAAATTTGACAAATAATTCAATAATAAAAGTCAACACATGTAAAATGAACATAATATTACTTTGAAATTCTTCAGGCTCATCAAGTGTCTCCGGCACATTCGAAGATCCAACAACTGTCTGCTGTTCACTATTTCTTTCTTCCGAATTTGGAGTATTCTGGACAATACTTAAATCTCGTACTCTTCTTCTACGCATTTTTCCTGCAATACACATAAAATAATTAAAGTTTTAGTAACAAATTACAATAATAGTAGTACATATAAAATAGTACATATAATTAAAAAATTGTAAAATCTTACTACATCATTATTCGTAAATATCTTCATCCACATCATGTCGAACCCATTGATGTTGTGTATTAGTACTAGGGATATTTTCATCTAAGTTTTGTTCTGGAAAAGGTAATGTTTCTGATCTTTCGACGATGTCATCTCTACTTCCATTACCCATTTCAAACAAGTCTCTAGGGGTGTTCCGGAGTACAACATACCAACCCTCATCAGTTGGATCTTTCGAATAAAAAACTTGTTTCACTTGAGAGGAAAATACATATGGCTCATCCATTAATTGTTGTCCAGTGTGAATCAAGCGAGAGAAATTCAACATTGTAAAACCAAATTGATCTTCTTTAATTCCTCGAGCAGTATTAACATCAGCCCAATCACACCGAAATAAGACAACTTTCCATCTGCCATAGTAATCCAACTCAATAATGTCGGTAATAAGTCCGTAATACTCGACATTACCCTCAACCGATTAATGTCCCTAGCACTAGCATAACTTGTAATTGAAGAATTAACAACAACTCCACAATTTTGAGTTCTCCTCATTCTCTCACGATACTTTGTATGAAATCTGTATCCATTGATGAGGAAGGCACTATATCTTTTTATTATTCTGTTCGGACCTTGGGAAAGCCATTTAACTTCGTCATTGATGTCCTTTCCACTCCAAACCTATTGAATCGAAAGTAAATTGAATAATTAACTAAATTTCGGGATTATATGTAACTTATTAACTTTAGTTACATACCGTTTGACTTAACCATTCATGAAAAGATTCTGTGAATAACTTATTAATCTCTCGATGTTGCAATCTTCGAGAGCGTGCACGAGATCTCAAAATTTGTTTGTACTCACTATGTTAAAAACAAGTGTATTTGGTTAGAAGATAAACAAATCAAAACGACAAATATGTGAGGAAATTTTAGAACTTACTTGCGTAACGGTTCAACTAAATTGTGGTGAAAAAGTACATATCGATGTGCTTGTATCCACGATATATCATCTAATTCTGCAATTTCAACTTTGCCGATTGGTTCTCCATAACTTTGGAATAAATAAGTTTCGGCCAAGTTATGATCATTGAGCCTAGCATTTCTATTTGGTCTATTCAATCGTGTTTCAACATCTTCTAAATATCTAGAACAGAATGTCATGCACTCCTCTGCCAAGTAGCCTTCAGCAATTGATCCTTCTGGATAACGCTTATTGCGACAATAAGATTTCAATTTGCTTAGGAACCTAAACACGATATACAATATTTATCAAAAGTTGTAACTAAATGTATAGACGCGAATAAATAAATACTTGACAAATAAATTAGCACCTTTCTATTGGATACATCCATCGATAAAAAACCGGTCCACCAAGTATTGCTTCGTGAGGGAGATGGATTACCAAGTGCACCATAATAGTGAAGAAGGAAGGTGGAAAGATCTTCTCCAAATTGCATAAAGTCAAAGCAGCTCGATCCTGTACTTTCTTAAGTTCTTCAACATCCAAAACTTTGCCACAAATAGCTTTCATTATATTGGATAGTTCAATTATACAGGACGTCACATTTTTTGACATGCAGCACCATAAAGCAACTGGGAGTAAATCTTGCATCAAGATGTGGTAATCATGTGATTTTAATGAATATAATCTTCGATCTTTAAGACTCACACATCGAGATATATTTGACGCATACGCATCTGAGACCTTTATATCCTTCAACACCATACAAAACACCTCTTTCTCTTCCTTTGACATTGAAAAAATAGAAGGCGGCAACCGATATTTCCCATTCAGAAGTACTTGAGGATGAAGATCACGCCGAATTCTCATGTCAACTAAATCAAGTCGACTCTGAAGATTGTCTTTTGATTTTCCATCGACATTCAAAATTGTCCCAATTATGTTCTCACAGACATTCTTCTCAATATGCATGACATCAAGATTGTGACGTAAAATATTATGCTCCCAATAAGGTAACTCAAAAAAAATACTTCTTTTTTTCCACAAGTCTGCCTCATTAGGATCATCCTTTTCGTCAGATTCATCATCAGATTCATCCCTCGATATTCTCTTTGATCTCGTGTTAGGTGGTTGATTCATCTTCCCATAACTAAAGTTGATATCTTTTAACATAAACAAGATTTCAGATCCAACGGTCTGCTGAGGAGCTCCTTTTTACTCTTCAGTACCGTCAAATAGAGTCCTATGAAATCTAAATTTATGATTTCCATCTAACCACCGACGATGGCCCATGTAAGAGAACTTCTTCCCATTGTACAACCACTTCGAACAAGTTTGAGCAGCACAACAAGGACAAGCATAACGTCCTTTAGTACTCCAACCCGATAAATTAGCATAAGCTGGGAAATCATTAATTGTCCACAATAAAGCTGCACGTAAATAAAAGTTCTCTTTTCTTAATACATCATATGTCTCAACACCCGACCATAATTGTTTTAACTCTTCAATAAGTGGCTGCAAATAGATGTCAATATCATTTCCGGGACCTTTCTCTCCAGGAATAATCATTGATAAAATATATGAAGATTGCTTCATGCAAATCCATGGAAAAAAATTGTAAGGAACAAGCACCACAGGCCAAGTACTGTACGAAGTACTCATGATTTTAAATGGATTAAAGCCGTCAGCTGCTAGCCCAAGCCTCACATTTCGAGGATCGCTTGCAAAGCTTGAAAATTTCAAGTCAAATGATTTCCAAGCTAAAGAATCTGCAGGATGTCTTAATAATCCATCATCGGTCCGTTGATCATTATGCCACCTCATAGATTCGGCCGTCTTTGACGACATGAAAAGCCTTTGAAGTCTTGGTATTAAGGGAAAGTATCGCAAAACCTTGACTGGCTTCTTTCTTAACTGTGCCCCACCTTCATCCGCATTCACATCTTCTGTATTCCCATTTATCCAACGAGACTTGCCGCAAACATTACAACACTGTTGGTTCTTCTGATCACCCCAGTACAGCATGTAGTCATTTGGGCAACTATGAATTTTATCGTACCCAAGGCCCAAATCTTTTATTAGTCTCTTCATATCTTGAAAAGATTCGGGGATTTTTGCAAAAGGAAACATCTCTCTCAGAAACTGTAGCAGCATCGTAAAAGAATTTCCAGTTCACCCTCCCAAACATTTTAAGTGAAATAAACGAATGCAGAAGGACAATTTCGAATATTTTGATCCCTCATAAAGTTCTTCATTCATTTCATTAAGTAAATTGTAGAACTTCGCCGCTTCTTCATTTGGCTCCTCATAAGGTGCACTTGTTCTCGTTTTGCCAAAAACATTTCCACCAATATTACAATCATCGGATGCAATAAAGTCAGGTGGAAACGATTGCTCACCATGACTGTGCATATTAAATGCATCCCGCAACATACCTTCCATGTCATCTTGTCTAACATACTGATGGTAATCAGTATCAGGATAAGTCGGATTAATCGTTGAAGAAGTTCCACTAGATGTACACTCTCCATGGAAAATCCATTTTTTATACCCCCGAATAAAGCCATCAACAATTAGATGTTCGTAGACAACTTCACGAGTATGCCAATTGATGTTGCCACACTTCTTACACGTGCAAAGAATCATATTCTCTTGGCTTGCATTTTGAAATGCAAAATTCATAAAAGTTTGTACTCCATTTCGATAGGCGTTGCTTACCCTTGACAATTTCATCCAACTTCTATCCATTTCGTAGTTCTTGAATTCTAAAGTTGATAATAAATTACACAGGTAAGCTGTTTATTATGTAAGTCTTGATATGATATATCTTTATGTTTTATGTAAGTTATGTAGATTATGTAAGTTATGAAATTTAAACTTTAAACTATATGCTTTTAAGGAAATTATTAGATTACACTACATGTATTAGTTAAGTTATGTAAGTTGTTATGGACGTTATGTGAGTTATGTAAATTATGTAAGTTATGTGAGTTATGTAAGTGGTTATGTAAATTATGTAAGTTATATGAGTTATGTAAGTTATGTAATTTATTTAAGTAATGATCAATATGAATACTATTTTGATAAAAATTAGTTATAACTTTTAAAGACATTTAAAATTATTAAATATTAAAATCAAACATTATTAATATAAAAAAATAGGAATTTGAATATAGTCATTTTTTAAGATTCATCATACGTGGCGTTGTTACACCTAGGGAGGATCCATTATATCTTACAGCTCGATATAAGGCAACCCGTCAGGTTTCCAGCCTATATACTTTGAATCTTTAAAATATTTAAAATAAGGTTGGAGAGAAGGTCAGCTATTGTTGTAATTTTAATAGACAAGCAAGCTACATGGTAATAAATATTCAATAGTAAATGAGCTCGATAGAACTTTTTTCAAGTCTTCTTGAATTTTTTAAGATTCATCATACGTGGCGTTGTTACACCTAGGGAGGATCCATTATATCTTGCAGCTCGATATAAGGCAACCCATCAGGTTTCCAGCCTATATACTTTGAATCTTTAAAATATTTAAAATAAGGTTGGAGAGAAGGTCAGCTATTGTTGTAATTTTGATAAAAATTAGTTATAACTTTTAAAGACATTTAAAATACTAAATATTAAATAAAACATTATTAATATAAAAAATAGTAATTTGAATATAATAACATCAAAAAAGAATCGTAGTTTAATTTTTATAAGTAAATTGGAAATAAATTAAGGTTATATAAATATTCAATAGTAAATGAGCTCGATAGAACTTTTTTCAAGTCTTTTTGAATTTTTTAAGATTCATCATACGTGGCGTTGTTACACCTAGGGAGGATCCATTATATCTTGCAGCTCGATATAAGGCAACCCGTCAGGTTTCCAGCATATATACTTTGAATCTTTAAAATATTTAAAATAAGGTTGGAGAGAAAGTCAGCTATTGTTGTAATTTTAATGGACAAGCAAGCTACACGGTAATAAAATTAATTCATACCTATTCATACTTAAGTTGAATCAAATAATAATTAAGTTGAACCAAATATTTAAAATTAATTTGGAAACAAAATAGTTCTACTCCAAACAGAACTAGCAATTAAATCTTTACAAAATCGCAACCCCAAAATATTAATTTTTCCAAAATCATCATGATAAAACTATTATTGATTAGAATTTTGAAATAAAGCCTACCTTAATAAAACGTACCTGGTCTACTCCACTCTCACCAGCAAACAGAGGCTGGAGTCAAAAAAGTAATATTTGTTAAATAATTTAAAGTGAAAATGCATAGAAATAAGGAAAAATTTTAGCAACGAAACTTGTACGTACCTAGAACAAATGCCAATGGCTGTGCTATATTTAGTTGCACCAAATATTAATTCAGGTGCTCGATAGTAACTAGAACAGATGTAAGGTTATACGAGTAGCACCAAATATATTTTAGTTTAAGCAAATATAAATACTTTACCTATATCAGTTTTGCAAGTGCCCACTTGTACCAGGATCAAAGACACTGCCAATGAAGCTGTACACCTTAGCAAAATATGGCAAAACTGCACAGTAAACACATAAGTTGGATAGAAACATGAAAACAGACCAAAAGAACATCTAAAAAACAAAAATGGAATCACCATTAGTATGTAAACATGAAAATGCACAGCTTTAAACAAACCAACTTTGCATGTGCAGAATCATACTCCACAAAACTCATAAACATTAACTTCTCCTAACCAGAATACCAACTTTATGTTTACAGAGGCCTTGATCAAAACTAACATAACTGTTGATTTATAACTTATCTAATAAGAATCACAGAATATGCAGAAAATACCTGAGCATTTAGTTTCAAGAGAACCATGTATTCGAAAGAAAAGAGCCAGAAAATGATCAATGTATGCAAAACCTGGTCTATATTTCAAAACTGGAGTAAAGCTTTCATCTAGTACCAAATACATACATATATAGAGACACAAACACACAGGCATACATCTTCCATTACCTAAATCTGTTTCTTGCAAATAAAAGATAAGTAAGCTTCTACATGATTCATACTAGATTGCTAATCCTAGCAGAAAAAATGTATGATTCAGTTTCTAGAGATGTTGAATCTTTCATCATAAACATAAAAAACATAAAAGGAAAAACATGTTGAAAGAAACATAAATGTTAGGGAAGACAATGTTTACCTTGATTGAATTGGAAATGTTTTCTTGAGGATTTATTTGGAGATGCTTGGGATTGATCTCTAATAATGTCGAGAGACTTCCCTACTCATTGCATTTGAAGAACAGAAGTCTGTTTCTGGTTGACAAAACAATCAAATGAGTTCTAAAAATAAACAATATTTAATAATTGGTATAATATTAATTATATTTGCTAATAACAGGTGGGAATAAACAAATAAAATGATAAAAAAAAATAGAAGCTACAAGAATTACTAAAAATAAAGCTACGCCAACAATGGTATCATGAGAACGAAAATTAAAAATCCGAATTAAGTAAAAAAACAGAGAAAAATATAAAAGAGAGACAAAGAAGGGGACAAAGGGCTGGTTTTGTTGGAATAACCGAAGTTGCCGGATTTTCCACTAAAAATCATAGTTAAAATTCTAGGGAAAGACAGTAAGTAACAGTCACCCTAATGAAGACCATTGCGAGGAGAAATATGACCAAGCTCAATACCATTAAAAGACAGTAAGTTACATTGTATACATATTATCATTACAATTTGGTATAAATATCTCCTATTATGAATGCAACAGCTACCTGATAGGAATTGTTTAAAATAAAATCAATTTAATATAAAATTTTAATCATTGGAATTGTTTTTCCAACATTTTGATAGGACAAATATAAATAATTTACTTTCCTCTATTTTAACTATTGATGCTAATATCCCACAAAATATAGAACTACAATCAATTAATTCAATCAATATTTTGACAATTTTCAATACATTTCCATTATTAAAACATATCTCTATATAAACATATCACAAAGATAAAATTTCCAAATTTATCAACCAACAAAGAGAAATGGGGCTGCAATGTTGACCAAAGATCATTGACCCAATTCACACATATACATACATACATACATACAAGACTGAATTGGAGCTAGAAATAGGCCTTGCAGTTCAATCACCAAATTCCGACTCAAAATTTCATGTACTGCTTCCCAAAAGCATAAAACAAAAGTAGCTACTTTCGGAGATATGACTAAGCATGCAAGACTGTTTCATTGCAATTGTTATTTTCAACACTTTTAACTTCTCTACTCTGGGGAATTTGTTTGATCTTGCAGGGGATCATATAAGCATCAAAGGGATCACATAAGCATCAAATCAGCCATGTTGACAGGTATTGGAACCCACCATTGTTTGAAAAGTCAAATGGGGTGGGCACCGAAAGTAGAAAGTAATATTGGTTGGCAAGTTGGGTTAAAAGTTGGCATGGGATAATTGCAATTTTGGTCCCTAATTGTATAGGGACATTGCAAGTTGATCCTTGAACCTCAACTATAAATAGGCCTAACCATTGCTTACTTTCTTCATCCCATAATTGACATTCTCTACTTAAGGCATTATTCTCTCTCTCTATTTGTAAATTTCACTTGTAATTTTTGGAGTAAAATATATTTGGTAGTGCCCGAGGACGTAGGGAAAATTTGCTGAACCTCGTTAAAATTCTGGTGTTCTTTATTATTTGTTTTGCATATTTTCTGAATGTGATTGTAGTGATTTATTGTGCTATTAAATTACGATAGAGGGATATTCTGGCTAGGAAAGACTTGGTATTTAAGTGATCTTCGTGATCTACCTCTCTTTCCTGGGAATTGAACTTAGTGTGATTTTTCAGTACAATAATTTTACTCTTTCACACGTTTCCGCGCAACAATTGGTACCAGAGCCAGGTTCGTACTTGGGGAATACGACCGTTTACGGTACTATTCATGTATACGGCACTATTCACGTATACGGTACTGTTCACGTATACAGTAGTTGGGATTGAGGAGAAAAATGGCAGCAGCATCGTCATCAGCAAGGACTACTGTGACAAATGCAAAATTTGAAGTAGAGAAATTTGACGGTACCAATAATTTTGGTATGTGGCAATGTGAGATCCTGGATGTCTTATGTCAGCAAGAGCTAGATATAGCCCTTGAAGAAAAACCTGACAAGATGGATGACAAGGAGTGGGCCAAGATCAATAGACAGGCGTGTGGTACAATCCGCCTATGTTTGGCCAAAGAGCAGAAGTACTCTGTCATGAGGGAGACATCAGCGAAGAAGTTATGGGATACACTGGAAGAAAAGTTTCTAACGAAAAGTCTTGAAAATAGGCTTTATATGAAAAAGAAACTTTATCGGTTCACGTATGCACCCGGTATGTCGATGAATGACCATGTGAACTCATTCAATAAAATTTTAGCAGACTTGCTAAATTTGGATGAGAAATTTGAAGATGAAGACAAGGCATTATTGTTGTTGAATTCCCTTCCTGATGAATATGATCATCTTACCACCATATTGCTTCATGGGAAGGACACGATCACATTTGATGCAGTCTGTAGTGCGTTGTATAGATCTGAGACTCGAAAGAAAGATAAAAGAGATCACAGAGATACAACCGCAGAAGTCTTAACAGTAAGAGGTCGTTCACACAGCAGCAAATCTGGTAGAAGGGGAAAGTCCAAAGGCAGACCCGCCAAATATGAATGTGCCTTTTGCCGTGAAAAAGGGCATTGGAAAAAGAATTGTCCTAAGCTACAAAAGGGCAAGGCTATTTCTAATGCATGTGTAGCGGAGCATGATGAGGAGTCAGACTTTAGCTTGGTTGGCATGGCAATGGCATGTCAAACGGATGAGTGGATTTTGGATTCAGGATGTACTTACCATATGTGTCCTAATAAGGACTGGTTTTCTAGTCTTAAAGAGCTAGAAGGTGGAATTGTTCTTATGGGCAATGATAGTGCTTGTAAGACAATGGGAGTGGGTACAGTCCAATTGAAGAATCACGACGGCTCAATCCAAGTCTTGACAGATGTTCGCTACGTACCTAGCCTGAAGAAAAATCTCATCTCATTAGGTGCCCTAGAATCTAAAGGGCTCACAATCACTTTGAGAGATGGATTACTAAAAGTAGTAGCTGGGCAACTGACGGTGATGAAAGGCACAAAAAGAAATAACTTGTATTTTTTAAATGGAAGTACAGTTATTGGATCAACATCAACAGTTTCTACAAAAGATGTAGATTCAGAGGCTACCAGATTATGGCATATGCGATTGGGACATGCTGGTGAAAAAGCTTTGCAGACATTGGTGAAGCAAGGCTTATTGAAAGGTGCAAATTCTTGCAAAATGGAATTCTGTGAACATTGTGTTCTGGGCAAGCAGAAGAGGGTAAAATTTGGTCCAGCAATTCACAATACGAAAGGAATTCTGGACTACGTTCACAGTGATGTGTGGGGACCTACCAAAGTAGCTTCTTTGGGAGGTATGCACTATTTTGTTACTTTTGTTGATGATTATTCAAGAAAAGTATGGGTGTATCTAATGAAAAGAAAAAGTGAAATTTTGGATGCATTTCTGAAATGGAAGAAGATGGTGGAGACTCAGACTGGTCGAAAGGTCAAACGACTTCGATCAGATAATGGTACTGAGTACAAAAATGATCCATTTCTACAAGTATGCCAAGATGAGGGCATTGTGCGACACTTCACTGTTCGGGATACACCACAGCAAAATGGGTGGCAGAACGAATGAATCGAACTATATGGAGAAAGTTCGATGTATGTTGTCCAATGCTAGATTGGGCAAAGAATTTTGGGCTGAGGCAGTTACATATGCGTGCCATCTAATTAACCGTTTGCCATCAGTTGCAATAAATGGAAAAACTCCTATGGAGATGTGGACTGGTAAATCTGCTACTGATTATGATTCTTTGCATGTATTTGGTTCCACTGCATATTATCATGTAAAAGAATCTAAGTTAGACCCAAGAGCAAAGAAAGCATTATTATTGGGTATAACTGATGGAGTAAAAGGATATCGTCTCTGGTGTCCTGATACAAGGAAGATTGTTTTCAGTAGAGATGTGACTTTTGATGAATCAACCATGTTGAAATACAAGGATTCACAAAAGGATGACAAAACCAGTAGTACTTTGCAGCAGGTGGAGCTTGAAAAGGTTAACGATGATCCAGCTAATATTGAAGGGACAAATGATGAAGAGGTTCCTACCCAAGAACCTCTACAGCAACAAGATTCAATTGCATATAGAAGGCCAAGAAGAGAGATTCGTAAGCCTGCTCGCTTTGATGATATAGTGGCCTATGCATTTCCAATTACAGATGATGATGTTCCTTCTACTTACACAGAAGTAATAAGTAACCCTGATGGTGTAAAGTGGAAGCAAGCAATGAATGAAGAAATGCAGTCTCTTCATAAAAATAAGACCTGGGAGTTGGTGACACAACCCAAGGGAAAGAAGGCAATTGGATGCAAATGGGTATATGCAAAGAAGGAAGGATTTCCTGATAAAAATGAAATTCGATACAAGGCTAGATTAGTAGCAAAGGGTTACGTTCAGAAAGAAGGAATAGACTACAATGAAGTGTTTTCTCTAGTTGTGAAGCATTCGTCTATTCGGATTTTGCTAGCCTTGGTTGCGCAATATGATCTTGAACTAGTTCAGCTTGATGTGAAGACCGCGTTTTTACACGGTGATTTGGAAGAGGAAATCTATATGACTCAGCTAGATGGATTCAAGGTTGCTGGAAAAGAAAATTGGGTTTGCAAACTGACAAAGTCGCTTTATGGATTGAAGCAATCTCCGAGGCAGTGGTACAAGCGATTTGATCAGTTCATGAAAGGGCAAAGGTACACAAGAAGTAAATTTGATCATTGCGTGTATTTTCAGAAGCTACAAGAAGGAACTTTCATATACTTGCTCTTATATGTTGATGATATGCTAATAGCATCTAAGAGCAAAGTTGAGATTGAAAGATTGAAGACTCAACTCGATCTCGAGTTTGAGATGAAAGATCTAGGAGAAGCTAAAAAGATTCTCGGCATGGAAATATGGAGAGATAGAGCTCATGATAGAGTTAGCTTGTCTCAGAAGCAGTATTTGAAAAAGGTACTACAGCAGTTTGGCATGAACGAGCAGACAAAACCTGTAAGTACCCCGTTGGCTTCTCATTTCAAGCTTTCTGCACAACTATCTCCTTCGAAGAATACGGAACGAGAATACATGTTGCAAGTTCTGTATTCTAATGCAGTGGGTAGCTTGATGTATGCAATGGTGTGTACAAGACCCGACATTTCACAGGCAGTTAGTATAGTGAGCAGGTATATGCATAATCCTGGAAAATGACATTGGCAAGCTGTGAAATGGATTCTACAGTATATTCAGAAGACCGTGGATGTTGGATTACTGTTCAAGCAGGATAATACACTTGGTAAAGGTGTTATTGGGTACGTTGGTTCTAACTATGCCGGTGATTTGGACAAGCGAAGATCAACCACCGGTTATGTGTTTACACTTGCTGGAGGACCAATAAGTTGGAAGTCTACACTACAGTCTACAGTTGCATTGTCAACCACAGAAGCCGAGTACATGGCTGTAACAGAGGCTGTAAAGGAGGCTATTTGGTTACAAGGTATGGCTAAAACCTTGGGGTTGGTTCAGGAGCATATTAACGTGTATTGTGATAGTCAAAGTGCTATTCATTTAGCAAAGAATCAAGTCTATCATGCACGTACAAAACATATCGACGTACGATTCCATTTTGTGCGGGAAATTATTGAAGAGGGGAAAATTTGTCTTCAGAAGATCAAGACTGCAGATAATCCCGCAGATATGATGACCAAGGTGGTAACAGCAACCAAGTTCGAACATTGTTTGAACTTGATTAATATCCTGCAAGTTTAACAGTTGAAGAAGGCACTATCAAGTATTGTTGTCAAAAGCAGAAAGAATTGTGTGAAGATAAGATTATCGTAATCAAATCTTCAAGGTGGAGATTATTGGAACCCACCATTGTTTGAAAAGTCAAATGGGGTGGGCACCGAAAGTAGAAAGTAATATTGGTTGGCAAGTTGGGTTAAAAGTTGGCATGGGATAATTGCAATTTTGGTCCCTAATTGTATAGGGACATTGCAAGTTGATCCTTGAACCTCAACTATAAATAGGCCTAACCATTGCTTACTTTCTTCATCCCATAATTTCCATTCTCTACTTAAGGCATTATTCTCTCTCTTTATTTGTAAATTTCACTTGTAATTTTTGGAGTGAAATATATTTGGTAGTGCCCGAGGACGTAGGCAAAATTTGCTGAACCTCGTTAAAATTCTGGTGTTCTTTATTATTTGTTTTGCATATTTTGTGAATGTGATTGTAGTGATTTATTGTGCTATTAAATTACGATAGAGGGATATTCTGGCTAGGAAAGACTTGGTATTTAAGTGATCTTCGTGATCTACCTCTCTTTCCTGGGAATTGAACTTAGTGTGATTTTTCAGTACAATAATTTTACTCTTTCACACGCTTCCGCGCAACAACAGGGATACTACAGAGTTAACCAACCAACAATGACATAAGAAATACCAGGCATTGTTGGGTTAAGATAACTTTTGCCTGCTTGAATTATGAATTTTGGCTCAATTTTAGGTAGTGCCCTGCTTGACCGCCAGAGCACAAAAAAGGAAGTGTACATCGAAATAAGGCTACATAAAAGCATTATTTTCTTAGTCAAATCAGCTGATTTACACATAAAAAACAACAGAATGCCATGCTCTCATCTCTTTTGAGATTATGCTAACCTAATTATTTGTTTTTGCTATTTATATATATTAACTATCTCATTGATTTCTAATAATAATATCTTAGGTTATGCTTTAACTGATTCTCATTGTGATATATATTGTCAACAGAAATAAGTACAAGGCTAAAATGAGCAGGCATTCAAAATGAGTCAGTATACTGTGTAAGACACTCAAACATCACCAAAAACCAAAGCCATTTTGAAACAACAGTTTGAGTTAACTAAAATGGTCAAGGATTTACCTCACTGCTTCCAACAATTGAGTGGCAATGCCTTTTCTCCTGTTGGAGGGAGTGACCCAGATTGCTCTAATGCGACAAACAGCGTGTACTGCTTCATTTTTACAGAGAATTGCTCCAATGTGATTTTCATGCAATACCTCTGAAGGAGCTCTTTTTATGACTTCCCTCTCTAAAACAATTTCCCCAAACTGAAGTTTGATTGGGTTTGACCTTCGCTTTGCTATGGCACCATTCTATCTTTCACCAACTGGATATGAAAGAACTTCAAACGCTTCATTTATTGGTTCTGCAACTAGACACCCAGCAATCCGTTGGGAGGAAATGAATAGGTATACCTGTAAACAGTAGAATATAGAAGCTGGGATTTCGGGGATGGGGGAACAGATTAAGGGAAAAAAAGGGGACTTGGGAAAAATGTTAGGGATTTCGGGTTTGGGGAATTAGGGGATAATTTGGGGAAAAAGAAAGAGGGGTTTTCTGTTTTAGGGATTTAGGGAAGGAAGAGACGAAATGGGGGAAAATTACTTAGCAAAAATCAAAACTGATTTCGGATAAAGGGCATAAACCACAGGAGAGAAAAAACGACGCTGTTTCAAATAAGGAAATTTTCTGGCGTTTTCAGAAACGCGCCGGTAATGAGCCCTTTTGCGGCGTTTTCAGTAAAGCGCCATTAACGCCCTTTTATCTACACTACAAAATGACGCCGTTCTAATACGAGTTGTGGCGTTTATATTAGAAACGCCGCTAAAGCCGCTACTATTCAGAGGAAACGACGCCGTTTTACTCTAATGTATATTGAAGTTTTATGGCGTTTTCTAAAAAAACGCCGCTATTTCCTATCTTTTGCGGCGTTTTATGTATAAACGCCGCTAATACGTGAATATTTTATAAAAATTTATCAAAATTTAAAACTATATATATTTAGAATTTCTTTTAAATTATATCTAAATAATGTTACTGTGATGTACAAAATATATATTATTTCAATCTTCAATATATTAGGTTTAGTACAAATTCGCAAGAATATCATAAAATTCTAAATATTGGTTCAGTCTTCAATAATAATATAATATAGTACCTTAAACTAATTCAAACGTCAAACTATAAACTTACACTCTAAACCCTAACTATAGTTAAAATTTTAATTTTGATTTAATACACATTTTAAAATACATATTATGTATGCATATAAATTAATTAAATAAAAACATGATGCTATTTATTATATCAATAACGTGTAAATATTTTACAAGATCTAGATCAAATTATAGTTCACGTACACAATTGCACACTAAACCACTTTTCATATATATATTTATATATTTTTTAAAATAATAATTTATATATATTTATCTTATATACATTTATCTTCTACATTAAAATCCAAAATTATACTCTAAATTTAAAACCCTAAACTTCAGACTCTAAACCCTAAACCTTAGACCACAAACACAAAACCCCTAACCCCAAACATTAAACCTCAAAACCATTCGGTAACCCCTAAACCAACCATAACTCCTAGAGTACCATAAAGCCCAAACTATAAAGTGTACTTTAAAAACTGTTAACCCTAAACCATAATCGTAGACATATTTTTTGGAATTCGTGTGGCCAATGTTAGTGTAGTACAAATTAAAACACATATATATGTTTATATTCTTATATTAAATAATATGAGTATATACAAAATAGCTTGAATCTTAGTAAAATCCAAATGTTCTTCAGTTAATTTCTAGCTAGCTAATAGTATCATCATTTCCTTAAACCCTTAACCTAAACTTACACCCTAAATATATATTATAATCTTAATATATATTAGAAGTTTAATATATATATATATAACAATGGACAAAAGTAATTCAAATAGAATCTTAATGCTTACCAAAACTCTAAAATAAATTAATTTTTTTATCATTAATCATAACCTCTAATCCCTAATAGCCCTAAAACATATATATATACCTATTTTTTAAAATAATAATTTATATTTATCTTATTTAGATTTATATTATAAAAAAAATTCAAGATACACAAGTTAAGTAGTTTACCATATTTACCTCTAAATTCCAAACCCCAAATCCCAAATCCTAAACTCTAGGCCCTAATCACTAAACCATAACCCATAAACTAAATTACTTTTTTAAGCGTTTTTTCAAAAGCGCCGCTAAAACCTCGACCTATAGCGGCATTTTTCCCAAAGCGCCGCTGTTGTTCAGTTTTTAGCGGCGTTTTGGCCAAAAACGCCGCTATTGCTCAGTTTTAGCAGCGTTTGGATAAAAAACGCCGCTATTGCTCTGTTTTTAGCGGCGTTTTATTGAAAACGCCACTAATGTAAAATATTTGCGGCGTTTTTTGTTAAAACGCCGCTAAAGCCCAATTTTCCTGTAGTGTAAATTGTTTTGTCCAATTTTCTACTAACATATGTACTATTCAGGACCTTCATTCAAGAGAGATGACTGAAGCGAGTGAGAGACGAGATGAACTTTACTAGTTCTGGTAGCTTTTGACGGTTAAGTTTCCCAACTTTGAGTTTGTTTTCGTTTGGTTATTCTACTATTTTATCTTCATTGGGTTGTAAGTATGCCTTATAGGTATTGAAAATTAGACCCCGATTCTTAAACCATAATGGTTAAAGATTAGCAAGAGTTTAAGGATATTATGTCATGATTATCAAGTACTAAAGTTCTTTTGTTATTTTAACAACTATATATTAATTGCGTTTCTTATTTGTTAAATTCAGAACTTGCTTATATTATATTATAGTTGTAATCGAAAAATGTGATGTTTATAGCTTTGAAATATTACACTTGAAACGCTCATGGGAAATCATCCTTGTGAACTCTTGGTATCACTATCGGCATTATCTTCCAAGAATATAATGTTAAGTGAAATTTTAGATCCACGCTTATCGCTTCCAAGCGATCGAAGAGTTGCAAAGGATATTGTTTTTGCTGCAACAATAGCCTCTGCAATAATTCTAGTGATTTAGAAACCATGTCTTATTAATCAGTACTCTTACAAAAAGTTCATCGGAGGCTACCAACCATGTTCTGAAATAAAAAAAAAATTAATTTAATATTTTTTAACCTTTGATTAAATTTAGTAATTTAATTTAATTTAAATATTTTTAATATAATTTTTTTAATTTTAAACCTTCAAATTTTATAATCTTATCTCGACTCCTTAAACAAAATTTCTAGCTTAACTCTTACTGTGATATATTTATCTAAAAAGAAATGTTTTAATTTACCAATCTTTTATTTTCTTAAGGGTACAAAATAAATAAATAATTTCTATAGGATTACCTCATAGAGATATACATATATATATATATATATGTTCAGCTCCTGTCTTAAAACTTATCAAACATATCTGAAATCACTGATAAGAAGTTATAATAGTTTGGCTACAATTTCCATGGAGAAAAACAAACTTTGTGAGAGCTCATATTCAAATAAAAATTAATTACAGAAACGAAGACTATAACATTTTCATATTTACACAATCAATTGCACTACATTTTCTACATTTAAATATAAAAAGTAACCTAGCACGCCTGCTTAATTTACTTTAAAGTAAGTTTGGTTAGTCAAATTTAATATTACCATTCGTTACATTTTAAAATAGTATTATTTTATTAAATTCTTATTATAATCATACATTCTCAAATAATATTAAGATGTCGTAATAACAGGATAATTTCATTACATTAATTCATCTCTTACATTATCTTAAATTACGTAATAATTTTAAACATTGAATCAATTTACCTTTTATTTTTATTATTTTAATCAATTTAATTTTTTTTCTAAAATAAAATTTAAGACAATTAAAAATAATAATACATTTTTCTTTAACAGTAAAATAATAGATGTCATACATCAAAATGAAACGTTGAGCTGCTTAGTCTCTAAAATCAATTTTGGTCTTCATTTCCTACAAATGAAACGTTCAAAACATTGTTCATGTACGTGGCCAATAATTTTCATAATAACTTTACAAAAAGGTAATTATTTTTAGTAGGCAAAATAATCTTTTAGTAAATCCAATTTTATAAAAAGAAATATTTTAGTCCTCAATTTATTTTTTTGTCTCTTTTAACTCTTGAATTTGTATTTTTTTTTATCAAATCACCTCAAATTGGATGAAAAAAGTTAACATTTGTTAACCTGGCATACACATGGATTGCCACGTGGATGACATGTCAATATTAATTAATTTTTTAAGATTTAAAAAATATTAAATTTTTTTATAGTTTTACACTCTTTAAATAATTTTAATGATTTCGAATTTCTTTAAAAAATTAATTAAATGTTGATATATCATCCACGTATCAAAATTTAAAAATGTTAATTTTTCTATCCATTTTAGGATGATTTAATAAAAACACACAAGTTTAAAGATTAATAGAGACGAAAAATTGAATAGAGAGATAAAATAATTTTTTTATAAAATTGGAGGATCAAATAAATCATTATCCCTTTTTAATATTTATATGAGCATATTATCATACAAAACGGAATGGGAAAAATCGTTATCATTATTCCAAGGAATTAATAATAGAACAGTGATAAAAAGGCAAATGTTGGATCAAGTCTTTATATATATGTATATGTTTTCACCGGCTCTTTAAAATTAGCTAGAGAATTGAGAGTAAAGCTTCAATCCTGATCGTAATAGCTATGGCATTCTCTTTTTACACTTGTTTTGTTATTTTACTTTTTTCACTCTCTATAACAGTGAGGAGCAGTGAGATTACTAGTGCAACAAATAATGATTCAGAATCTCTTTTAGCTGAGGAAAAAGCATTGATGGAAACTGGGTGGTGGAGTAACTACAGCAACATAGGTGTTCACCATTGTACATGGCCTGGTGTCAGATGTAGTGTTGCTGGAAGTGTCCTCGAGATTGATCTTAGTGGCCATGGTCTAAATGGGAGTATAACACCTCAAATAGGTGCACTTTCGAAACTCAAGTCCCTCAATCTGTCCTCAAATAATCTTAGAGGTGAGTTACCTTCTTCACTTGGAAACCTTACTCAATTGGCAGTGCTTGATGTTTCTTATAATGAAGTTGATTCCATTCCTTTTGAAATTGAGAAGATCGAGAATCTTGTTGCTCTAAATTTGACGAGGAACCTCATTGTTGATATGCCTTCAGCTATAGGTCTTTTGACCAATCTCACTCACTTGATTATGAACTCTAATCCATTACGGAGCATCATCCCTCCCCAGATATGGAAACTGAAAAAGCTAAGGACTCTCCACCTCCGAAACTGCCAGCTCAATAGTTCCATTCCTCCATATATAGGAAAGTTGAAGAGTTTGGTTAATCTACATCTCTCAAGCAACATGCTTGTTGGTCCAATCCCATCTTCTATCACCAACCTAACTAATCTACAGTCGTTGCTCCTTCAAGGCAACCAACTTAATGGATCCATTCCACGAGAAATTGGGAGATTGACAAATTTGATTACATTGGCTCTATCGTCTAATATGCTTGTTGGTCCAATCCCATCTTCTATTACCAACCTAACTAATCTACAATCGTTGCTCCTTCAAGGCAACCAACTTAATGGACCCATTCCACAAGAAATTGGGAGACTAAGAAATTTGATTACATTGGCTCTATCGTTTAATATGCTTGTTGGTCCAATCCCATCTTCTATCAGCAATGTAACCAATCTAGGGTCGTTGCTCCTTCAGCACAACCAACTTAATGGATCCATTCCACAAGACATTGGTAGGCTAACGAATTTGGTTACACTGGATCTATCCTCCAATAAGCTTTTGGGCCCACTCCCACCAAATTTGGGTAATTTATCCAGTCTGGAATATTTAGATCTTTATATAAATAAAATAAATGGTTCCATCCCAATAGAAATAAGAAATCTTAAGAGGTTGACTAACTTGGATCTTGGTGCCAATAACTTGAGTGGTGAAATCCCTCCATTTCTAGGTCTTTTACCTAGCTTGAGTGTTTTGTGGCTTGACTCAAATCTTTTTGAAGGTTTCATCCCATTAGATATTGGAAAATTAAAGAATCTGACTCTATTGTTTCTCTCCGATAACAAACTCATTGGCTCAATCCCTTCATCTCTGTGTTATTTGACCAATTTGCAGTGGTTGTTCCTTGACAGAAATCTTTTACATGGTCCCATCCCTTCTGAAATTGGAAATATGACCAACCTAATAGAGTTACATCTTGATTCCAATCACATTTCCCATTCTATCCCTTCATCTCTACTTCATTTACCCAATTTAAGGTATCTATCCATGGCTTGGAATCTTTTGGAAGGTCCCATATCCCATGAAATTGAGAGTTTCAAGTTAAAGCACCTAGATCTCTCATGCAACAAATTGACTGGACCCATTCCAACTCAGATTGGTAATTTGTCAAATTTAACATACTTAAATTTGGCAAACAATAACTTGAGTGGAAGGATTCCTCAATTTGGGAATTTAACTCATTTAAGCAGCTTAGATCTCAGTCAGAATATTCTAACGGGCATGATTCCCGAATTTCCAATTTATCCGGAGAGCCTAAATTTGTCAATGAATTCACTATGGGGTCCAATTCCAGATGGATTATTGCATTTTGCACCCGACACATTTACAGGCAACAAGTATTTATGTGGTTCCGTTCAAGGCTTTCGTCCTTGCCCTTCATCTCCAACTGTAAACAAGGAAAGAAATAGCAAAGTAGTGAAGCACAATCTACCTGTTGTTATTCTGGTTCCAACTTTATTATTTTTTGTCTCGACTTTTGTGTTGGTGATGTTCATCCTATTCCGACGATATAAAGCTAAAGCTTTGAAACCTGATCCAAGTCCAACCGAAAATGGAGATTTGTTCTCTATTTGGAACTTTGATGGAAAGATTGCGTTCGAAGACATCATCAAAGCCACAGAGGATTTTGATATGAAATATTGCATTGGAACTGGGGGTTATGGCAGTGTCTACAGAGCAGTCTTACCAAGCGGCAGAGTTGTTGCTTTAAAAAAACTCCACCGATTGGAAGCTGAGCAGCCGACTTATGATACAAGTTTCCGAAATGAGATCAAGTTTTTAACAGAAATACGACACAAGAACATTGTCAAGCTCCATGGATTTTGTCTGCACAATCGTTGCATGTTCTTGATTTATGAATATATGGAAAACGGAAGCTTGTTTTATGCCTTGAGCATTGATGAGGAAGCTGTGGAATTGGATTGGACCAAAAGAGCGAACATTGTCAAAGGTGTCGCACATGCTCTATCTTACATGCATCATGATTGGAATCATCCAATTGTTCATCGAGACATCTCAAGCAATAATGTTTTGTTGAACTTAGAATGGGAAGCTTTTATTGCTGATTTTGGGACTGCAAGATTTCTTGATCCTGATTCATCTAATCGAACTGTACCTGTTGGAACGTATGGATATATTGCCCCAGGTTTTGTACCTTCACTCTCTTTTTCCCTTTTTATTTAGCTCCATTCATTCTTAGCTTGTACTGATTATTTGTTTTGAATTACATATTAGAATAATATGAGGGAAATAAATGGGAAAAGCAAAATTAACAAACATCAAATATAAATAAAATTTTTGTTTTAACTGGAGATCAGAGAACTCAAATGCAACTATACATGCACCTACAATTGAATGTACAATAAAAATTAAAATCTATTTTTAATTATTTTTTGTTTTAATTACAGAACTTGCTTATTCATTGGTTGTGACTGAAAAATGTGACGTATATAGTTTTGGAGTATTGGCATTGGAAATATTGATGGGAAAGCATCCTGGCGAATTGTTGTCAACACTATCATCATCATCATCATCATCACCATCTAGTGTCCAAAATGTCACGCTAAATGAAATTTTGGACCCTCGATTACCACCCCCAAGAGGTCGGAAAATGATAGGAGACATCTCTTTCATTGTTATGATTGCTTTGGCATGCTTACAGGCCAAACCCAAATCTCGACCAACAATGAAATTAGTGTCTCAAGAATTCCTACGCATCAAGTCTCCAATTTCAATGCCTCTTCATGAAATATCTCTTATCCAGCTTAAGAATTATGAATTATGAGATGTTTATGAGCGGTGAAAGTTACAAATTACTAAATAGTAGTTGATCAGGTGAAGCATTTTTAAGTGGATGTGATTATCATATTCTCTTAAATATCTGTTGGAGTATGCCTAAATATCAATCATTCATAAATGTAATATCGTACTTTTACCTAATTTATTTATAAAGGCATTTTCATTACTATTTTTAGTATTTATTTCTGTAACAACCCGAAAGTCAGTGATGCTAGAAAATATGGTTTTGAGACCTTATTTTCATAAACCAGACTTATAAATATTTTTATTAAATATGTATGAAATTACGTTAGAAGTAAATTAAATTTCGGTTAGGTAATTTCATTGAACTAGAACTTAAATTAAGGTATAGGGACTTAATTGTTGAAGTGATAAAAGTGTCATGGTTATTAAATTATAAACTAATTTATAATTAAAGGACTTGAAAAGCAATCATACCCTTGTTGGTTAATTAAGTGGACGGTCATATCATATTTATATGTATGTAATATATATTATGTTATCTATAATATATGTTATATTAAACTATTATAAATAAAATACAATAAAGATGAATATTAGATAGTGGATAGGAAGAGAAGCTTAAAAATTCCTTTTTCAATTTGCTTCAATTTCGAAACAAGAAAAGCTTGGAAGGAGAAGACAAACGCACGGCCTAGGGCTGAAAGTTTCAAAGTTAAATTGGTTAGTAGATTTTGATCCTTTTTACTTAAATTTTATATTTTCGAAACCTTTAAGATTATGAACTAGCTTACTCATATTGGAATTTTTAGAATTTATGATGTTTGTGGAAGTTTCCATTGTAGAGAATTTTAACTTTTTGGTGTTATTTTGATAGATTTTAAGTTTGGGAGTTAAATAAACATATCTATTAAGTGACTTTTGATGATTTTAAGGTTTAAGGACTTATTTATGAAAATGATAAATTCTAGGATTATATTATGAATTAATTGAAAGTATGAATTGTTTTGGACTTTGTGGAAAATCGGTTAGCATGGGATTTGCTTGATTGTAACTAAATAGCATGTTTTGGAATTGAGGATTCAATTTTATTGAAGGTTACTATTGAGTGCATATATATGAAATGTGGTTAAAGGTTAATGGTTTGAGTATATATTTCTTGGTGAGTAAATAAATTAATTTAATTATTTTGTTAATTTTAGATCAAGAAACGAAATGACCAATTGGTAATCATGGAAAGGAGAAGGTTGTCGAGTAATCATCTTCAACCTTTATAGCCTCCACAATATGGTAAGTTCGTTGTCCTTGAACTCAAACTCTATTTTTTTATGTAGTCTAATTAATTTAACTGTTACATAGTTTTTAATTATATTCTTATACGTAATTTGGTTATTCCGGATTGAATGAAGAATTGTTAAATTATGTATGTATATATGATCATGGAATGTATCAAAGATTGTCGTATAGTTATTTGTTGCAAATGATTGAATTATAAAATAAGGGAATTTTTTATTTTGTAATTACATATGCGATCGTCGGTTTATCCAACTAGCGCTGAGCTCAAATCTTTGTCGATTTATTCGACTAGTGATGGTCACACACTTAATATCGTCAGTTTATCTGACTAGCACTGGGGGCAAATCTTTATCGATTTATTCGACTAGTGCTGGGCACACAATTAATATCGTCGATTTATCCAACTAGCACTGGGTGTAAATCTTTATCTATTTATTTGACTGGTGCTGGCCACACAATTAATATTGGCAATTACTCTGACTAGCATTGGGCACAAATTTTTGTTGATTTATTCGACTTTGCAAGGCACGTGTAATGTCGGTTTATCCAACTAGTACTGAGCGTAAAACTTTGTTATGGTTTATCTGTCAGGCACAGGGTGCCAATAATAGGTTGGTCAATATTAATATTGTTTAATTGATCCCTTGAAGTTGGTGGGTAAATAAGAGGTAGCTTCAACTGTATATGAAATGTTCATGAAGAACCTATGGTACATTATATGGTAATAACCATTACAAGTTAGATATTTGAATTAATGGATTATTAAACACAAATGTAGTTCTCTGTGTTTTGAAATTATTTAATATTTGATTATTCTTTTGTGTGCAGGTTAGGTATCTATATTTTAACTATTGACTCAGCATTCAACGACAATCTCGAATGTTAGATTTGTAAAATAAATCTAAAATAAAACTTAATAAACGAGGATTTATCATGTCAAATAATCAAGAATAAATCAAGAATGAAACTAAAAGCAGAAGCGTACCTGAATCCATGAATTCCTTTTGGAGGTTTTCCCGATCTTGGGGATTTGATCTTCCAAATTAGCACACAAGAAATTCAAAGAATTTTTACTCTCTCTTTCCTAAGAATGGGATATTAGAAAAGATATTTTGTGTATAATTTGGGACCATAACCCTAATATTTATAACCTTAGCATATTAGTTCTAATTCCTAATTAGCCTATCATTAATTAGAATTTGATTAGAACTCAATTACTAGAGTATCTACACATATTTGACCCATACTTTATTTAACAATTAAAGCCCAATAAAATTCTAACCAAATTAGATCACTTTTAATTTGGGCTAACCTATCATGATAGTAAATAATAGCATGTAATTACCTTTATTATATATATGATGTCCATATTTTCCAACACCGAACTCAACGTTGGTGACGTATTTCTTTTTGTGTCTTGACATGTACCTAGGATGATAATGTTTGAGTTAAGAGTCTTTTGGTCTATAGTTAAATTGAGTGAAGGTTAATTATATTGAATGTCATGTAAACTTTTGAATTATGTTTTGCCTTGGAACAAATGCTTGTATATAGTTTGTGAATGAAATAAGTATGTTTCATGAGCTTGACTCTTTTGAATGTATATAATTGTTGATGTGAACAGGTAAATATTATGTTCAATGGAACTTGGTGAGAATGATTATATTTGGCTATTTTGGTGGATGTTTGAATAGGAAAATGTGGTTAATGTCATATGTTCTTTTAACTTGTTTATTTGAATGATTAATCTTTGTTTGAGGTGCCTTTGCCTTTGAATGGCATATTGGTTAGCTATAGGATAGATGAAATTTTGGCATGTGATTCATGATTTGAATGTGATTTTGAACCTAGGAAATTATCTAGATATGGTATGTCTTTTTGCTTAAGGAATGGTGTATGTAATGGCTTGATTTATGGGTTAAACACGCTACACACTGCCATGTGTCCTCTATTTTTAATATTTTCAACTTTTTTCTAGTTTTTTTTTTTGGTTTTGTTTTGGATTGACCCTAGAATGTTCCAAACTATTTTTAGGGCCCTGTAAGCTTGGTTTAAGGCTCGTAAGTGTATGTTTATTATAAATGGAATGTGAATTGATTATTTGTAATTATAGTTGAATATTTGTGAGTTAGTAATGTTAAATGTTTAAAATGTTAACATAATACTCTGAAACCCCAATTCGGTGATGGATACGAGTTAGGGGTGTTACAATTTTCGTTTGATACCTTCCCAATTTGAGATTTTAAATTAAATATTGTAAATCTTTGTCCAAATAATCTAACGATCATGATTCCCGGATTTCTAGTTTATGTGAGAAACCTCAATGTATCATTTAATTCCCTAAGAGGTTTAATTCTAGATGGGTTGTTGCATTTTGCACCTGAGACATTTACAGGCAACAAGGAGTTAAGTGGTTCCATTCAAGGCTTCATTCCTTGCCCTTCATCCTCAACTGTAAATCGAGAAAGAAATAGCATAATGAGGTATGATCTAAATGTCATTATTACGGTTCAACTTTGTTATTTTTTGTCTCAACAACTTCACTCATCATAGGTCTATAAGTTGAGGATCTATAAGCCGATAAAATCTCTATCCAAAGAAAAGGATGAGCCCATTCCACTAGGTTATGCTCCCCATATGGTTGGGTTTTGTCCATGGATCTTCAGCCTACCAATATCTCAAGTAGAACCACCCCAAAGCTATAGACATCATTCTTTGATGTAAAAAATACAGTTCTCATTAGCTATAAAATGAATGAATAAAAGATGGTAACTTGAAAAAGAATGTTATTGATATTTACATCTACTGCATGTATCACTCAAACAGTTATGTAATTAAAATAAAAGTGGATAATTTTAAAAAAGAAAATGAAAAATTATTTTTACATTTGGTGTAAATATCACTATTAAGAATTACGTAATTAGTAGTGTAACACCCCATACCTGACCTAGATGTTATGACCGAATCCTAAGAAATTACGTTAACTTACTTAAAAACCTAGAAATTAAATTAAATTTGCATAGAAAACGATGTTAACCTCGATAATTCATCTTTCAGTTTATATGGAAAATTCTCGTTAAAACCATTTATTTGAATGTCTCACTTTACAACGAAATTTTCTAAATGAAGAAGTTTTGAAAACTATGGTTTGACTTGTAAACAAATAGTTTTGTAGATAGGAATATAAAAACACCAAATCCATAAAAATAGTCCACAAAACGAAAATAAAGTCCAAAATAAAAATACAATCCAAAAGTCTCGAACAGACCAAATTTAACAAAAAAAGTCCTTAATTTAACCGTTTTAAACGAGAAACCAATTTCAAGTTCACGTGCGTAGTATGATTCTCAGTTTACTATTTACCTAAGAAGAAACAGACAAAGGATGAGCTAACAAGCTCAGTGTATAACTCAACCCAACCACAGATCAGATGCATAAAAAATATTTGATAAGCATATAATTGCAACTCAATTATAGAATCAGATGCATTTTCACAATCAAATACATATGCATAATTAGATACATATTCAGGTCTTACTCCCATCTGCTACACACCATTTCCATTCATTCCTAGACACTAGTTAGGGTATTAAACACCCATCCAACCTTGCACGCCTATAAGTGAGCATATGTCACTTTTCAGAATAGCGTAAATATAATATACGGTAATCTACTAGAAACAGATAAGTGTGGCTGAGCCACTAGTACAATCATGTGGTATAACCACCAGATAAGATAGGTTATTAAACTACCAACACTTTCTCTATCACATCACTATCTCACCCCAATGCATATGCGCATAATAATAGATATCAAATGCATATATGTCATACATGTTTTCCCCGTCAAAACATGTTAACAGAATTATCTGATGACAGATCATATACATATTTCACATACATTATCCACATTACATACAGTAGCATAATATCATATTTCATGTTTTCAAGTCTTATTTATACAATGAAGATCCTATAGAGTGACTAAATACGAATCGCACACCAATAAGACCATAGGTAAATTTTTCAGAAAATGGGCTCACATGCCCGTGTGACCCATACAGCCTAATTGACCCAACTCATGTGATCCACACGATTTGGCACACAGCTTGTCACGCAGTTGTATGGCTCACACAGATTGGCACACTGTCATGTGACATCGACATTCCACTTTTCTACGTCATGTTTTTGGCTGTTTTTTCGGGTTTTTCATTACATACCTAGTCAGTTTTTGATGCTAACACTACAGTGAGTATTCTAGTACCTAAATTGAAAACGAATCATTTTAGAAACGAATAACTAAACTCTAAAACCCCAATATGGTCACAATAGTTAACACAAAGCCTTAACAAGCCGAAAATAATCAGCCCCTTGGCATTCCTTTACATACCCAAACAATAACTGCAGTTCCAAAACCCTTAGTTTTTCGACGGCAAAATGCTCATTTCACGATATTCTCCCAACAGTTCCAAAACAGTCAACCCAAAAATTACTTCCTAAACACAACCAGTGATTTACCACAACGAAACGAAACCTTATCGAACCTCCACAAAATGCACCAATGACACCACAATAAAAGTTACGAACAACACCACAGAATAAAAGTATCAATGAAGAATCAAAGGAACATAGACGAATAAGAAAAATCTTGAGGAAGAGCAAGGAATAATCAACAAAAGGTTAGTTTCTTCTCTTTACTGTAGCAAAACAAAAGGAGGAAGGCAAGGGAAAAAGAAAAACAACGTGAGAGAAAAATGAGAAAGAAAAGAAAAGAAAATAGACATGAGAAGAGGGGGATAGTGGACGGTAGAATGAGAATTTTGGGGAAAAAAATTTAGGAATTTAAAAAAAAAATTAAAAACCACCTACTTTCCCCACTAAATCAGATACATTAACGCTATCAAATTTCTCCCTTAGAAGTTGAATTCCACCCAACTTCCACCACATGGCCACATGGGCAGCACTGACTAACAATAACAAAAATAATTCTATTTTGCACATTCAAACGTAAAATCTCTAGATAAGGTAAAACTTTATCATTAAACCAACAGGCTCATTCTATTATTAGTTAAGTGAAAATAATATATAATTCTAATATCTAAAATTAAGGATTGGGCAAAAAATAACAAAATTTAAAAGAAAAGGATTTGAACACAAAATCTCTTACACACAAATATAATATTTAACCACTAAACCAAATCAATTCATTTTAACAAATTTTAACAATTTAAAAACTAAAATTTTAGGACATTACAAGTAGAAAGTTTGCATGGTGGCATTAGTAAAAAAAAATTAAATAAAAGGCATGGCTTTTTCTTCATTTAAGAGTAAACTGGAAGCTATAGTAGATGTTTTATATTTTATTACTAATCCTATAATTGTAATGTTTTTAGTATTCAACAAGAATAGTAATAGCTTAGTTGGAATCAAATTTCGTTTTCTGGATGCATACATGCAAATCCATATTTCTTGAATGGTTGATGTTTCAAATCAATCCATGTTGAAACTTAATTTGGAAAATATTGAAGTAAAACAAATTAAATTAAAATCTCCACCTCTTCCCAAAAGGGATTGAATGGGAAAATTTTGTCATGAAAGATGTGGATGTGTAGGACTACAAAATGACAATGATAGGAAAAGTCCATTCATATTGCTAATTTTGTCTACAAAATTTGTGGCTAAATGTAAGAGTAAGACTATAAAGTATAGGGAACCGAATAGCAATGGTGATTTCCAGTCTTCCCTTATTACTTTTTTTTTTGACCCAATTAACTTGGGTCGCACATGTAGGCAAATTATTGGACCCATTTAACTTGGGGCATACATGTACCCAATTATTGAATAGATGCAAAATGTTACTTCTTCGTTGAGGGTAGTTATTATATTAATTTTATTATAATTTTTAAATCGAAAGAAAAACATATTCAAGTACATTCAAACTTACATATTTTTAATTATTATAATATTAGAGGTATCAATTGAACTAAGGTTGAATTAACATAATTATTATATTGCTAAATATAAGCAGCATTGCCTAAATACAAAGAAGCGTCTAACAAGGAGCACCTACACACGATCCCATAACAACCCCCAATCACAAAACCCAATACTCCTACAAGCACCTTAATCCGTATCATAGGATAACCTCAACCAACACAAATCATCCTACAATAACAGACCAAATAAAAGCCACACCAACAAGGAGCAAAAACCCCAAGCAAGAGACACGTTGAATACAAACAAACCACCCAAAATTAAAACATAAAAGACGAAATACTAAGCCAAAAAATCACCAAATTTTAATCTATATTTGTATAGATAAACCCCTGATATTTACACCATTATCCCTAGAATATTCTTCTCACCAAACATTAAGTGCAATGCAATACTAATATGAGAAAATGTAAGAATATTTAAGTAATTAGCCTAGCTAATATTTGTTTAGAAATCTTGAGTTTGTATTTTCCATGGAAAAATGGAAAGATAAATCCACTTCACTTTACTATTCTACAAGCAAAATTGATCCTTAGTTTCACGTTACATGATAATGTTGTTTTGTCACTAAAGGGAAGAAAAAATCATCTTTTTAAAACTAACCAATCTTTTTAAAGAATAATTCACGTCATAATTAAGATAGATGGGCATATTGTTTAAATTCTTTATAGATATGTACATGCTATATAATATAGGAAGAACTGCGATTCAATCTTTTTAAAATATAAAATTATATTTTAATATATAATGGAATGATACTTTGACCTTACAAATAAAAAATATTTTATTAATCTCTTAAAATTTATGAAATTTAAAAGTATGATATATGATAAAATTATATATTTTAACTTCTCAAAAGTTTATAATTCAATTTCGGTCCTCAAAAATTATTTGAATTTGCCTCTAAATCTAGACATAATATAGAATTTGATAAGTGTCAAAAGTAACATATTTTAGCCTCATTCTTAGTGCATTTTTAGGTGATTATATGACATTAATTGTGAATTATATACTCCTGGTCCTTTTAAATTCATATTTTGATGCTTAATAGGGTATGTCGATCTTGGGAGTCATATGTGCTGATAATACTCTAGAACGACATATTTTATGTGCTAATTGCATGATTATTTTGAGTATGATCCTACTAATTTGGATTATTTTGTGGTCTTTTATCTTTTAGGGACTAAAATGGAGGCAAGAGGAAATTCAAGGGCAAAAAAGTGAAAATTTGAAGATATAATGGGCCAACATGCAAAGAAAGAGAGAAGTGGTGCCAAAAATGCAAACATGGAAGACCTAATGGCTAAAATGCAAAACAAGAGATTTTATAGCACAAGACTCTATTTTAATTTCAATTATATTAGGATAATTATTAAGAATTTATTTTCATTTATCTTTATTTATCTTTAATTATCTTTATTTATTTGTATTTATCTTTTAGAATTTCATTAGAATAGACTAGGTTTTCTAGTACTATAAATAGGGGATGGAGTGACATATATTTGACATCTCTTTTTTCCTGTAAACACTCCCTCTCCCCAAAACTCTTTTTTTTTGTTCTCTCCATATTTTCTTCAATAAAAATCACATATCTATTTTATTTATTTCTTCCCCCAAAATCATGAGCCACTAAACCAATCTAGCCAAAGGTTGTCAAAATTCCTCAAAAAGGTTCATGAGGCTTAGAATCCGCGCTTAGCCTTCTAAATAGGGTATTCATCGCTTCTCCGCATTACGGGACTGACGCTTCCGTCCATGTCCCTTAATGGGTGATCTTTTCAACTTGTGCAAGGAACGGCCGCTTTGTACATTTTGGGAAGGTTGCACAGTTGGTTTGTTGGTTTTCTGCGTCAAAGTCTGGCGAATCCAAGAGACAAAACGGCGTGGTATTCACCATTAGGAAGAGGTGATTTAGCAGAAGATAGTCCCACAAAAGCGATTATTGGCTAGAGTCAGGCTCCACCAAATTTTAAGTCTAAATCCTTGGAGCTGGTGGTCGTAGGCGTCCTCTTCCATTATAATTGGCTTATCCTGCTTGAGAAGGGTTACTTAAAAGCCAAGGATTGAACCCAAGGCGGAATGAGACAACCGGAGGTTGGAATCTCGCCACATAAGAAACTTTCTTTTTTCCCAACTCTATTTATTTTTCCTCATTTTAATTTCTACAATTTATTTAATTTCGCAATTTCAATTCACTTTAAATTTTGTTTTTATTTTTCCAGATTCTTAATTTTATTTTTTTATTTTTCAGGAACGCAGGTTTTCTTGGCCAAGAAATTGTCCAGGATTTCAAGAAACGAGAATTCGTACAATCCGGTCCCTGAGGATTCGATCCTACTTCCCATTTACTGTTATTTTTACTATTTTACAGGGATAGGAAATTTTTGGTGCTCTCAACGACCGCATCATATGCTAACAGCTAAAAGTTACGATTTTTAGGGTTTTTTTTGGCACTTTAAGAAGGCATAAATAAGGAAATAAAGGATGGAAGAAGTAGCATCAAGAGATAACACAAAAATTACCCAAAGGACATCATTGAAACTGATTTCCAAGCAATTCTCCATCAAGATTCAAGATTCAAGATTCCAGGCTGATTTCCAAGGGAGTTATCATGGATTTCTTTTATTTTAGTGGTTATATTGTATATTTTTGTGTTTATTCTTACAATTATGAACTAATTCTCTTAATACCTATAGGAGATGAATCCTAGGATGGATTCTATTGTTTGATTTCTAGTTTTATGTAATAAAACCTTAGTTTCTTTGCTTTCATTTATGAATGCTTAATTGTTCTTAGGTTAATAATTTTAGAGTGTTGGTCAATGTTTGATGTGCATAAGTTTGAGATTAAATAGACCCTTCTTGTGATTAAGTCTTGCATAATTGAATCGTGTTGCATGCAATCTTAGAAATAGGACAACATAAATCTACTAGATTAGAGTCAAATTTAATAGGGGGATCCATAGAGCGAATTAATGCAATAACAGAGGTTTTAATTAGAAGGAAATTTCAATTAATAAACCTAGAGTTAATTGCTCTTATGCTCGGAAGAGATATTAGTATAAATTAGAGATTTCTACGGATCAAAGAACTAAGAGAATAAGTTGCATAAATTAGATTGAGAATTATAGATGAAATCTAGGTGGATTCTTATCTAGGTATTGTTTTGTTACTTGGTTGATATTTGACTGTTTATTCTTTGGTGCATTCATTAGTTAATTTAGATAGTTTATTTTTAATTTTAATTAAGATATTGAATTATTAAGTTAAATAATAGAAATGTGATAATTACTAATAATTGTAGTCCTCTAGAGAATGATATATGTGCTCACCATAGCTATACTATTAATTGATAGGTGCACTTGCTTTAGTCAATTTATTAGTTAGTTTAGTGGACATCATGTAACAGCTCGGTTTTAGCTAAATCGGAATAGTGGTTTCAGAACCACAAATCCGATGTAGGAAAATTATTTTAATATTATTTTTGGTGTTTACAACATGTTATTTGATATGTGTGAAAATTTAGTGAGCTAATTTTACCGTTTAATTGCTCAATTAGAGAAAAAGGACTTAATCGCGTAAAATGAAAAAGTTGCATTTTATTTGTTAATGGTGTTTAATTGCTATGATTTATTAAATCAAAGGTCCTCATGATGATATTAGACCATTGGTAGTATAAGTGGATGATTATGACCATTCATTATGTGTTCATTAATGTTTTAAACCAAGGTTAAAATTGGTATTTAGTTATTAAATGATATATTAATAAAAAAAGAAAATTTGTTCATATTATCATCACTTTGAGCCGAAAATAAGAGGAAGAAGAAAGCTATTTAGGGCTTGTGATATTTGGCCAACTCTAAGCTTGATTAAGGTACGATTTTAGCTCGATTTTTAATGATTTTTATGTTTTTGTGATCGTTGCATCTAGTACTAGCTAGCCCTACCTTTAATTTCAAAATTGTTAAAGATTTTGAGGGTTTCCATTGATGAGTTTATGTGTTCTTTGATGTTTAAATATGAAATATGAATTTTTGATGATAGATTTACATGTTTTGAAAAGTGATTTTTGACAAAAATGTCAAATAGGGATTAAATTGTGAAATATGCAAATTGAGTGGTTGAAATGTGTAATAAATGAAATTTTTGGGCTACTAGGGACCTATGTGAAATTTGGCTGAGCTTGGGTTTAATGAAAAAATTGTGAATTTTGTGTATTTGTGAAATAGGGACTAAATTGAATAAATGTGAAACTTTAGGGGCTAATGTGTAAAAATGTCCAAATAGGTGTTTAAGGATTAAATTGAATGAATGAATGATTAAATGAGTTAATTTTGAATACATATAGATCAAGAAAAGAGGAATCCAGAATTAGATTGGGGGAAAGGCAAGATAATCGAGTAATTGACTCATTTCATCGTTTTCATACCCGAGGTAAGTTCGTAATGTGACGATTTCATTATAAATGTATGTTAAATGCTTTGATAATGCATAAACTGTGATTACGAGATTTTCATTAATGTATGAATTGTAAATATGATTCTACGAATATATTCGAAGATAGAATCGACAAGCTAGAAATCTCGGTTGAACCTTAGGAATAAAATTGGATACTTTTGAAATGTTATAAGTTGATATATCGATTTGTCTTCGAGCCATGCATATCAAATGAGTTGGCTTCGGGACATGATATTAGCATATGAGAATCTGATTTCTATTCCAAATAGTTCAATCGGTAAACGAATGATGTTGAGAAAGAGGTTACTACGAGGTGACACAGGTACGTATAGAAACCATTCGAGTATTAAATAGAGAAAGTTCAATGAGATGGTACTTAATCATGTTTTGAGACTTAAGATAGGTTTGTAGTTAATGTGATTATGATTTTGTAATGTGTAATTGGTTGGATTACATTTATTCAATGTATTGAATTAGTCACTTACGAGCTTACTGAGCTATGAAGCTTACTTTGTGTTATTTTTCTATGTCTTATAGTGTATCAAAGCTAGCTCGGATCCAGGAGTCGTCAGGAACATATCACACTATCAAACATCTAAGTTTGTACTTTTGAATTATATGTATTGTATATGGCATGTATAGGCTAATTATGATACTTTGGTTGTGAGTATAGCCATGAGATTTGGCTTGTAAATATATATGTTTTGTTTTGTATATATAGCCATGAATGATGGCTTATTTTGGTATGTTTTGGTATAAATGTGGCTAAGGTATTATAGTTGTTCAAATGGTTATATTTTGAGTTTAGTAAATGATCTATATGATGAGATTGAAGTTGATAATTTGAGAAGTCATGTGCTTATGAATGGATGCTTGATGATATAAGTTTTGAATAGGTATTTGGCATTAACTTGAGTATTGAATTTGGTTGAACTGGTATTGTATAAATGATGCATTTGAATGATGATTTTTGGCTACCTATTGTATGATAAAATGGTATCATTTTGGTTGTTAGATGCGGATGAGAAAGGGGTGGCAAATTGGTCTTGCAAATGGCCTATTTTTGTCCAAATGGGTAGAGGCACGGGTGTGTGTCTCAACCGTGTGCGACACAAGGTCATGCTACACAGCCGTGTGTCCGCTTGGTGTTAAAATTGAATTGAAGTCAGTATGCTCCATACGGCTTCACACATGGGCATGTGACTGGCCGTGTGACATCAGTATACCCCTTAAATGTCACACGGCTTAGTGCACGAGCGTGTGTGGCCATTTTGAAGGGCACACGGACTAGACACACGGGCATGTGGTTGGCCGTGTGACCCAAATCAGTATACTCTTCAGTTTTCACACGGCCTGGCACATGGGCGTGTCCTTAGCCGTGTGATGCAAGTCAGTATGTATACCCTGTTTCCACACAGCCTAAGGCACGAGTGTGTCTACTAGCCGTGTGAGGCACATGGCCTGTTCACACGAGCGTGTGAACCTTATAAGTTTGAAATATATCTAAGTTTTTTGAAATTTTTGTATGTCATCGGTTTAGTCCCGAATCATTTCTAAAGCATGTTTAAGGCCACCTAGACCCTTATAAGTGACAATATGATTGTATTGAATGACGTATAAGAATGAATGTTATTTGTGTTGTGTATTGATTGGTAATACATCGTAACCCTATTTCGGTAACGGATATGGGTTAGAGGTGTTACACATCAAGTTTTTGGTGTTATTACCAGGGACTAAAATATTAGGAAAATCTTATTTTTGTTAATTTAACCAATTTTATTTTATGTTATTTTGTTTCTAATTTAATTTTGAGATATTGATCCTCTTTTATTTGGTTTATGGCAGGTTCTTTTGGTTTATGACTACAGGCAACTCATTGGAACTAATAATTTTTTATAGTGAAATTGAAAGAACTGCTAGCAGAAATTGAAGAGAGGTTAGAGAAGTAAGGCAAGACCAACATCAAATTGTCATAGACAATCAAGAGAAAAAAAGACATTATTGAAGAAACGAATCATCCTTTATTGACTATGTATGTCTACGCCAAGCCAACTCTGACTAGGCTGAGTCTAGTATCATTAGATCGAAGAAAAGTGTAGATAAGAATATATTTTGTGGAATGCATCAGTTTCTATCTCCGAAGATGTTGTGAAATAGATCCGCAATGAGAAATGAATATTATAGTCCGTCATACTAGTGGAATAAATGTATGATCGATAAGTTTTTAAATGAGCGTATTTGCATTCATCGAGAAAAAGGAAAAGTATCCGCCAATATCAAAAAATAAATTCAAAACTCTTCAAGTTGAGAAGTTTCAACAACAAATTTTCAAGGTAATCTTGGTTAAAGATTCAGAGATATAGATCAGTTTTTTCAAGATATAGGTCAGTTGTTCCGGAGAGACCAAGCTAGAAATGCGCCAAGAAGGCTGCACGAGTGGCATTATTATGCATACAGAGGACACTATAGAGATATGCAAATTGTATTCTACACCATGTTGAAGTCTATCATTAACAAAGTTTTAAATTGTAATGTCACATGCTGCTTTTGAAAATCTAGTGTAATTATTAAACATTTTCTTTTATAAATCTTTGTTTTAAGAACAGTAAATAAAGGAATAAGAAGTATGTTTAGAATGGCTTTACACCTGTCATAAAAATTTTGCTAAGTGTTTAGGTTCAGTAACATCCAATATCTGGATCTAATAATTCAGGTCGGATATAAGGTGTTACATGATAATTAAGTCGTCCTCCACAGCAAAACGACATTGTAGAACAAATGAATAGACCAATAATGGACAAGGTCTGATACATGTTGTCGAATGCTCGTTTACCGAAGTCATTTTGGGCTGAAGCGGCCTCTATAACATGTTTACTGATTAACCGGTCTTTGTCCATTACTATTGAGAAAATGACTCCACAAGAGGTGTGGTATGGTATTCCTGCTAATTATTCTGATTTGAAGATTTTTTTCTATCCTATGTATGCTCATGTTGATAACGGTAAATTGGAGCTTAGATCTATTAGGTGTGTTTTTCTTGGATATAAGGTTGGAATTAAAGGGTATAAGTTATGGTTTCCTAAAACTAGGAAAATTGTAATTAGTAAGATGTTATTTTTTTATGAGATTGCTATGTTGCATAACTTACCTCTTAAAAACTCTTCCGATAAAGACCAGTAGAGATCAAACATACATGTGGAGTAGGTGGAGCTTTAGATTGATTTAGGATCTACAACAGATTCTACTCCTCATATTAGTACAAAATCTCATAGTAGAGTTATTTCTTCACCATAGCTAGCACCATAATATTCTATTGGTAAGAACAGGCCTAGAAGAGAAATTAAACCTCTAAAGAGGTTCGTTAAGGCTGATTTAGTTTCTTATGCTTTAAATATGGTTAAAAGTATAAATGCAATTCAAGAGAAATCTACTTATTTTGAGGTAGTTAGTTGTGAAGATTTAGGCAAGTGGATGATTGTTATGCAAGAAGAAATGGAATCACTTCATAAGAATAGTACATGGAACCTAGTGAAGCTTCCTAAGGGTAAAAAGGTTGTTCATTGTAAATGAGTGTTTAAGAAGAAAGAAGGGACTTCAAGAGTTAAAGAACCCATGTATAAAGCAAGATTAGTTGCAAAAGGTTTCAGTCAAATTCCAGGTGTAGACTTCACAGATGTTTTTTCTTCAACTGTTAAGAATAGTTTGATTCGAGTCTTACTTGATATTATGGACATGTATGATTTGGGGCTTGAGCAGTTAGATATGAAAACAACATTCTTGCATGGAGAACTTGAGGAAGACATTTACATGCAACAACTAGAGGGTTTCATAGTCTCAGGAAAGGAGGACCATGTCTGCTTGATGAAAAAGTCTCTTTATGGCTTGAAATAGTCACCTAGGCAGTGGTATAAGAGGTTTAATTCATTTATGACTACTCATGATTTCAAAAGAAGCAATTTTAATAGTTGTGTTTATTTTAAGAAGAGTAGTGATGGTTCATTTATACATCTACTCATTTATGTTTATGACATGTTGATAGCAGCCAAAGATAAATGAGAGATAAGAAAGGACAAAGCCCAGCTTAGTTTAAGATGAAAGATTTGGGAGCAGCAAAGAAGATACTTGGGATCGAGATTCTCAGAGATAGAAAAGCATGTAAATTTTACCTAAGTCAGAAAGAGTACATTGAGAAAGTTCTTTGCAGGTTCAATATGCAGAGCGCTAAGCTTGTTAGTACTCCATTAGCACCCCACTTTAGACTTTCATCAGTCTTCTCTCCTCAGTCAGATGATGAGATTGACTACATATCACGGGTTCCATATTCTAGTGCAATGGAATCTCTTATGTATGCTGTGATTTACTCACGTCCAGATTTATCATATGCAGTTAGTGAAGTTAGTAAATACATGGAGAATCTCGATAAGGGACACTAGAAAGCAGGTCAGTGGATTTTTAGATACTTACGAGGTACTACTGATATTTGCTTACAGTTTGGAAGAACTAGAGATGGAGTCATTGGGTACATTGATTATGATTTTGCTGAAGACCTTGATAAAAGAAGGTCTCTCACAGGGTATGTCTTTACAATTGGGGGTTGTGCCATCAGTTGGAAAGTCACTTTGTAGACTATTGTTATTTTGTCTGCTACTGAAACTGAGTACATAGTGATCATAGGTTACGGACCTTGCCACACTAGTTGAATCCGTATAGGACTATGCTTCTTCTATTAGACAAGTTGATTTAACTTTTAAAAATTGCAGATAGCTGCAAATCTCTTGTATTGTTGTTTTTCTATATTAGTGAATTTCTCCTCATTTGCCCATGGTTTTTCCCGATAAAGGAATTTCACGTAAAATCTGTGTGCTCTTATTTTTCTTTCTTTTTGCTTTGCAATCATTCCTACTAACATTATCGACATATAGTAGAACATATTTTATTGAATTCCAATCTTGAGGCTTGTGTCTTGAATTTGGCACAGCTAGACTCACTGATCCTGATTCATCTAATCAAACAATGCTTGTTCGAACCTACGGATATATTGCACCAAGTTTCCAAACTTTGAATCTATTCTTGTTTTGTTATTCTACTATTTTATCTACTTTGGGTTGTAAGTATGCCTTATAGGTATTGAAAATTAGACCCCGATTCTTAAACCATAATGAAAAGTGGCATATTAGCTTTTTTTCAAATGCTTGTGGTTAAAGATTAGCAACAGTTTGTGCATATAGTGCAAAGAATTATCAAGTGCTGAAGTTGTTTTGTTATAAACACTGAAGATTTTCTATCTTTCAAATGATAGAAAATGCAGAACTTGCTTAATCAGTAGTCTTACAAAAGTTCATCGGAGACTACCAACCATGTTCTGCCAATCACTGTAACCTTGACTAATGGTTTTACCATAAACAGATAAAAGTTGAAACAAATTAAAATGGATCATGTTCTGCAAATCCCTAATAGTCAGTCATGTATAAGCTTATGCTATTTTCACATCATATATTTTTTTCTCCATATGAACTATTAAGTCAACATGAAGAAATTTCTTTCTTTGCATTGTTCCGAATCAAATAATTATTTTTTTTAAAATAAAAATGGGTCCACATTGTTTCTGCAAGTAGCTGAGTAATAGAATAATATTATTTTGTAGTAACAAGGTAACAAAATAATAGAATAATATTATTTTGCATGTAGCATTGAGATTGTTTTCACCAAAAGTTCTTTTTTTCTCCAAAAATTAGTAGCAATTGAAAAAAAAAATGAGTGTGTAGAGGTAAGTGTTTGATTGAATCGAGTCGAAACGAATATAATAGAAATATTTAGAGTTAGTTGAGTTGACAAATTCTTTTTTATCATCCAAACTCGATTTTTTGTTCCTAAATCGAGTCATGTTAAATGAAATTCGAGCCGAATCAAATCAAATAAATTTATTTGAGTTAAATTTTTAAAAAGTTAAATAGGCCAAATTGAATTTTGTTGACAATACGACTAAATTACAAGTTAGAACACACAAATTTGAGGTCATATATATTTCAAAACTCTTTCAAAGAAAAATAGGAGAAAATAAAAGATAATTTAGTATGATAAACTTAATTTGATAATTTACTTATTTAAGGGCTCTAATTTATTATTTTGGAATTTTTAAAAACTATATAATTTAACATTTTTCTATAATTTTAAAGAAATTTTAAGAAGTTTATATAATTTTTAAATTTTGAAAATTTTCTATACCTTTTCTTTATAAAATTTTGTAATTTTTTATAAATATTTGAGAGATTATTTTTATTTTTATTTTATATGATCAATTTACTCATTTTTGAAATTGATAGGGATTCAAAAAATTATTTACATTAATTAAAGTTGTAAAACAAATTAAAGTTTCATTAACCATTTGCATTCTGCTCCATTATTGGAATGTTGGAAATCTTGACTATACTTTTCTGCAAGCATATATATCGAATCCCTTGTTACACGTTGCATGATAGTGATGTTGTTTTTGAAGGAAAAAAGCACAATATTTTCATAATCAAATAATTAGTCAAATCGATGAGACTATTAATTTTGTATTCGATCAGTTCATTTAGTTTAATTAAATAAATTATTTAAAAGATCATAAAAAACACAGTTTAATCCATTCAATCGAATTTTTTTAGCTCAATGCAATTAATTTGTACCGATTTACGAGTTAATCATTTTAACCGTATCAATACAATTCAACCAACCGATCAGATCCAATTCAAACAACATTTCTTACGTGAGTATGGCCCAATCACTTCATTTATTAATGGTAGAATTTTTATTAAGATTATTTCTACAGTTTTACCATTGATAATAAAAAGAATAAAAGGAACAATATATAAATAACTAAAAATAATCAATCCATTTCTAAGAGGGGTCCGTTGGATTGGCGTTCTGAGATAACATTCCATGGAAAAAATTGGAAGACAAATACACTCGACTTTTCCACGTACATGTATATCCACTCCCCTGTTTCTTCCTACATGATAATGATGTGTTTTTGTCCCTAAGAACGGAAAAAGGTAGCTACTTTTATGCAAAAATGGCTGATTTCAAATCACTTCATTTATTAAGGGTAGAATTTCTACTAAGATTATTTCACCATTTTACCTATTAGTAATATAAATAATTAAAAAGGAATAATTTGATTTTTTAAAGGATTGATCCTTCTAAACAATGATCCATCTTTATTAGGATCTTGTGTATTTTTTATTAAATTATTTTTATTTTATAATTTACCGATCATTGTTCCTATACACAATCTCCAATTGCAATACCTTTCAATGAATTATATCCAATTGAACTTAAAAATTATATTCTTATAAGTGATAAAATTTAGAAGGAAGAAAAATAGATATATCTCACAAGAATTTACTTAGCCCAGTTGATCAATCTTGAGGACACAACTTAATTTAAATTAATTAGTTTCTCCAAAACAAGAAACGAAGGTAAGAAAGAGAGATTTAGGAAGGACTTGATAAAAGAGCATCGCTTTTTTTTCTTAGAAACTTCAACGAACAAACACAGAACATCCGCTACAACTTCCAGTTTACTCCTAAAAGACGAAGACAATTCAATAGCATAATACTAATCAATTTGTGTGAGACAATGACTAAAGGCTTAAATATAATATCTAATAAAATTAAATTAGTTTTCATATGTATTTAAACGAAATACAATTTGAGAATTGGAAGTGAAGCATCAATCATTACCTAATTAATAGTGTTAGAATTGACCCGATTAAGCAACAAGTAAAAAAAAATAGCGGAACAAATTGAAAAATTGAACATACAAATTTAAAGTGGAAAAACCCCTCCAAAGAGGATAAAAAACCACAGGCAAATATAACTTTACTATAATGGCAAAAGAACAAAGAGTACAAAAGATGGAGATAAAAACTAAACCCCGAAAACAAAGAACCCTCAAAACGTAAACACAAAATTCTCTAAATGTGTTATGAGTTCTAATATCTAATGAGTGTATTTTTCTAAGGTTGTAAAAGAGCCTATTTATAGGCTAAATTCATAGGTCAAATAATAATAAAATAATCTAAACTAATCAGTGTTTAATTCAAACAAGTAAACAGAGTTTAACTGAAAGATTATTTTTTAAATTTGACTGAAAATAGGAGTCATATTTAACAAATCTCCACCTTGACTCATATTTCCACAATGCCATCTTTGCCAAAGCCCGCCACGAGCCTACCTTGAACTATGCAGGGAATTAACTGAGTCGAATTTGTGCTTAAAAACTGGAAGACTTCTAGCCTTTGACTTGTACACTATCAAATCAAAACTAACCCTGGTTTGATTTTCACGAACACAATGCCCTAACTTTTCAAAACCTGCATCCAAAAGAGAACTTCTCTTCACCGAAATGGTCATACCTTTTTCCCTCCTATGACCAAGTTGCTTCCGCTCCAAACGAGTTGACTTCAACTCCATAACAAACGAGGGACGTCCGATTTCACTAGTCACTGTAGAACCTTCTAGAATATAAAGACTGCTGGTTCTTTTACCTTTTAACAAAACGAGAGCTCCACGAGATACTTTAATGCCACTTGACTCGGTGTTAATTCTGCATCCTTTCAAGTCTAAAGTACTCAAGGAGATGAGATTTTTTCGTAAATCAGGTACATATCTGACATCTGAGAGTGTCCTAATTGTCCCATCGGGCATCTTAATTTTAACAGTACCAATACCAATTACCTTACTAGATAAATCATTTTCCATGCACACAACTCCACCTTCAACCGAACTGTATGTGGAGAACCATTCTCTATTAGGACACATGTGGAAAGAGCATCCCGAATCTAGGATTCATTTGGACGTGAGCTTGGAGTTATCGCTCGTTGACACTAACAAGAAATCATCACTGTTTTCATCAACCAAATTAGCACCAGCTACATCTTCCTTGTTACTCTCAGCAGCTCTTTTATTTCGCAGTTTATAACAATCTGCTTTGGCGTGACCTAACTTTTTACAATAGCGACACCTTTTGTCTCGTTTCTTTGATGCCACCAAAACGGAAGCTTGCCTATCTGTCTTGCTATCCAAACTAAACTTATTGTCGAGTTTTTCTCTACTCAACAAACGACCCTTCACATCTTTGAACGAGAGTTTGCCTCTACCATAAATCAGGGTCTCCCTGAAAGACTTGTATGAATAGGGTAAAAAGCACAATAATAGCATAGCTTGATCTTAATCGTCAATATGAACCTCAACATTCTTTAAATCATTTAAAAGAGTAATGAATTGACTAATGTGATCTCTAAGAAGCTCACCTTCATTCATGCGAAATGTAAATAGACGTTGTTTCAACACTAAACGGTTAGCTAGAGACTTAGTCGCATAAAGAGTTTCTAACCTTTTCCACAAGCCGGATGAGGTTTTCTCCATCAATACCTCCTGCAATATCGTATTCGTGAGGTACAACTAGATTGCAGACAATGCCTTTTCATCAACCTCTTCCCATTCTGTTTGATTTAGATTCTCAGGCTTTTTCCTAGTAACAACCTTTTTCAAGTCGGTTTGAACTAGAATTGCCATCATCTGAACTTGCCACAGATTGAAATTTGTCTCACCATTGAACTTCTCAATTTCAAACCTTGTTGCTGCCATATCTGAATGTACTAATCTATGGAAATTGAACTAGCTTTGATACCACTTGTTAGAATTGACCCGATTAAGCAACAAGTAAAAAAATAGCGAAACAAGTTGAGAAATTGAACACACAAATTTAACGTGAAAAAACCCCTCCAAAGAGGATAAAAAAACCACGGGTAAATATAATTTTACTATAATGGCAAAAGAACGAAGAGTACAAAAGATGGAGATAAAAACTAAACCCCAAAAACAAAGAACCCTCAAAACGTAAACACAAAATTCTCTAAATGTGCTATGAGTTCTAATATCTAATGGGTGTATTTTTCTAAGGTTGTAAAAGAGCCTATTTATAGGCTAAATTCATAGGTCAAATAATAATAAACTAATTTAAACTAATCAGTTTTAAATTGAAACAAGTAAACAGAGTTTAACTGAAAGATTATTTTTTAAATTTGACTGAAAATAAAAGTCTTATTTAACAAATAGCTATTATGAAATCCTACTTTCACACTAGTATCTCTACACTCTGTTTACTTTTCGCAATTGTAATGAGCAGTGGAATTACGAAAGCAACAAACGATGATTTAGAATCTCTTGTAGCAGAGGAAAAAGCATTGAAGGAAATAGGGTGTTGGAGTAACTATAGCAAGAGTGATGTCGAACATTGTATGTGGCCTAGTGTCAAATGTAGTGCAACTGGAAGGGTCAACTAGATTGATCTTAGTGGCCATGCTCTAAATGGGAGTATAACGCCTCAAATCGAAACTCAAGTGCCTCATCCTGTCCTCAAATAATCCTAGAGGTGAGCTACCTTCTTCACTTGGAATCCTTACTCAATTGGTAGTGCTTGATGTTTCTTATAATGAAATTGTTGAGCATTCGCCTGCAATGCAACATGTGACCAGCAGCAACTCATCAAGCAGACCAACATTGGAGCTGAACCGAGTGCAGTAGCTAGTTTGATTCATTTTGTTTATTTTGTTCCTATGTAACTTTGTTTAGTTTCTTGTAATCTGTCTACAAAGTTAGTAGGATTAGAATTTGATTTGAAATTGATATAGCAGCTGATATGTCAGCTTGCTTTTGTGTGTAATTCAAGTTTGTATTAGTCATGTATTAGTAGGAGTAGTTATATTATTAGGTAACTGTCCACTTATTTTGTAACTTACATATATTTTCAAATTATCAATAAAATTGTGTGAGTTTTCAGTTATCTTCTTGTTCAAACTCTACTCTCTCTCGTTTTTGCTTCATTTCTTTTAATTTTGTTTTTGTTTTTTGCTTGCTTGCTGCCTTTGTTCCAACAAATGGTAATCAAAACCTGTCATCTTTGAGGGCCTCTGTTGTTGGTTTTTTTTTGAGAAAAATAGCTCGAGAAGAAAGAAATTGAAGTTGTTGAGTTTGTTTCAGCACAATGAGTTTCACACCGCCTCCACCACTTATGTTTGCTAGTGAGAACTACCACATTTGGGTAGTCAAGATGAAGACATACCTTCAAGCACACGATTTATGGAATGTGGTTGAGAATGATGTTGAACCACCTCACTTGAGGGCTAAACCTAAACAAACTAGGATGAGCATTCAATTGGCAGATAAAAGTATTAGATTTCCTAAGGGTATTGTTGAGGACGTGCTTGTTAAAATTGATAAATTCATATTCCCAGTAGATTTTTTTGTTCTAAACATGGATGAGGATAGTGACATACCTTTAATTTTAGGACGACCCTTTTTAGAAACTGCTAAAACTATCATATATGTTGGTATAGGTGAGTTAATACTTCGTGTAGGTGATGACACGATTAAACTCCAAGCTCATGGTTCTGTTAGGATATCTAGTGATCGAGATGATTTTATGAGTTCTTTTAATGTGAGTAACCTTGCAGCTCAATCTTCTTTGCAGTAAATTCCTCGAAAAAAGGTGATAGAGCCACTGTCCAGCTCAAATGAAAAAAAATAGAACAACTCATGAAGAACGAAGGCTTTAAATCAATGAATTAGACGAATGGCGGACACATGTCAATGAGAAAACAAAAATACGCGATGCAGAATCGAAACAAAGCCATGACATGTATAAGGATGTAACAAACCACTTTAAGGTTGGGGACCAGGTGTTGTTAGATGAAACGGATCCTTGAATCGCCACTTTAGAGCTTAATGAAAACGGAGCAACTCCTTTTACGGCACTGAACATTTTCTCATACGGTACAGTCGAGGTAAATCATTCTAAATTTGACACTTTTAAGGTAAATATTACTCGGCTAAAACCTTATATTGATAATAGAATTGATAGTGAGAAAGAGGAGTTTCGACTTCGTGAACCACCGTGACCATGCAAATACGAGGTAAGTCAAGCTTAGACTTTAAATAAGCGCTTCTCGGGAGGCAACCTGAGTGCTAACACTGTTAAATTCTTAATTTTAACTCACATTATATTTTTAAAAATTAATTAATAAAAAAATGTTTTTAAAAACCACACGGCCTAGACACACGGGCGTGTCCTTGGCCGTGTGGAGCTTGGGCTTTAATTTTTCCCAAAAATCGACAGAGGCACGGCCTTAAATAGTCCACACGGGCGTGTCCTTGACCATGTGAAACCTGGAGCTAAAATTTCCAATTTTAAACCAAGTCAAGAGTTACACGAGCAAGGCACACGGCCGTGTGTTAGGTCACACGGGCGTGTGGAAGGTTACACGAGCGTGGGAGAAGTGAGGGAGATTGCACATGGCCGTGTGACACAGCTATGTGAACCACACGGCCTGGACACACGAACGTGTCCGAGGCCGTGTGAAATCTGGGCTTGATTTATAGAAGAACACAGGTTAGAACGATAACACACGGGCGTGTGACACGGCCATGTAGCCTAACACGGGCCTATACACGACCGTGTCACCCCATAAATCCCTAAACTTAAATTAGTTTTCATTCTTTGTCTTCTTCCTAACTCAACAAATCCCACCCATAACCCTAGCAGCCGCAGCCTTTAGCCGCCGCTCCTATCTCCGTCACTAGCCTCCGATTACCGGCCTTTTCTCTCTTCTAAGCCACACCCCTCCCCTTATCCACTTCCTCAGCTCCCCTCTCCAATATTATTTCTCTCTCCCTAACATGAACTCCCTACCCTATCATCACCTACGACCCAACCTCGGCCCCCTGCGCACAACACTAACCTGAGCAGACCCAACCCTCCTCCGTTCGGTCACCACTCCCCGTCGACCATCTGTACCTCCGACTACTGCCCTGTCAGTTTCTTTTTATTTCCTAACCTTTTCTTTATTTTATTTTAATTTTCATTCTTTATTTACTTAATTTCTTTATTTCTTTCTTATTTCTTATTTTATTTTCAGCTTACTGATTATGTGGTTTTCAGTTGTTGTTAATTAGTTTTCCATTATATATTTTTGTTCTTGTTTAATGTTATTCTCTTCTATTTGTTACAGTACGAATACGTTATCCTTCATTCTTATGTGTAGTTTTGATTAAAATCATATTGCTTATCTCACTACTTTGGTTTACTTTAGATTACTATTTTCAATTCCTTGCTCATTGGTCATGTGTCCATTGTTCTTTTTCTATTGTTCTTTATTCTTAGCTTAAAACTATTTATTTAGTTTTCCTTTTGTAATTCTATTTTCAGATTTTCATGCTTCTTTATTGTATAGGAGCACATTGTTTTTTTAAGCCTACTTGAATTTTTAATTAGGTGCTACTTTATTTATTGATGTATTATTTTACTTTTGTAGGTACATTATGACGAACACACGTGGCAATCTAAGAGTGTTGTTCCCGCTTCGAAAAAGTGGAAGGGCCTCAGCAGCTCCTCCTCGAGCGCTTAGTTGAGGTCCGCCATCCCTATCACTGATTCCTAGCAGACCCATAAGAGGATCCCTTTTAGTTACTTAGACAGCGACCACTCGATCCAGGCCTCTGTATCATTAGGCCACATTGGAACAAGTCCTCCTAGCTGACGATGTTCACGCCTTTATCACTATAGCTCCGTGGGACATATTCTTTTCTATTACCGAGCCCACCTACATGGAGCTTATATTGGAGTTCTGTGTGACGTTCCTAGTTCAGTAGGTCATGACAGTTCACGATGAGCCAGGCACCATCACCTTTCGACTTGGTGGTTTGGTGCGCTAGATAGAGCCACCTTGAGATCGGTGAGGCTATGGGGCTCTACACCAAGGAATTTATGAGCACTGAGAATTTCCTGGGACTACATCAACACATTCATTATGTCCTATCTTGTTGTTGGACTGAGCTTACAGTAATTCAAATACCATATGACGCGAGTCGTTTCAAGGGGACGTCTCTCTCTCCTGCCCTACGGTACCTTCACGCTCTTCTAGCCCATACTTTGACAGGTCGGAGAGAGAGCACATGAGTTGTTAGTACTTATGATGCATATTTTCTATGGAGTATGGCTACTAGACATGTCTTTGATTTGGCGTATTTCATCGCTCTAGCCTTTCGCCATCAGACTGAACGCTACAAGAAGGGCCCCCTCTATTTAGGCCCTTACGTGAATCACCTCGCTCGACACTTCGGTCTCCTCGACACACCGGAGCAATCCTTTACACTCACTCTAGTTGGCCAGATGTCCCCTCAGGGTATTTCGAGCATGATCCATATGAGGGTGATCGAGTGACGCCGTAGAGTGGATCCTCTTCAGTACAGACTGTTTCATTCTGACGATCAGAATGACCCCGAGAACTTCGCTGATGATGTTCCTCCCTATCACGAGGACCCACCATAGCCTCCACCATGGAGTTACCGACATGCTCCCTCTGCTACTAGCTTCCGAGGAGTATCTTCCGAGGAGTTCACTAGTTTCCGTTAGTACTACGTTCAGCGGTTTGAAAGTATTGATGCGACTTTGCAGCAGATTTGTTAGCATCTCCACATTGCTCCTCCAGCGCCGACGGCTCACGACATTGATGAGTCTGATGATGAGGACCATTGAGTCCATTTGTCTGTATTTTTATTTTTATTTTGTTTTTATATTTGAACTATATTTTTCTTTCTAATAATTGTGCCTAATCAAGTTTTAACCCTTTAGTCTTCTTCAAAATTTGTGTTTATTTTCATATCAGTTGCTTAGAGTCATACTCTCTATTGAGCTTTGTCTACAATTCTGCTTTTTACTATTCTGGGAATTTCATCCATTATTCAGGGCAGTTTTAGTTTTCTCCCTCTCTTATGATATTCTTGTTATACTGTGATAATATATGTTTGTACATTGAGGATAATGTACATCTTAAGTGTGGGGAGGTGATTTATATAATTATTAGAAAATCCCTGAATTATGTCTTGTGTTTAAGTAATTTTCTCATATTACTATTAGAATGAATTTTTATCAATTTGTGATTTTTATTGATGTGTTTTGGATTAAATTCATAGGTATTTGTGCATTGATGGTTTAAACTTTAAGACATGAGAGAATCAAGCATGATAAGTCTATTTTCAGAATTAAAAATTTTTAGGTTGTTTCCCTAAGTTGAGGTATTACTTTAAAGTTTGAAATTTGCGAGATTGACATCAAAAACCATAAGTTTTGTGAGATTTTGAGCCCTTAGAGCATACATTTTTCTTGCTCACTTTATTGTTGGTTATGAGTGTGTCAATATTGATTTGTTATTCTAGAACTTGCTTCGATTATACATGTTGAGACCACACCTTTAATTTGATATACTGAGATGATAAAGACACCTAGGTTTTAACCAACTTATCCCATAAAAAGCCTACCTACATAATTAACCCTTAGTTAACCCCTTTGAGCCTAACAAACCATTTCTTGATTTACCCATTAATATTAACCCATAACTCATTTTTGATTCGTTGAGAATATTTCCTATTTTATTGACTCCCTTTTTGTCGAGATTTGATTTGGTTAGTTGCCTAACTATATTCTTTTGTTTCAATTGTTGAATTTTTTTTCTTATTATCCATTGATCTAAAAAAATAAAAAAAAGACATATATGTTTATTATTACTAGTTCTTTGGTTTGAGCTTAAGTACTTAATTTCATATTTTTAGAAGAAGCTCGTGTTATTCTTTAATAATTTCGATTGACGTAATTATTCAGCATTAGTTTATTTTTCTAATTAGGTAATTTATCAATTTGATCTCGATTCTAACCTTGTTTTTCAGCCTTTATCCATGCATTTAACCCAAGCCCCATTACAACCCTTTAAAGACCTTTTGATTTGTGTATCATCTCATTTTATAGTGGTGGAGATTATGGTAATAGCTTTTCATGTTTGACTTTTGAGTGCTTAATTTTTGAACCTTAAAACACTTTGAGTGAATCTTTAGTGAGGGTGTAAAATCTTGTCGATTTTGAATTAAAGGAATTTACTTAGATAAGGGGAAATACCTATGTTTTCATGCTTTAAAAATGTATGACTTGGATTGTTTGAATCTTTAGTGCTCTTTCAGTTGAATCATCAATGTGTGATTACTTGTGAATTGTGATAAAACAGTACTGATGAGAATTATGAATTGAAAAAGTTTAGTTTTAATTGTGAGTTGATGATTTTGCTTGAGGACAAGAAAATGCTTAAGTGTGGGGATATTTGATAAACCATAAATGTAACATGTTTTAATCTCATGCTTGGCATGTTTTTGGATGATTTATTACATAATTTAGTGAATTTGATGCTCCTAATCCTTTAATTTCATGTTTCTATACTTAGATGAGCATAAGGGAACAAAAAGAGAGGAAAACAGGCCAAAAACGGACAAAACGGGCTGATTTAAAAATCCACACGGCCAAGACCATTTCCACAGGATGAGCACACGCCCATGTGGTAGCCCGTGTCGATATCGCTCTCTGTTTCCCAAACACATGGAAAAAGCCAATTTTTAGGGTTTCTAAGCATTCTAAAGTCTATAAATACATACTAAAAGAGGAATTAAAGGGGAGTTAGAGCTGAACGAAGAAAAGACTCGAAGAATGCCAACAAATTCAACTTAGAAGTAGGATCTCCTTCAAGACTGAAGATCTGCATTCAATTTCTCTCGAAGTTTTTGGGTTTCTTTGTGTTTTGTTGTTTTCCTAATTTTGAGATGTTTTCCCCTAAAAGTATGAACTAAATTCCCTAGATACCTGGGGAGGATGAAACCTAAGATGGACCTTATTATTTGATTTTTTTGAATTATATGATAAATATTTGTTCTTGATCTTAATTATGTATTCTTATTTCATGTTTTAATGTTTTCAAGATATTAATTCATGATTGATGTGCTTATTCAGTGGAGAAAAAATCTCTATTTAAGAGTGGATCTAGCGTAATTGAGTGGAGTTGCATGCAATCCTAGAAATAGGACGACATAAATCTATCGGATTAAAGTCAAATCTAATAAGGGAATCTATAGATCAAGTTAATGCAACAATACACTACAAGAAAATAGACTTTTAGCGGTGCTTTTTTAGCCTTTAGCATAAAAAATAGACCGTACATTTCAGGACCCAAAACTTCAGTGATAATTCTGTTATAAATGTAACAGAACTATCAGTCGAAGCAATCGCTTCATACTCCTCCTTCTTCTCATTTAGTTTCTCCTAATAAATCAATCAAAGAGTTAGAAACGAAATATATAATAAAAAAGAATACAACATAACTTAACATTATTTAAAACTACTAACGACGAATTAAGTCATTATAATTAAACATTATAAATATTTATAATAAATCAAATTTTATTAAGTAAATATACCATAATTTCTCCAACTTTTGATGTCATAGGAGATCCATCTTTCTTCCTATGCATAATCTCAAAAAGCTGAAGGCGTCCAACTTTTTGACCATACGAGATTTCCTACAATATAGTAGTAAAAATATTATTTAATAGTAAAAAGTCATTAATATTTGATAGAATTAATAAATTCATAATACTTCGGCCTCAGCTACAGAAGTAAAACTTCTCGACCCTGCCATGTACGTAAATTTTTGTTTTTGCCTGCTACTTGTTCCAACTCGCTCACGGTCTTACATAATGAAATTATTATTACGTATATAGTAAACACTGTATATAAGAGCTTGGAAGTATGTAATACCTCTCCTTTCTTTGAATTCCAGAATCTAACCGCATCTTCCCATTGGTACCTCAGCATTTCCGGCGGGACATTTTGCAATTTTTCTTCGAGGCTTATGTCTTTCTTAAAATATTGTTTTTTCAAAGAGTTTTATGGTCTCTTCATTTTTTACCCAATGCCTTCTTGATATAGTCATCCGAGACCTCTAAAGCAAATCTTTCCTAAAAAAACACAAGTTTAGAATGTAAATATAAATGAAACTTAAACCAAAGTATTGTAAATTACATTCACGTTTTGTTACCTTAATATCATCGAGAGCCTGATTTTTGTTGCTATCAGGCAAGTGATGCCATGATTCGTAGTTGATGGGCAACATATTGGCATTTCGTGCTATAATGCCCAAATAGCCTACTAAAAGTCGAGCTTCAAATCCAACAGGCTGACCATGACTGTTTCTACTTACTTTGACACGCTCGATAGGATTTAAGTCGTATAAATCTTTAAGAAGCGTACGTCCTCGACCTCTGTGTGTCCCACCACTTTCAGCTGAAAAATGATATATTATTGTTATATTAAAATTGAAAAATAAATCAATAATAAAAGTCAACACACATATAAAATAAACTTAACATTACTTTAAAATTCTGCAGGCTCGTCAAGTGTCTCCGGCACATTCGAAAAGCCAACAACTGTCTGCTGTTCACTATTTCCTTCTTCCGAATTTGGAGTATTCTGGAAAATACTTAAATCTCGTAATCTTCTTCTACGCATTTTTCCTGCAATACACATAAAATAGCTGAAATTTTAGTAACAAATTACAACAATAATAGTACATATAAAATAGTTAAATTATATAACATGACCATGATTAAAATTATAATATTACATATAATTAAAAAATCGTAAAATCTTACTACATCATTATTCGTAAATATCTTCATCCACATCATGTCGAACCCATTGATGTTGTGTACTAGTACTAGGGATATTTTCATCTAAATTTTGTTCTGGAAAAGGAATGTTTTTTATCTTTCGGCGATGTCATCTCTACTTTCATTACCCATGTCAAACAAGTCTCTAGGGGTGTTCTGGAGTACAACATACCAACCCTCATCAGTTGGATCTTTCGAATAAAAAACTTGTTTCACTTGAAAAGAAAATACATATGGCTCGTCCATCAATTGTTGTCCAGTGTGAATCAAACGAGAGAAATTAACCATTGTAAAACCAAATTGATCTTTTTTAATTCCGCGAGCATTATTAACATCAGCCCAATCACACAAAAAAAAAACAACTTTCCATTTGTCATAGTAATCCAACTCAATAATGTTGGTAAGAAGTCCGTAATACTCCACATTACCCTCAACTGGATTAGTGTCCCTAGCACTAGCATAACTTGTAATTGAAGAATTAACAACAATTTCACAATTTTTAGTTCTCCTCATTCTCTCGCTATATTTTGTATGAAATTTGTATCCATTGATGAGGAAGTCACTATATCTTTTTATTACTCTATTCGGACCTGGGGAAAGCCATTTAACTTCGTCATTGACATCCTTCCTACTCCAAACCTATTGAATCGAAAGTAAATTGAGTAATTATAAATGTATTATATAAAAACATTCTTATTTGATTAACTAAATTTCACGATTATATGTAACTTATTAACTTCAGTTACATACCGTTTGGCTTAACCATTCATGAAAAGATTCTGTGAATAACTTATTAATCTCTCGATATTGTAATCTTCCAGAGTGTGCACGAGATCTCAAAATTTGTTTGTACTTACTATGTTAAAAACAATTTTAATTGGTTAGAAGATAAACAAATCAAAACAACGAATATGTGAGGAAATTTTAGAACTTTCTTGCGTAACGGTTCAATTCAATCGTGGTGAAAAAGTACATATCGATGTGCTTGTATCCACGACATATCATCTAATTCTGCAATTTCAACTTTGCCGATTGGTTCTCCATAACTTTGGAATAAATAAGTTTCGGCCAAGTTATAATCATTGAGCCCAACATTTCTACTTGGTTTATTCAATCGTGTTTCAACATCTTCTAAATATCTAGAACAGAAGGTCATGCACTCCTCTGTCAAGTAGCCTTCAACAATTGATCCTTCTGGATAACGCTTATTGCGACAATAAGAATTCAATTTGCTTAGGAACCTAAACATGATATACAATATTTATCAAAAGATGTAACTAAATGTACAGAGGTGAATGAATGAATACTTGAGAAATAAATTAGCATCTTTCTATAGAATACATCCATCGATAAAAAACCAGTCCACCAAGTATTGCTTCGTAAGGGAGATGGATTACCAAGTGCACCATAATAGTGAAGAAGGAAGGTGGAAAGATATTCTCCAAATTGCATAAAGTCAAAGCCACTCGATCCTGTACTTTCTCAAGTTCTTCAACATCCAAAACTTTGCCACAAATAGCTTTCATTATATTGGATAGTTTAATTATACATGACGTTACATTTTTTGACATACAGCACCATAAAGCAACTGGGAGTAAATCTTGCATCAAGATGTGGTAATCATGTAATTTTAATGAATATAATCTTCGATCTTTAAGACTCACACATCGAGATATATTTGACGCATACGCATCTGGGACCTTTATATCCTTCAACACCATGCAGAACACTTCTTTCTCTTCCTTTGACATTGAAAAAATAGAAGGCGACAACCGATATTTCCTATTTGAAAGTACTTAAGGATGAAGATCACGCCGAATTCTCATGTCAACTAAATCAAGTCGGCTCTGAAGATTGTCTTTTGATTTTCCATCGACATTTAAAATTGTCCCAATTATGTTCTCGCAGACATTCTTCTCAATATGCATGACATCAAAATTGTGGCATAAAATGTTGTGCTCCCAATAAGGCAACTCAAAAAAAATACTCATTTTTTTCCACAAGTCTGCCTCATTAGGATCATCCTCTTTATCAGATTCATCACTAGATTCATCCCTCAATCTTCTCTTTGTTTGCGTGTTAGGTGGTTGATTCATCTTCCCATAACTAAAACTGATATCTTTTAACATAAACAAGATTTCAGATCCAATGGTCTGCTCAGGAGCTCATTTTTACTCTTCAGTACCGTCAAATAGAGTCCTCTGAAATCTAAATTTATGATTTCCATCTAACCACCGATGATGGCCCATGTAAGAGAACTTCTTCCCATTGGACAACAACTTCGAACAAGTTTGCGCAATACAACAAGGACAAGCATAACGTCCTTTAGTACTCCAACTCGACAAATTAGCATAAGCCGGGAAATCATTAATTGTCCACAACAAAGCTGTACGTAAATTAAAGTTCTCCTTTCTCAATACATCATATGTCTCATGTAACACCCCAAACCCGACCCAGACGTTATGACCGGATCCGACTTGCCACATCGAAGCGTTCAAAACATTTTATATTGTTGATCCAGAAAAAACTTACTTAGTGTTTTAAAAGATAATTTCATTATAGGTTAAAGTGAATGGAAGCTGTGCACCAGGTAGGAAACCGGAAAAGAGGTGGTGAGTCCATCAGACTGCTTAAGTACCAAACTCCCTTCGGATCCAATCCTAGACATGCATACCGCCATTGCCACACCTTAACGTCATGGATATTTCTAGGAAACCGATTTTGATTAAGTCATTTTTAGGAAAAGTGATTAATTTTGGAAAATACTTTCATTGCGAAAGCTGTTCTTGTTGTCGTATTATTTTGAAATCAATTGTTGTTTTTGAAAACGCGCCCTAAAGCTATCCAATTTCAACAGTTAAAATAAGTAATACCTATCTTAGTAACACATATTAAAACCATCAATAATAATTAAGCGGCCTTATTACATTTAAAAAACCCAAAACTTCAAACGTAAATAAAAGGATGTCCAGATCACCAGAAGAAAACCAAACTTTCAGAATGGGTGGCCACTCCGAATTCCCTCACAGCTCCAAGCCCACTATGGTTGGGGATTTCCTGCGTGGATGAAAATAAAAGGGGTGAGTTTGGGGAAACTCAGTGTGTAAGGAAACCCATTCAAAGCCCAAGTCAGCTCAAGCCTATTGGGCCTAAGCCCGTTCAGGTAAGAGTGGTACTGGACCAGAGCCCTTTTCAGATTACAATAAACTGGGCCTTAGCCCCTTATTCAGATAACAATATGGCCCATAGGCCCATTTCAAAATACATGCAACATCAATAACATATGCAAGCCCATTTGGAGAGACTACTCAACCCACCAACCACTACACTCCACCCGTACCAGCCCTACACTCCATGTGGGGAATAGCTCAACCCACCCAGCCCAACACTCCACAGTTGCAGCCTTGCTGCTCAGTTAACAGTAAATTGAGGCAAAGCCTCCAGTACGTGGACAAGCCACTTTTAGTACTTCCTTCGTCAATATCCTAATCCCATGCATCAGATAATAACAACATGGCATGCAGTAAATAACAACAGTCAAACATGCATTTAGGTCAATTTAACCCTAGGGGTATTTCGGTAATTTATCTACTAGGGGTAAAACTGTAAATTTTCCACTTTTAAAGGTATTTCAGTAATTTATCTATTTTAGGGTTTTTCATGCATATTCCTACTTTTCACGTACTAACAGAATCACGTATCGAGGGTTCTTACGAATTGGGCCCGTTGGCCCATCATTCCAATTTTGGCCCATTAAGCCCAAAAATATCGAGGGCACAGAGATCATGCACTTTGCAGTCCAAAATTTGCAGCTTACCAAAAACATTAATCGATTTACCTCACGAGCATTCGCACACTCGCAAATCTACAAAATACCGGTTTACGGCATTTCGACTTTTGTCGATCCAGACTAAGAAAGATGGTGTTAGTTACACACCTGTTTGCGACGATATGCTGACGAGATCCACACATGAACTGCCTACAATTGGATTACTAACACATTAATCTAACTATTCAAATATGAACTACGTATTAACCCCTTACAATATTCGGCCAACCACACCTACAGATCATAGTAAGCTTATAAGAAATCAATAAGCAACTCATTAACAAATTTTTGTCAATGTTTACCACATAATCATAATCTCACTGCAAGCTGTCTTCCTGAACAACAGTCACTAAATCATTTATAACTGGAGCTACGAAACTCCAAATCAAGTGTCGTTAATTTTACCTGAAAATAGACTCATATATCTTCTATCCATAAAATTTTCAGAAATTTTGGTTTAGCCAATCAATACCAGATTTTTCTTAAAATTTCCCATGTTTCACTGTTTCACTAATCTGACCACTCTTCATTACGAATCAAATTTCTCATTGTACAGAATTCAAACTATGTTCTCGTTTATTTCATTTGAAAATAGACTCAAGATTCAATTACATAATTTATTCAGCTTCTAACTCATCTCCCACAATTTATGGTGATTTTCCAAATTCACGTTACTGCTGCTGTCCCAAGCAGATTTATTACCAAATCACTCTTTTACACATAACTTGCATGCATGTTTTTTTTAAACATGTATATCACCAATCAATCATCACATATCTATGATTTTACTTAAGTATAATCTCCATTTCATCATTTTAAAGCACAACATATTGGCCGATTTTTCCCCTTAGCATCTAAGCACATGCATGCTCATTTGTTTGGCTCAACTTCACATATCTTCCATTTTTCATCAAAAGAACATGAAACAACAACCATTTCCTTCATTTTAATTCATGACCAAATGCTCACAACACAACCAAAAACCAAAATATGCTTCAAGAGTTAAGGTAGAATCAAGAAGAACTCATGAACATCAAGATAGAAGCAAACTACCATGAACTTACCTTCAATTTTCTTCCCCAAGTGACCGAACATTCAAGAGCTTTCTCCTCTCCTTTCTCTTCTCTAACTTTCGGCTATGATGAACAAAGATGGACAAAACTTTGTTCTTTTCACCCCTTTTTCTTTTAATAAAATTTCATATTTCATCCATTTAATTCTTTAATACAAAAGACATGAAATGGCCATCATGGAACATTTACCTAAACCATTATCATGGAACATTTACCTAACCCATTATCATGGAATATTTACCTAATCCATTATCATGGAACATTTACCTAACCCATTATCAATTTGTACCATGAATTATGGATATCAAGTGCTCATATTGTCTACAACAACATGATGGCTGGCCACTTCATGTAAAATGGGAGGTTTGTCGTGCAAATCCTCCTATTTTGCACTCCTATTTATTTAGCCACTTCAATTTAGCCTATAGCATTTTCAAACATTTTCACATAGGTTCTATTTCATAATTTCACTCACAAATGACAAAATTAAAGCATAAAATTTTGCCAACATTCACAGAATTTCCAAAAATTGGGGCGTTACATCTCAACACCAGACCATAATTGTTTTAACTCTTCAATAAGTGGCTGCAAATAGATGTCAATATCATTTCTGGGACCTTTCTCTCCAGGGATAATCATTGATAAAATAAATGAAAGATTGCTTCATGCAAATCCATGGAGGCAAATTGTAAGGAACACGCACTACAGGCCAAGTACTGTACAAAGTACTCATGATTTTAAATGGATTAAAGTCGTCAGCTGCTAACCCAAGCCTCACATTTCGAGGATCTCTTGCAAAGCTTGGAAATTTACTGTCAAATGATTTCCAAGCTAAAGAATCTGTAGGATGTCTTAATAATCCATCATCGGTCCGTTGATCATTATGCCACCTCATAGATTTGGCTGTCTTTTATGACATGAAAAGCCTTTGAAGTCTTGGTATTAGGGGAAAATATCACAAAAGCTTGATTGGCTTCTTTCTTAACTGTGCCCTACCTTTATCCGTATTCACATCTTCTGTATTACTATTCATCCAACAAGACTTACCGCAAACATGACAAGACTGTTGGTTTTTTTAATCACCCCAGTACAACATGCAGTCATTTGGGCAACTATGAATTTTATCATACCTAAGGCCTAAATCTTTTATTAGTCTCTTCATATCTTGACAAGACTAGGGGATTTTTGCAAACGGAAACATCTCTCTCAGAAACTCTAGCAGCATTGTAAAAGAGTTTCCGGTCCACCCTCCCAAACATTTTAAGTGAAATAAACGAATGCAGAAGGACAATTTCAAATATTTTGATCCCTCGTAAAGTTCTTCGTTCATTTCATTAAGTAAATTGTAGAACTTCGTCGCTTCTTCATTTGACTCCTCATCAGGTGCACTTGTTCCCGTTTCGCAAAAAAACATTTCCACCAATATTACAATCATCGGATGCAATAAAGTCAGGTGGAAACGATTGCTCACCATGACTATGCATATTAAATGCATCCCGTAACATACCTTTCGTGTCATCTTGTCTAGGTCGGATTAATCATTGAATAGGTTCTACTAGATGTACACTCTCCATGGAAAATCCATTTTTTATACCCCTGAATAAAGCCATCAACAATTAGATGTTCGTAGACAACTTCACGAAAATGCCAATTGATGTTGCCTCACTACTTACACGGGCAAAGAATCATATTCTCTTGGCTTGCATTTTGAAATGCAAAATCTAGAAAAGTTTGTACTCCATTTCGATAAGTGTTGCTTACCCTTAACAAATTCATCCAACTCCTATCCATTTCGTTGTTCTTAAAGTCTAAAGTTGACAAGAAATTATGGTTACTAAAATAGATAATACATATCAAGTACCAAGTATCTAATGGGTGTAAACTAATTCAGGTAAGTTGCGGGATTTTCAAGTGTATATTTATGTATTATGTAAGTTATGATATGATATAAATTTATGTAAGGTATGTAAGTTATGTAAATTATGATATGAAATATATTTATTTATTACGTAAGTTATGTAAGTTATATATTTATGTATTATGTAAGTTTTGTAAGTTATGTAAGTTATGATATGATATATATTTAACATTAAGATAAATATTATTTCCCTTTAAAAAAATTATTTTAATTAAATAATATTTAAATAAATTAATCCAAATTATTTGTGATAATTTTTAATGATATAAATGAGTTTGATTAAAATTATAAAGTTAGAATAGTAAAATAATTTAATATAATTATAAAAGTGTGACCCATCAATTAAAACTTAATTTAGTAAAAAATGTATTAAATTATTTAATTATTTTCGAAAATAATAAAAATATTGTAATTTTTTCTTTTATATTTTTATATGAAATCTAGAAAAATAACGCATATTAAAATTTTAACCCAATATCTCTTAATTTTTAATATTTGAACATTGTTATTTTGACTATAATCTTATTTGTTTTGTATGAAGTATTTATAAGTACATTTGTTGTAAAAGGTTTTTTCATCAGCATCACAACATAGATGTATTGTAATCTAATAATAGGATAAATGCATAATCAAATTTACGTTATTTGATTTTCATTTTTAAAATATCTTTGTTAAGGAAAAATAGGAGGAACTAGCATTGGATAAATAGTTGTTCTTCAAAAAAAACATAAATGATCTACTTTAGAGAAACAATGAGGTTCTGAGAGTTTAGACCTTGTTCGTTACTGGTAAAGATTAGCAGCCTTCACTTCAATGCAGCCCCTCAGATTATTTTGTAGAAACACCAACTGATCAACAACAGCTAGATGCAACCTTACAGTAATTGGGTGTAAGAGTTTTAGATCATCAGAACAAGTCCTGCCTAAAATCAATGATAGCAGTAACAATCATTATAGCAAAAATGGAACACCATGTACTCTTCCCTATGTTTAAGCCACACAACCCATATGCAACAAGCAGACTACAAATCAAATTTTAGAAGGATTTATTTATACTATGATGATAAATGATTTATTTCAAGGAGAGTTGCTCTTTGACCCCTTTACATCAAAACTCAAGTATTTTGACAAGAGCCGGCACAAACTAGAGTAATAAATTAAAATATAATCCATAAGAAATTTTTTTACTACATCCAAAGCCACTGTAGTGATTTTAGACAATTAAACCCTTTTTGGTTGTATAACACATACAGTAAATTTCCTTTTGACCACTATGCTAAGTATCATCATGTACAACCCCAATGGCAGTGACCCAAAGCATTTACTGACAGCTAAAGAGGACTCAGTTGCAGATCTCTACTCAATTTAATGCTGTTAAGCCTTTTAGCTAATAGCAATGAGATTTTTCAAGCTAATTTCTCTCCAAGGAAGTGACTCAAAGCCTTCAGCAACAACTAAAGGGAACTAGTTTAATCTCCCTATATTATTCCATTTGACAGCAGAAGAAATTGTTTTAACAGAATTGTCTTTAACTCTAGAGTAAAAAAGCATCATTTTAATTGCAAAGTTACCCTACTTGGATAGAATTAAAGCACTAAAACATACTTATAGTTATAGACACTTAGCAACCAGTAACCTACACAAAGAAGTTCTCATAACATCATGGACAAGTTAAACAGATGAAAGAATTTAGAATAGAGACCAATGCACTATGAAAGAATTTAGAATAGAGACCAATGCACTACTGTGCATATCATCATTGTAACTAAAAGGTCTACAATCTTGGAATATATAAGAGTAACATGTGAACATATAAAATGTTTAATGCAACTGATTTGTACCAGAATAGATAATCTTCAAACTCTTAAACCCTAAAACAAAATTCAAGAGAGCAAGAATTACGAAGCACTTACTTTGTTCTCGATGAAGCAATTGTTGAAGTTGGTATCAACCAAAACACGATCTGAGCGAGGGCTAAAAAAGCTGAAGAAACCTCCGACCTGGTCCATATAACAGTCAACAATATCAGAAAGGGTCGAACCAATAAAATGAGAACCGAGAAGAAAATGGGTAAAAGGGCTGAGTGAGGGTTTCTGCTTAATGATTGGTTGAGGCAAAGGGGTGCAACGGTTACGCCGCAGATGGTCGAGTCGACGGCGATGCAACAGATGGTCAGGTCCGGCGATGAAGAGATGGGTTGGGGTTTGATTTGCTAAAATTTAGGGTTAGGGGGAATTTTAAGGGAAAATTTTAGGGGAAAAACACTTAAGGTTTTTCAGGTATAATTTTGGGGATAAAAAGGTGGAAAAAAAATGATGCCGTTTAGGTAGAAAACTGAATACCTTTTGCGGTGTTTCAACAAAGTGCCACTAAATACAAAGTAAACGGCGACGTTTTACTCACGCATTACACATATTTCCGACATTTTTGAATCAAACGCCGGTAATGCATAGCTTATTGCGGCATTTTGGAACAAACACCACTAACAACAATGATAAAACGGCATCGTTTCAAGGACTTGTAATATACATTTGCGGCGTTTTATGGAAGCACCACTAAATAAAAATGATAAAATGTCACCGTTTTGCTAACCACTTATCAGATTTTACGGCATTTTCGGTAAACGCCACTAATAACAAGGGTAACACGTTGCCATTTTATGAAAACCTAACACATATTTGCGGCGTTTTTTGCTAAAACACTGGTAATAAGTAGCCTGTTGCGGCGCTTTACAAGAAACGCCACTAATGCCTTTAAAAATTAGATTTATTTAATATATAAATTAAAAAATATAAATTAGAAAACAATCAGCTATATACCCAAAAAACTTTAAAATTATTTTAAGTAATAGTATTTTAATTTTTTTCCTTTTAAATAAATATTTTTTAAAAAATTTAACTATTATTTAAAAGAATTAGATAAAATTTGAAATCTTGAAAATTATTCTAAATTTGAAATCTTTTGTTTTGAGATTATTTAATATATAAATTAAAAAACAACTAGTCATATACCAAAAAAAAAACTTTAAAATTATTTTAAACAATAGTATTTCAAATTTTTCATACTAATTAATTACCTTAAACCCCTAACCCCTATCCCTATAATCCTATAACCCATAACCCCTAAACCCTAAACGCCGATCCATTTAAGCCCGCAACCCATAACCCATAACCCCTATCCCATACCCTCAAAATCTTAAACCTTAAACCCCTAAACCATAAAACCTTAAACCATAATTAACCACTAACCCCTAAACCTTAAACCATAAACCAAAATCCCGAAACCCATAATCAATAAACCTTAAAACATTAACTCATAAGCCATAAACCCTTTACCCATGTCCCCTTAACCATTAAACCCCTTAACCCTTAACCCATATTGTAACACCCCTATCCCGTGACCGTCGCCGGAATAGGTAAGGGGCATTACCGAGCTTGTAACTCATGTCAGAACCGTAAAATTTTGAACTTTTTCTTGAAATAAAGGTCATTCATTTAGATAAGTACTAAGCACGGCCAGGGAAAAAATTTATACTTCTCTAAGTAAACATTCAAAAGATGCCATTTTCGCATGGCTTATATACATTAACCAAAATATTCTTCCGCCACTAGTCTATTTTATACATGCCATAAGATAATCCAAAACATAGCAGTACCAAACAGTGGATAGTAATAGTGTGACTAGTTGCTGACGATCCCCGAGCCTGTAGCTTCGCAATGAGATCTATAAAACAGAGGAAACAGAGTAAACGGAGTAAGCATTACAATGCTTAGTAAGTTTTAAGCAGTGTCAACAGATAACAATCAAATTATAACATAGTTGTTCGTATTTTTATTTCACTCTTCCTTCGGGCATACCATCCCTTTACCGAATATGCACATCTCATCATATACAATAGGCAGATAAACTTTCACATAAAAGTGAGCTCATGTGACATAGATATATTGTATGATTTCACATAACCTCTCACACTGATCCGATGTCACATAATCATAGGAATAGTCTCATAGATTGCTCTCGTATGCATCACATAACTACCTTATGATTTAGTGCAAATCAAGCTCACATATAAACTTGGAGTACATACCTGTTTAACCTTTCGCATTGAATATATTTATAAGCAATTCTTATTACGAAGTCTTACCCGGACAAAATCCCCACACGTAGTCATCGGGTCTTTAGAGCTCGGATATAGTATGAGCATGAAGCTTACGGACATTAATCAGTGATAATATTCTCGCATAAAGCCTGCGGGGTTTTAACCCGGATATAGTACTGACACAAATGCCATTCGGGACTTATCACATTTATACACTTTCACATCCATCACGTTGGCCACTCGACCCTGTCACATATATACACTTTCACATTCATCACATCGGTCATTAGGCCTTATCACATATATATACACTTTCACATTCATCACATCGGCCATTAGGCCTTATCACATATATATACACTTTCACATTCATCACATCGGCCATTAGGCCTTATCACATATATATACACTTTCACATTCATCACATCGGCCATTAGGCCTTATCACATATATACACTTTCACATTCATCACATCGGCCATTAGGCCTTATCACATATATACACTTTCACATTCATCACATCGGCCATTAGGCCTTATCACATATATATACACTTTCACATTCATCACATCGGCCATTAGGCCTTATCACATATATACACTTTCACATCCATCACATCGGCCATTAGGCCTTATCACATATATATACACTTTCACATTCATCACATCGGCCATTAGGCCTTATCACATATATATACACTTTCACATTCATCACATCGACCATTAGGCCTTATCACATATATATACACTTTCACATTCATCACATCGGCCATTACGCCATACTATCATTTCATATTCGAATACTCATAAACTTACAATATCACGATTTAGAATTCAAGTATGGGTTTAATCAATAGCTTATGAGCAACTAAAACAAGTTTATCAAGGTTCACAACATAATCTCAAATTCAGCACAAGCTGTTTTTCCTGAGCAATAGTCACTAAATTATTTATAACTGGAGCTACAAAACTCCAAATCACTTTCCGTTAATTTTTCCTGAATATATACTCGTATATCTTCCATCCATAAAATTTCCAGAATTTTAGGTTTGACCAATCAATACCAGATTTTTCTTAAAGTTTCCCCTGTTTCACTGTTTGACTAATCTGACCATTCTTCACTACGAATCAAATTTCTCATTTTACAGAATTCAAAATATGTTGTATTTGATTTCATTTGAAACTAGACTCATTAAGGAGTCTAAGCATATAAATTTATCTTATAACCATTTTTGTACAATTTATAATGATTTTCTAAAAATAGAACAGGGGATTTCGGAGTCATTCTGACACCGTCTCACACAACTTTAAATATCTCATTATCGGAAATTCCTTTGCTCACAAGGTCTCTTTTATAAGAAACTAGACTCATTAAGCTTTAAATAAATATTTTATTCAGCCTTTAACTCAACTCCCACAATTTATGGTAATTTTTCCAAAACGCTACTGCTGCTGTCCCTTGCAGATTTATACAATTTACTCTGTAAAGTTCTCATTCACATATTTAAAACATAATCTCATATATGCCGTTTTCCATATCATTCTTCATTATAACTAAACTTATATGCTAGAAACTTACCTTAAAAGTTGTCGACGACTATAATTCTACGGCTATTCGCTTAGTTTTGTCGTCCCTTTTTCTGACTTTTGTCCTTGATGCTCTTGAGCTTAATCCACTTAAAGGTGACCAAATGCCTTAACTTCAATTTCTTCTTTTCTTTCTTTAGGTACGGCAATGGAGGAAGAAAAAGATGAACCAACTTTGTTTTTATCACCCATTTCTTTTAATATAAGTTCATATTTCATATTATTTATTCATTTAACATTTAATTTATTAATATAAAAGGCATATATTTTGTATCTCATGCTCCTTATTTTATCATACTTCCCATGAAACACTAACTTAACATGTTTATGACATGTTCTTGCCCATCACACTTGGTCTACCATACTTGTCATGGCCGGCCACTACTAATTAGGGGGGAAATTGACATGCAAGTCCCCCCTTTTTTATTTCATGCACTAATAGATCCTTATGCTTTGACCTATCACATTTCAAAATTTTCTCACATAAGTCCTATTTGATAAAATTCACTTACTATTAACAAAATTCAAACATGAAATTTTCACACATGCATATGTACATATAATGAGCATCAACTATGACGGTTAATTATCTTTATGACTCGGTTTAGTGGTCCCGAAACCACTTTCTGACTAGGGTCACTTTAGGGGTGTCACAACTTTTCCCCACTTAAGAAATTTTCGTCCCCGAAAATTTCTATCGATGCATAGTTTAGGATAACGTCCTCTTATTGAATTATATCCACAAAGACATTAGCTCATTGATAGCAATTGTAATTCATTATTGATTTCGCATCGATCTATAAAATCATTTTCTTATCTTAAAACAAATACATAAACATTTCTACAAGTATGCACATATATCTCATTTTCTTGATTTCATAAGTAATAATCACTTAATTTAATTCACAAATGCATTTCAAACACATATTAAGCACATATTAATATGTATAATTCACATCATCAACCCACATATTTGTAACCCACATTTTCATTCATGTATAAGCTGTAACCTGACCGAAAGTACACATATACTCAAACATCCCAATAAATATCCTTTATCACTCCATCATATCTCACTATTCAACTTAACCTATTTCCAACAGAAAATCAACTTCCACATACCTGAACATTGAGTTCATTTAGCACATTCAATCACCGTTAACGATACCCGTATACAATCGATTTGGCATCAAGCCTCATATTGTATACCGGCATGGGATTTATTTTAGCACATAACCCATATATCCAAAATTATCAGCATTCATCACAAATTCTTACAGACTTTCAAATGTCGAACTTAATCGAAATAATTTCTTGAATATGATTAACAAAAAAATAGGGGTCATTTAGCAATAGCACATATGACTTCATATACCAAGCATTCCATAGACTAAATTCGTAACACATTTATAAAATGAATTCATTTCTTAACAACATATCCACCATCTTTTTACTTTCATCTGATTTTCTCATACCTTCCGTACATACCTGTATCACTTATTCTGATCTTACTTAATTTATCATCTTAAATATACCTGTTGAATCATTCGAAATCATTACGGATACTCATTAAGCACATATAACTCTTACAATGCCATATCCTAGATATGGTCTTACATATTCTCACATATCGAGCCGATGCCATGTCCCAGACATGGTCTTACACATTATCTCAAATCAATGCCTTCGTCCCAGACGAGGTCTTACATGAATTCCACTTCACACACTTAGTGCCCACTGACCGATCTCGCACTCATAGTGCTCGGTTAAAGGAATTCGCACACACACAGTGCCTCTAATCATTCACACACATAGTGCTCTTATTCATTCGTTATTACACATTGAAATGACTTAACCAAGTCTATAAACATCATGTATGTACACTTTTAAACATATCATCTCATTTAAATTTGAATTCGTATAGTAATGAACACTTAAACTTTGCTCAAATTACCGGCACGAAGCCTACTAGGCACGAAGGCCTGAATACACGTCACCAGCATGATTGCTCTTCGGGACCTAGCCCGGATATAACACCAGCACAAATGCTCTTCGGGGTTTAGCATGGATATATCACTAGCACGAATGCTCTTCGGAACTTAGTCTGGATACATCATTAGCGCGAATGCTCTTCGAGACTTAGCCCAGATACATCACTAGCACGAATGCTCTTCGGGACTTAGCCCGGATACATCACTAGCATGAATGCTCTTCGGAACTTAGCCCGGACATTTCACCCTCAATTCTCATGTACATATACACATATAGCAATACACATTAGTATATCATTTACATTACTTGAATACAAACACAACATGCTTATCGACCATTCAACTTCCAGTTCCATAGCCACATACAAAAATCACATTTATAGTCATAACACTCTTTCAAAATTGCATCACTTATACCCTTATAATTCAATCCAAATCGAAATTCAAATACGAGTACATGATACGTACCTGATCAACTTAATAATTTAGGCATATCTAAGTGAAGTTATATCGCAAATTCTCATAGTCAGAAGCTTGCTACAGCTCGATCGGGATCAAGATTCATTGCAATACAGCAAACACATTTTAATAGCCAAAAATCATCACACTATCATTTTATCACTTTATGGCATGTATAAATAGACTCACGCGTGCTACGTTAGTCCTAGAATCGACTAAACCGTAGCTCTGATACCAATAAAATGTAACACCCCTATCCCGTGACCGTCGCCGGAATAGGTAAAGGGCATTACCGGGCTTGTAACTCATGTCAGAACCGTAAAATTTTGAACTTTTTCTTGAAATAAAGGTCATTCATTTAGATAAGTACTAAGCACGGCCAAGGATAAAATTTAAACTTCTCTAAGTAAACATTCAAAAGATGCCATTTTCGCATGGCTTATATACATTAACCAAAATATTCTTCTGCCACTAGTCTATTTTATACATGCCATAAGATAATCCAAAACATAGCAGTACCAAACAGTGGATAGTGATAGTGTGACTAGTTGCTGACGATCCCCGAGCCTGTAGCTTCGTAATGAGATCTATAAAACAGAGTAAACGGAGTAAGCATTACAATGCTTAGTAAGTTTTAAGCAGTGTCAACAGATAACAATCAAATTATAACATAGTTGTTCGTATTTTTATTTCACTCTTCCTTCGGGCATACCATCCCTTTACCGAATATGCACATCTCATCATATACAATAGGCAGATAAACTTTCACATAAAAGTGAGCTCATGTGACATAGATATATTGTATGATTTCACATAACCTCTCACACTGATCCGATGTCACATAATCATAGGAATAGACTCATAGATTGCTCTCGTATGCATCACATAACTACCTTATGATTTAGTGCAAATCAAGCTCACATATAAACTTGGAGTACATACCTGTTTAACCTTTCGCATTGAATATATTTATAAGCAATTCTTATTATGAAGTCTTACCCGGACAAAATCCCCACACGTAGTCATCGGGTCTTTAGAGCTCGGATATAGTACGAGCACGAAGCTTACGGACATTAATCAGTGATAATATTCTCGCATAAAGCCTGCGGGGTTTTAACCCGGATATAGTACTGACACAAATGCCATTCGGGACTTATCACATTTATACACTTTCACATCCATCACGTTGGCCACTCGGCCCTGTCACATATATACACTTTCACATTCATCACATCGGCCATTAGGCCTTATCACATATATATACACTTTCACATTCATCACATCGGCCATTACGCCATACTATCATTTCATATTCGAATACTCATAAACTTACAATATCACGATTTAGAATTCAAGTATGGGTTTAATCAATAGCTTATGAGCAACTAAAACAAGTTTATCAAGGTTCACAACATAATCTCAAATTCAGCACAAGCTGTTTTTCCTGAGCAATAGTCACTAAATTATTTATAACTGGAGCTACAAAACTCCAAATCACTTTCCGTTAATTTTTCCTGAATATATACTTGTATATCTTCCATCCATAAAATTTCCAGAATTTTAGGTTTGACCAATCAATACCAGATTTTTCTTAAAGTTTCCCCTGTTTCACTGTTTGACTAATCTGACCACTCTTCACTACGAATCAAATTTCTCATTTTAAAGAATTCAAAATATGTTGTATTTGATTTCATTTGAAACTAGACTCATTAAGGAGTCGAAGAATATAAATTTATCTTATAACCATTTTTGTACAATTTATAATGATTTTCTAAAAACAGAACAGGGGATTTTGGAGTCATTCTGACACCGTCTCACACAACTTTAAATATCTCATTATCGGAAATTCATTTGCTCACAAGGTCTCTTTTATAAGAAACTAGACTCATTAAGCTTTAAATACATATTTTATTCAGCCTTTAACTCAACTCCCACAATTTATGGTAATTTTTCCAAAACGCTACTGCTGCTGTCCCTTGCAGATTTATACAATTTACTCTGTAAAGTTCTCATTCACATATTTAAAACATAATCTCATATATGCCGTTTTCCATATCATTCTTCATTATAACTAAACTTATATGCTAGAAACTTACCTTAAAAGTTGTCAACGACTATAATTCTACGGCTATTCGCTTAGTTTTGTCGTCCCTTTTTCCGACTTTTGTCCTTGATGCTCTTGAGCTTAATCCACTTAAAGGTGACCAAATGCCTTAACTTCAATATCTTCTTTTCTTTCTTTAGGTACGGCAATGGAGGAAGAAAAAGATGAACCAACTTTGTTTTTATCACCCATTTCTTTTAATATAAGTTCATATTTCATATTATTTATTCATTTAACATTTAATTTATTAATATAAAAGGCATATATTTTGTATCTCATGCTCCTTATTTTATCATACTTCCCATGAAACACTAACTTAACATGTTTATGACATGTTCTTGCCCATCACACTTGGTCTACCATACTTGTCATGGCCGGCCACTACTAATTAGGGGGAAATTGACATGCAAGTCCCCCCTTTTTTATTTCATGCACTAATAGATCCTTATGCTTTGACCTATCACATTTCAAAATTTTCTCACATAAGTCCTATTTGATAAAATTCACTTACTATTAACAAAATTCAAACATGAAATTTTCACACATGCATATGTACATATAATGAGCATCAACTATGACGGTTAATTATCTTTATGACTCGGTTTAGTGGTCCCGAAACCACTTTCCGACTAGGGTCACTTTAGGGGTGTCACACATATCCCCTTAACCATTAAACCCATAACCCTTAATCCTTAAACCCATAATCCATAACCCTTAACCTTTACCCACTAATCCCTAAACTTTAAACCACAACCCTTACACCCATAATCCCTAAACACATAATCTCTAAACCTTAAAATATTAACTCATAAACCATAAACTAAACTATAATGATAATTTATTTCATATTTTAAAATTAATATTCTCTTTTTCGATTATATAAGAATTTCTTTAATATATATTTTGACAAACAATCAGTCATATACCCAAAAAGCTTTAAATTTTTTTTAAATAATAGTATTTTAATTTTTTCATTTTTAACATATATTTTTATACCTTTTTATTTTCAAATTTTTTCTACATGTCATTATTTTTTCTGAAGAATTTAAATATTTAATTAAAAATAAATTGTATTTTAATCAATATAAATATAAATAAACCATTTAAATAATAAATATATAGATAAAAAATTTTGCGGCGTTTTTATACTAGACATATAGCGGCGCTTTTATAAAAACGCCGCTAATGCCACTAAGGTTTAAAACAAAACAATGGCATCTTGTTGAATTTTTTGCAGTGTTTTCCGCAAAACGCCGCTAATGAAACTAAAACGCCGCTAATGAAACTAAGGGCCGAGAGAAAACGACGGCGTCTTGCTGAAATTATTAGTGGCGATTTTACAAAAAATGCCACTAAAGGTTGAGCATTAGCAGCGTTTTTTATAAAAGCGCCGCTAATGCTCGATCTATAGTGGCGCTTTTCAAAAAATGCCGCTAATGCTCGATCTATAACGGCGTTTTAATGCTGAACTTTAGTGGCGTTTTTTATGTAGTGATAGGGGTTTTAATTAGAAAAAGATTTCAATTAATCAATCTAGAGTCAGTTATTTTTACTCTCGAAAGGGATATTAATCAGTTATTTTTACTCTCAAAAGGGATATTAATATAATTTAGGGATTTTTACTGATCAAGACAAGTGAATAAATCGTTTAATTTAGATTTAGAATAATAAGTGAAGTCTAGGTGGATTCTTTTCTGGGTATTGTCTCTCTCATCGGTTTTCTTCAAATATTTTCCTACTTTACTCTCTGTTTCATCTTAGTAATTAGGTTAGTTAAGATTAGGTTAAAATAAATCCCTTTAATTTATTCGGCTAGATAATAAAAAGATAGTAACTACTAGTACTTTTAGTCCTCATGGATACAATATTCCTGACTCAACATAGCTATACTACCATTCGATAAGTGCGCTTGCCTTTGTCGTATTTTAGTTAGTTTGTGACGTCATCATGTAATAACTTGTTCGATCCACTTCATTTCATTTTAATAGAATTATAAAAATTGACTAAAATGCGTAATGGAAGTCAAATTCCAGTACCAATATGGAAAAAGAAAAAAAATAAGTACTAATTTGAAATTAAAATCGAATTCAAATACTAAAAAGTATATTTACCTAAAATCCAAAGACTATATTTTCTTTCTCGTACTTGGTGTCAAATGCAGCTTCCCGCCTACTTCCCTTTGCTTTCGTTTTGCTTTTGGCTTGACATTTTTTTTGGTAAATTACACTCAAAGTTATTAAATTATTTGTAAATTTATATTTTGGTCAGATATTTTTGGTAAATTACATATGGCACACTGGATTTTTAGAATGTTGCTATATGACATTTCTTATTCATACTGTCTACGCCAATAATTATTTGTACATTTTGGTTAGATTTTTTTGATAAATTACACATGACACATTGAATTGTTAGAATCATTATTATATGACATTCTCTATTTACACTATCTGCATCAATTAAAAGTTCTCATTCCTTTTTTTTTCTAAATTTTAATTTTTTTTTATGAAATAAATTTGAACATTATGAATTTGTGAATTAGAATCCAAACACTTTCTTCTCTTATCTCTAACACTGACTGTCAAATTGACTTGGATCTAAAATATGTTTTACTCGTCGATGGGTCTAACCCACCATACAGATTGTCAAATTGTCACTCAGAGCTTGCTAACTAGATTTAAAAAATATATATAACAACCTAATGATATAAATATAAATAAAAATATGTGAATAGCTCAATCACTTAAAAGAAAATTTTTGAATAATTTAATCATTTAAATTTTTGAAGTTAAATAATTAAAACGCACCTTTTTAAATGCAATTTACCTTATTTCTATGTCGAAGTCGGTGCCAAATGCAACTTCTCTTTGCTTTCGTTTTGCTTTAGACTTGGTGATGTTTTTATGGTGTGACAAAGACCCACAATCTTGGCAGTAGCAGCCTCTTTTATTTCACTTCCCAATTCCCATAATGGATCGGCCGTCCCCACTTCAAAAGTTGGGTCTTTGAGTGATGTAAATCTTGAACCTAAGGCTAAAAACTAAAGAACTATGAGCATAGAAAAAAGTGTCACCAAGCTTGCTTTTTTCTCTATGTTTGTTTTCAATTTGATAACGATTTAACCCCATATTTGGCTTAGTTTCTTGTGTAGGAAACACGGTTTTGCTTTTATTTTTACTGTTTAAGTGAAATAGCTTGGAAAGAGAGGAAAGTGCGAATTATGAAAGTTTGATGTTTTGATTGGTTAATTACAAAGTGTTTTAATATGTTTAAAATGTTTTTAATGGATTTTGATGTGCAAGTCTCAAAATATACAATTATATATCTCTTAAAATTGATGGAATCATATTATATAATATATGATAAAATTATATATTTTAATTTCGCAAAAGTTTATAATTCAATTTCGATCCTTCAAAATTTTTTGAATTCACCTCTAAAGCTAGACATGTTGTAGAATTTGTTACTTGGCCAACCATGCAGCTGATGAAACTCTGATACATGTTGGTCTGTTTGAAGCATGCTGGTTCAGCTTAGTTCCTATTTTAGTTTCAGTTGATTTTATCTTAACCAATGTTTTGACATGGACTGGTTTGATTAGGTGCTGATTGACTCTTTTTGCTTAAGTGCAGGCAATGTTTTGTAAGTTTCAATATAGTTAGTGAGAGTAGTTATGTGTTTGGTAATTTAGTGACTTAAATTGAAATGATTTTTTATTAAATGGATAAGCAGAACATTTTCAACTTCATTTTTATGCTTCTTGCTGCTCGTTTTTCATTTGTTCTTTGTTTTACTTCTCTTAAAACACCAACAATTGCTATCAAGACCATGTTGTCTTTATGGGTCATTGTTTTTGTTTCTTGTTAAAAAAGATAGAAGCTTCTTTGTTTCTTTTTGCTGTAAAACATGTCTTCAGCAAATTTCTCACCCCCTCCACCACCTGTTTTTGCTGGAGAAAACAACCATTTAGGTAGTGAAGATGAGGACCTGCCTCCATGTTTATGACTTGTGGGATGTGGTCTAGACAGGCAGGGAGACACCACCTTTGAGAGCAAACCCCACCATTGCTCAGATAAGGCAATTCAGTGATGAGTGTGCCAAGAAATACAAAGCAATATCCTGCATGTAGAATAGTGTTTCAGATGTTATTTTCACAGTGATCATGGCGGGTGGAGGAGGCGAAGTCTCATCGCTAGCCAGTTAGAATGATGAAAGAAAAAAATTTTGTGTCCAAAACCTTGCTCAGACGTCATGATAAGAATAGGGTAATCACTTGAATTTTATTAATACATCTCAAGGACATATATATCTATGTAGTAGTAGACGTCATGATAAGAATAGGGTAATCACTTGAATTTTATTAATACATCTCAAGGACATATATATCTATGTAGTAATAGTTACATAGAAATCAAATTGCTAAAAAACAATATCTCATAATAATAACTTATGTTATTTCATTAGGAATCAAGTTGCTAAGAGGTAATATAACAAACTATCACAATGACTTAGAAAAAATCACTTGATAATTGGCTCTGACTTTAACTTCTTTAACTACTTATACATCTAATTGTTTGTTTGGACTTGCAGTCAGGGCATACCCAAAGGGGAGGGGTCCTCGCGGCCCTTTGTTCAATGGGATAATTCCATATATAGCCCCTTCCTAAAATAAAAAGATCCAATTTAATCCCTTTTAACTTTTGATTAAATGGAAAAATCTTAATTTTAATCTTTTTGAAAAATTAATAATTTAATTTACTTTAAACATTTTTAATAGAAAAATTTTAACTTTAGCCTCCACAAATTTTATAATCTTATCTCGCCCCTTTAAACAAAATTTCTAGCTTCGCACCTACTTATAATGATATATTTATGTAAAGAAATGTATCATTTGAATCACCAATTATTTTTAATGGTACAAGATAAATAATTTCTATAGGATTACTTCATAGAGAATGTTCAGCCCATCTTAAACCTTATCAAACATATGTGAAATCAATGATCTGAAGTTAAAAATAGTTTGGCTACAATTTTCACGGAGAAACACAAACTTTGTGAGAGCACATTTTCAAATAAAAATTAATTACAGAAAAGAAGAATATAACATTTTCATATTTACACAGTCAATTGCACTTCATTTTCCACTTTTAAATATAAAAAATAACCCAACACGCTACTTTACTTTAAGGTACGCTTCGTTAGTCGAATTTCACATAATGTTACATTTTAGAATAAAATTATTTTGTTTAAATTTTCAACATTCTAAACATTTTATAATCTTATATTCTTAAATAATTTCAAGATGATGTAATATGACGTGTAATCTCCTTACAACTTATTCATGTTATCTTAGATTACGAAATAATTTGCCCTTTGTTTTATTTTTTTACTCAAATTAGACTTTAGTTTACCCTTTGTTTTATTTTTTTTACTCAAATTAGACTTTTCTTCTCAAATAACATTTAAAAAGGATTAAAAATTATAATATATTTTTCTTAATAGTAAAATAATAGAGGTCATACATCAAAATTATTATTATATTTCCTTCAATAATTTATTTATTAATATATTAATTAAAGTTGATTATTATAATTATGATTTACAAATTATTTCAACATTATATATTTACTTATGAATATATAAATTGTAATAAAAAAATATGAATTATTATAATTTTATAGAAACTGAGACTGAAAATATTTATCTTATTGAGCAATATCATTATAGGTTTTGATATTTTTTTGACACAATGCCTAGAACTACTCTTAACTCATCCTCAACCCATAAATTAGAAGATCATATACTTCAGTGCATGCTCAAACCCATATCTTCCTGCATTGACAACAATACTTATATCAATCGAGATAAAACTCAATCGACGAGACTACGTTTGTTAAACCAAACATCTTTAAAGGAGGCAGATTTTAATATCTTTAATCTACAACAAGTTTAGAGGTTTCTTAAGTGTTCATATTTTGTTAATATTGAAATATTATCCTCAAAAACGGTGAAAATGTATTCTCCAATTTGGCCGAAACTATAAAAACGCAACCAAACCGATATTAGAAAAATTGGGGTTTAACATTATCATTATTGCTTTCTTAGAAGAATAATACTATTGGAACCCACCATTGTTTGAAAAGTCAAATGGGGTGGGCACCGAAAGTAGAAAGTAATATTGGTTGGCAAGTTGGGTTAAAAGTTGGCATGGGATAATTGCAATTTTGGTCCCTAATTGTATAGGGACATTGCAAGTTGATCCTTAAACCTCAACTATAAATAGGCCTAACCATTGCTTACTTTCTTCATCCCATAATTGACATTCTCTACTTAAGGCATTATTCTCTCTCTCTATTTGTAAATTTCACTTGTAATTTTTGGAGTAAAATATATTTGGTAGTGCCCGAGGACGTAGGCAAAATTTGTTGAACCTCGTTAAAATTCTGGTGTTCTTTATTATTTGTTTTGCATATTTTGTGAATGTGATTGTAGTGATTTATTGTGCTATTAAATTACGATAGAGGGATATTCTGGCTAGGAAAGACTTGGTATTTAAGTGATCTTCGTGATCTACCTCTCTTTCCTGGAAATTGAACTTAGTGTGATTTTTCAGTACAATAATTTTACTCTTTCACACGCTTCCGCGCAACAATTGGTACCAGAGCCAGGTTCGTACTTGGGGAATACGACCGTTTACGGTACTATTCACGTATACAGCACTATTCACGTATACGGTACTATTTACGTATACGGTACTATTCACATATACGGTACTGTTCACGTATACAGTAGTTGGGATTGAGGAGAAAAATGGCAGTAGCATCGTCATCAGCAAGGACTACTATGACAAATGCAAAATTTGAAGTAGAGAAATTTGACAGTACCAATAATTTTGGTATGTGGCAATGTGAGATCCTGGATGTCTTATGTCAGCAAGAGCTAGATATAGCCCTTGAAGAAAAGCCTGACAAGATGGATGACAAGGAGTGGGCCAAGATCAATAGACAGGCGTGTGGTACAATCCACCTATGTTTGGCCAAAGAGCAGAAGTACTCTGTCATTAGGGAGACATCAGCGAAGAAGTTATGGGATACACTGGAAGAAAAGTTTCTAACGAAAAGTCTTGAAAATAGGCTTTATATGAAAAAGAAACTTTATCGATTCACGTATGCACCCGGTATGTCGATGAATGACCATGTGAACTCATTCAATAAAATTTTAGCAGACTTGCTAAATTTGGATGAGAAATTTGAAGATGAAGACAAGGCATTATTGTTGTTGAATTCCCTTCCTGATGAATATGATCATCTTACCACCACATTGCTTCATGGGAAGGACACGATCACATTTGATGCAGTCTATAGTGCGTTGTATAGATCTGAGACTCGAAAGAAAGATAAAAGAGATCACAGAGATACAACCGCAGAAGTCTTAACAGTAAGAGGTCGTTCACACAGCAGTAAATCTGGTAGAAGGGGAAAGTCCAAAGGGAGACCCGCCAAAGATGAATGTGCCTTTTGCCGTGAAAAAGGGCATTGGAAAAAGAATTGTCCTAAGCTACAAAAGGGCAAGGCTATTTCTAATGCATGTGTAGCGGAGCATGATGAGGAGTCAGACTTTAGCTTGGTTGGCATGGCAATGGCATGTCAAACGGATGAGTGGATTTTGGATTCAGGATGTACTTACCATATGTGTCTTAATAAGGACTGGTTTTCTAGTCTTAAAGAGCTAGAAGGTGGAATTGTTCTTATGGGCAATGATAGTGCTTGTAAGACAATGGGAGTGGGTACAGTCCAATTGAAGAATCACGACGGCTCAATCCAAGTCTTGACAGATGTTCGCTACGTACCTAGCCTGAAGAAAAATCTCATCTCATTAGGGGCCCTAGAATCTAAAGGGCTCACAATCACTTTGAGAGATGGATTACTAAAAGTAGTAGCTGGGCAACTGACGGTGATGAAAGGCACAAGAAGAAATAACTTGTATTTTTTAAATGGAAGTACAGTTATTGGATCAACATCAACAGTTTCTACAAAAGATGTAGATTCAGAGGCTACCAGATTATGGCATATGCGATTGGGACATGCTGGTGAAAAAGCTTTGCAGACATTGGTGAAGCAAGGCTTATTGAAAGGTGCAAATTCTTGCAAAATGGAATTCTATGAACATTGTGTTCTGGGCAAGCAGAAGAGGGTCAAATTTGGTCCAGCAATTCACAATATGAAAGGAATTCTGGACTACGTTCACAGTGATGTGTGGGGACCTACCAAAGTAGCTTCTTTGGGAGGTATGCACTATTTTGTTACTTTTGTTGATGATTATTCAAGAAAAGTATGGGTGTATCTAATGAAAAGAAAAAGTGAAGTTTTGGATGCATTTCTGAAATGGAAGAAGATGGTGGAGACTCAGACTGGTCGAAAAGTCAAACGACTTCGATCAGATAATGGTACTGAGTACAAAAACGATCCATTTCTACAAGTATGCCAAGATGATGGCATTGTACGACACTTCACTGTTCGGGATACACCACAGCAAAATGGGGTGGCAGAACGAATGAATCGAACTATACTGAAGAAAGTTCGATGTATGTTGTCCAATGCTGGATTGGGCAAAGAATTTTGGGCTGAGGTAGTTACATATGCGTGCCATCTAATTAACCGTTTGCCATCAGCTGCAATAAATGGAAAAACTCCTATGGAGATGTGGACTGGTAAATCTGCTACTGATTATGATTCTTTGCATGTATTTGGTTCCACTGCATATTATCATGTAAAAGAATCTAAGTTAGACCCAAGAGTAAAGAAAGTATTATTCTTGGGTATAACTGATGGAGTAAAAGGATATCGTCTCTGGTGTCCTGATACAAGAAAGATTGTTTTCAGTAGAGATGTGACTTTTGATGAATCAACCATGTTGAAGTACAAGGATTCACAAAAGGATGACAAAACCAGTAGTACTTTGCAGTAGGTGGAGCTTGAAAAGGTTAACGACGATCCAGCTAATTATTGAAGAGGGGAAAATTTATCTTCAGAAGATCAAGACTGCAGATAATCCCGCAGATATGATGACCAAGGTGGTAACAGCAACCAAGTTCGAACATTGTTTGAACTTGATTAATATCCTGCAAGTTTAACAGTTGAAGAAGGCACTATCAAGTATTGTTGTCAAAAGCAGAAAGAATTGTGTGAAGATAAGATTATCGTAATCAAATCTTCAAGGTGGAGATTATTGGAACCCACCATTGTTTGAAAAGTCAAATGGGGTGGGCACCGAAAGTAGAAAGTAATATTGGTTGGCAAGTTGGGTTAAAAGTTGGCATGGGATAATTACAATTTTGGTCCCTAATTGTATAGGGACATTGCAAGTTAATCCTTAAACCTCAACTATAAATAGGCCTAACCATTGCTTGCTTTCTTCATCCCATAATTGCCATTCTCTACTTAAGGCATTATTCTCTCTCTCTATTTGTAAATTTCACTTGTAATTTTTGGAGTGAAATATATTTGGTAGTGCCCGAGGACGTAGGCAAAATTTGCTGAACCTTGTTAAAATTCTGGTGTTCTTTATTATTTGTTTTGCATATTTTGTGAATGTGATTGTAGTGATTTATTATGCTATTAAATTACAATAGAGGGATATTCTGGCTAGGAAAGACTTGGTATTTAAGTGATCTTCGTGATCTACCTCTCTTTCCTGGGAATTGAACTTAGTGTGATTTTTCAGTACAATAATTTTACTCTTTCACACGCTTCCGCGCAACAAATACAACATTGAGCTGCTTAGTTTCTAAAATCAATTTTGGTCTTCATTTCCCACCAACGAAACGTTGAACACATTGTTCATGTACGCGGCCAATAATTTTCATAATAATGCTACAGAAAGGTAATTATTTTTAGTAGTCATAATAATTTTCATAATAACTTTACGGAATATGCTTTCATACTAGATTTTGCTCTTTCCAAAAGTAATCAATAGGAAAATACTGGTTGACCTTCAACTGCACATATAGCCAAATGTTGGATCAAGTCTTTATATATATATGTTTTTACCGGCTCTTTAAAATTGGGAGTAAAGCTTCAATCCTGATCTTAATAGCTATGGCATTCTCCTTTTACACTTTCATTGCTATTTTACTTTTTTTACTCTCTATAATAGTGAGGAGCAGTGAGATTACTAGAGCAACAAATAATGATTCAGAATCTCTTGTAGCTGAGGAAAAAGCATTGATGGAAACTGGGTGGTGGAGTAACTACAGCAACAAAGGTGTTCACCATTGTACATGGCCTGGTGTTAGATGTAGTCCTGCTGGGAGTGTCATCGAGGTTGATCTTAGTGGCCATGGTCTAAATGGGAGTATAACACCTCAAATAGGTGCACTTTCCAAACTCAAGTGCCTCAACCTGTCCTCAAATACTCTTAGAGGTGAGTTACCTTCTTCACTTGGAAACCTTACTCAATTGGCAGTGCTTGATGTTTCTTATAATGAAATTCATTCTATTCCCTTGGAAATTGAGAAGATGGAGAATCTTGTTTCTCTAAATTTGACGAGGAACCTCATTGTTCATATGCCTTCAACTATTGGTCTTTTGACCAATCTCACCCACTTGATTATGACCTCTAATCCATTGCAGAGCATCATCCCTCCCCATATATGGAACCTGAACAAGCTAATGACTCTCCATCTCGGAAACTGCCAGCTCTACGGTTCCATTCCACCAAATATTGGAAAGCTCAAGAGTTTGGTTAATCTCCATCTCTCAAGCAACATGCTTGTTGGTCCAATCCCATCTTCTGTCAACAACTTAACCAATCTTGTATCATTGGTTCTTTATGGAAACCAACTCAATGGATCCATTCCGCAAGAAATTGGGAGGCTAACCAATTTGACTACACTATATCTATCGTCTAATATGCTTCTCGATTTATCAAAATAAAATAAATGGTTCCATTCCACAAGAAATAAGACATCTTGGGAAGTTGTCTCACTTAGATCTTGGTGCCAATAACTTGAGTGGTGAAATCCCTTCGTTTCTAGTTCTTTTACCCAGCTTGAGTCGTTTGTACCTTGACTCAAATCTTTTTGAAGGTTTCATCCCATTAGATATTAGAAAACTAAAGAATTTGACTTTATTGCTTCTCTCTGGTAACAGACTCACTGGCTCAATCCCTTTATCTTTGAGTTATTGACCAATTTGTAGTTGTTGTCCCTTGACAGAAATCTTTTACACGGTTCCATCCCTTATGAAATTGGAAATATGACGAATCTAATAGAGCTACAACTTGATTCCAACCACATTTCCAATTCCACCCCTTCATCTCTACTTCATTTACGCAATTCATTGCATCTACCCATGGCTTCGAATCTTTCGGAAGGTCCTATACCCCATGAAATTGAGAGTTTGAATGCCCTGGGATACTTAGTGTTGGGTATGGGTCCCACTATGTGGGAAACCCATATTTTCTACCACAATGTATTGTCTTTTTTTGGCCTTTTATGTGTGGGATGTGGGCAGCCTTTCTTTTATTATTGAGGCAGAAATTTTGAGAGAGTGAGATTGAAGCTCATCTAGAGAAAGAGAGAAGAGAAAAATCAGTTTTTCAAGCTTGGTGCAGCAGTGATCAACTCTTCCATCGAAGGTTCATCCGTGGTTCGATTGAGCTGATTTTTGGACAGCAGCTAGGCGATAAGGTGTTCTTGACTTTGTACGGTCGGATTTTTCATCCGAGCCTTGTAGCGTCGGAAATACCCATTTTTTAGCAGCTGTATTTTTTTGGTGATGGTCTCTCATTTTTCTCTCTTTTGCTAAAGATTACATATTATTAGCCTTGTTGGAGTTGAATGCTTGTTGTAGGCTTAATATTGTGATCTTGTAGTCAAACATTTGATGATAGTGGAGCTCTTGATCGGACTCTAAAGTCCCGTGGTTTTTACCCTTGATTTAGAGGGGTTTTTCCCGTAAAATTACCGGTGTCTCTATTTATTTTTGTTGTGGTTGCATTAGTTGATTTGTGGTTGATTAAGGTTGCTAGAGAACATATCTTGTGCTATTGTGCTTGCCATAATTTTTTACAAGAGTTATAGGGAGAGAAAGAACACCGGTTGTGATTTCACTTTGTTTCGGTTGTTCGGTTTCTTCCTAACAAACTGGTATCAGAGCTTGGTTATTTTGTCAGATAATTATAGAAATTAAGACGAGCAAGATGATTATGTTGAATGGCACAAATTATCAACTTTGGCGGAATAAAATGAAGGATTTGTTGTTTGTGAAGGCTTTGCATCTTTCGGTCTTTACTTCTCAAAAACCTGATTCAAAAAGTGATGAAGAATGGGAATTTGAGCATCAACAAGTGTGTGGCTTTATTCGAAAATTTGTTGAAGAAAATGTTTACAACTGCATTGATCAGGAGACACATACTCAAACATTGTGGGAGAAGCTTGAAAGCTTGTATGCTTCGAGGTTGGGCAATAACAAGTTGTTTTTGCTGAAGAAAATGATGGCGTTGAAATACAAAGAAGGAATGTCTATAGCTGACCACGTTAGTGAATTTCAGAGTGTGATGAATCAGTTGCTTGGTATGGGTGTCAAATTTGATGACGAGATTTTAGGACTTTGGTTGCTTGCTACTCTACAAGACTCTTGGGAGACCTTTTGGGTCTCGCTCATTAATTCTGCCCCACAGGGTATTATTACTTTGGATTTGGCTAAGAGTGATGTGTTAAATGAAGAGGTTAGAAGAAGATCCCAGGGTTCTATATCACAGTCCGAGGTGTTGGTTATTGAGAACAGGGGGAGGAACAGAGACAAAGATGGAAAGGGTAGAGATAAAAGCCAAAGCAAGTCAAGATCGAGATACAAGAATCTTGAGTGTCATCATTGTGGTAAGAAATGTCAAATCAAGAAATATTGCTTCAAGTGGAAGAAAGAGAATAAAGGTGGTGGTGATAAACACGATCGGAATGACGATGAAAAATTCGAGCGTGTTGCTACTGTTACTCGTGAAGATCTGTTAGTTATTTGTGATGAGAATTTGGTCAACCTAGTATGCGACGAGACTAGTTGGGCAATTGATACTGGTGCATCACTTCATGTCACATCGAGGAAGGTATTCTTCACATCTTATACTCCTGGTGATTTTGGGGTATTGAAGATGGGTAATGACGGTTTGGTTTCGGTTATTGGTATGGGAGATGTTAGCTTGGTGAGTAACAATGGAACAAAGTTAACTCTCAAGGATGTCAAACATGCACTGGATATCCGTTTGAATTTGATTTCTGCAGGAAAGCTTGATGATGAGGGATTCTGTAACACCTTCAGTGAGGGGCAGTGGAAGTTGACTAAAGGCTCCTTGGTTGTGGCTCGAGGAAAGAATAGCTCAAATTTGTACTTGATGCAAGCTTTGACTTCTCGAGAGACGGTGAATGTGACAGTGAATGACAACTCAACTGAGTTGTGGCATAAACGACTCAGTCACATGAGTGAGAAGGGGCTTAACTGTTTAGCGAAGAAGAATCAACTTTCGGGTTTAAAGAATGCTACACTGAAGAATTGTGCTCATTGTCTAGCAGGAAAACAGAGAAGAGTTTCATTTAGAAGCCATCCTTCTCATAGAAAATCAAAGTTGCTAGAGTTGGTCCATTCAGATATTTGTGGTTCGATAAAAGTAAGATCACATGGTGGTGCACTTTACTTTGTGACTTTCATTGATGATTGTTCAAGAAAGCTATGGGTTTACACTTTGAAGTCTAAAAATCAAGTCTTTGAGGTGTTTAAACAGTTTCAAGCATCAGTTGAAAGAGAAACAGGGAAGAAGTTGAAGTGCATTCGTACTGATAATGGTGGCGAGTACACAGGGTCGTTTCATGAGTGTTGTCTACGACAGGGAATCAGACATCAGAGAACACCACCAAAGACTCCACAGTTAAATGGGTTAGCTGAAAGAATGAACCGAACATTGATTGAGAGAGTCAGATGTTTATTGTCAGATGCAAAGTTACCAAGATCGTTTTGGGCTGAAGCTTTAAATACAGTGACACATGTGATAAATCTGTCTCCTAGTGTTCCTTTGAAAGGTGATGTGCCAGATAGAGTTTGGTTTGGTAAAGACATGTCATATGATCACCTACGTGTGTTCGGTTGTAAAGCATTTATTCATGTTCCAAAGGATGAAAGATCCAAGTTGGATGCCAAGGCTCGACAATGCATTTTTATTGGCTATGGTCTAGATGGTGAGTTTGGTTATAGACTCTATGATCCAGTTCAGAAGAAACTCGTGAGAAGCAGAGATGTTGTCTTCATTGAGGATTAGACCATTGATGACATTGATAAGACGGAGAAAGTGGATTCACAAGGTAGTGGTGACTTGATCGATGTGAATCCGGTTCCTCTAGACTCTTCACTAGATCCTATCCAGGATAGTGTGCATGATGATGTTAGTGGTGACCATCAGACTATAGGTGACTTTGATACTCCCATGGATGATATTGTGAATGATCAACAACATGCACCTATAGCTCTATCAGCAGTTCCACTTTGAAGGTCTTCCAGAGATCGACGATCTTCTGTCAGGTATTCTCCTGATGAATATGTTCTTTTGACTGACGGAGGAGAACCTGAATGTTATGAAGAGGCTATGGAGAGTGAATGCAAAGATCAGTGGGTTGAAGCGATGAAAGACGAACTTTAATCCTTGCATGAGAACCATACCTTTGAATTGGTGAAACTGCCTAAGGGCAAAAGAGCTTTGAAGAATCGATGGGTTTACAGGTTGAAGCAAGAAGAGAAGTCTTCATCTCCACGATACAAAGCTAGATTGGTTGTCAAGGGTTATACTCAGAAAAAGGGGGTTGATTTTGAAGAAATATTTTCTCCGGTTGTGAAGATGTCCTCTATAAGTACTATACTGAGTTTGGCAGCTTGTTATGACTTAGAGGTTGAACAAATGGATCTGAAAACTGCTTTTCTTCATGGTGACTTGGAAGAAGAGCTTTACATGGAGCAGCCAGAGGGTTTTGTTGCACAAGGGAAAGAGGACAATGTGTGCAGATTGAAGAAGAGCTTGTATGGTTTGAAGCAAGCTCCAAGGCAATGGTACAAGAAGTTTGAGTCTGTTATGGGGGAGCAAGGCTACAAGAAGACTACTTCTGATCATTGTGTATTTGTTAAGAGATTCTCTGGTGATGATTTTATTATTCTTTTGCTCTATGTTGATGATATGCTTATTGTTGGTCAGAATGCTTCTAGAATTGAGAAGTTGAAACAAGAGTTGAGTAAATCCTTTGCAATAAAGGATTTGGGGCCAGCAAAGCAAATTCTTAGCATAAGATTGACACGTGATAGAAAGGCCAAGAAATTATGGTTATCACAAGAGAGGTACATTGAGAAAGTACTTCAAAGGTTTAGTATGGACAAAGCTAAAGCGGTGAATACTCCATTTTCTATGCACTTTAGATTGAGTGTTAAGCATAGTCCTTCCACAGAAAAGGAGAAGGAAGAGATGCAGAAAATTCCTTACTCTTCAACCGTGGGTAGTTTAATGTACGCAATGGTTTGCACGAGACCAGACTTGGCTTATGCCGAGAGCATTGGAATGCAGTGAAGTGGATTATGAGATATCTTCGTGGCACTTCCAACATGAAACTTTGTTTCAGCAATGAGAAACCTGTTCTTGTTGGGTATACAGATTCAGACATGGCTGGTGACATTGACTCGAGGAGATCTACTTCAGGTTACTTAATCACTTATGCAGAGGGAGTTGTGGCATGGCAATCGAGACTGCAAAAGTGTGTTGCATTGTCCACCACCGAATCAGAGTTCATTGCAGCAACCGAAGCGTGTAAGGAGATGCTTTGGATGAAGACGTTTGTGCATGAGCTTGGTTTTACTCAGGAGAAGTATGTCCTGTATTGTGATAGCCAGAGTGCTATTCATCTTGGTAAGAACTCAACTTTTCATGCTAGATCTAAGCATATTGATGTGAGGTACCATTGGATACGAGATGTTCTTGAAGCTAAGTTGTTAGAGCTTGAGAAGATACACACTAATGATAATGGTGCTGATATGTTGACGAAGGCCTTACCAAGAGGAAAGTTTGAAGCATGTTGTTTGACCTCCGGCATGGAGGCATTCCCCACATAGTTGGAGGGGGTGATTTGTTGGGTATGGGTCCCATTATGTAGGAAACCCATATTTTCTGCCACAATGTATTGTCTTTTTTTGGCTTTTTATGTGTGGGATGTGGGCAGCCTTTCTTTTATTATTGAGACAGAAATTTTGAGAGAGTGAGATTGAAGCTCATCCAGAGAAAGAGAGAAGAGAAAATCAGTTTTTCAAGCTTGGTGCAGCAGTGATCAACGCTTCGATCGAAGGTTCATCCGTGGTTCGATTGAGTTGATTTTTGGACAGCAGCTAGGCGATAAGGTGTTCTTGACTTTGTACGGCTGAATTTTTCATCCGAGCCTTGTAGCGTCGGAAATACCCATTTTTCAGCAGCTGCATTTTTTTGGTGATGTTCTCTCATTTTTCTCTCTTTTGCTAAAGATTACATATTATTAGCCTTGTTGGAGTTGAATGCTTGTTGTAGGCTTGAAATTGTGATCTTGTAGTCGAACATTTGATAATAGTGGAGCTCTTGATCAGACTCTAAAGTCCCGTGGTTTTTACCCTTGATTTAGAGGGGTTTTCCACGTAAAATTACCGGTGTCTCTATTTATTTTTGTTGTGGTTGCGTTAGTTGATTTGTGGTTGATTAAGGTTGCTGAGAACATATCTTGTGCTATTGTGCTTGTCATAATTTTTGACAAGAGTTATAGGGAGAGTGTGCTTTCGCTTTGTTTCGGTTGTTCGGTTTCTTCCCAACACTTAGATCTCTCAGACAACAAATTGAGTGGCCCCCTTCCATCTCAGATTGGTAATTTGTCAACTTTTAGTATACTTAAATTTGGAAAACAATAACTTGAGTGGAAGGATTCCCCTGCGAATTGGTGGCTTATGCCTAAACCAGCTTGATCTAAGCCATAACATCATTAGTGGAGATATACCTTCTCAACTCAATTCCCAAAACATTGATCTTAGCCATAACCTTTTCCAAGGAGTGATACCTTCCCAATTTGGGAATTTAACTCATTTAAGCATCTTAGATCTCAGTTGGAATAATCTAACGGGCACGATTCCCGAATTTCTATTTTTTGTGGGGAACCTCAATTTGTCATTTAATTCACTGAGGGGTCAAATTCCATATGGATTATTGCATTTTGCACCCGAGACATTTACAGGCAACAAGGATTTATGTGGTTCCATTCAAGGCTTCCGTCCTTGCCCTTCATCTCCAAATGTAAACCGAGAAAGAAATAGCAAAGTAGTGAAGCAGAATCTACCTATTGTTATTCTTGTTCCAACTTCATTATTTTTTGTCTCGACTTTTGTGTTGGTGATATTCATCCTGTTTCGACGATATAGAGCTAAAGCTTTGAAACCTGATCCAAGTCCAACCAAAAATGGAGATTTATTCTCTATTTGGAACTTCGATGGAAAGATTGCTTTTGAAGACATCATCAAAGGCACAGAGGATTTTGATATCAAATATTGCATTGGAACGGGTGGTTATGGCAGTGTTTACAGAGCAATCTTACCAAGTGGCAAAGTTGTTGCATTGAAAAAACTCCACCGATTGGAAGCTGAGCAACCGGCTTATGATACAAGTTTCCGAAATGAGATCAAGTTTTTAACAGAAATACGACACAAGAACATTGTCAAGCTCCACGGATTTTGTCTCCACAATCGTTGCATGTTCTTGATTTATGAATATATGGAAAAGGGAAGCTTGTTTTATATCTTGAGCATTGATGAGGAAGCTGTGGAATTGGATTGGACCAAAAGAGTGAACATTGTCAAAGGTGTCTCACATGCTCTATCTTACATGCATTATGATTGCAACCCTCCAATTGTTCATCGAGACATCTCAAGTAATAACATTTTGTTGAACTCTGAATTGGAAGCTTTTATTGCTGATTTTGGAACTTCAAGACTTCTTGATCCTAATTCATCTAATCGAACTGTAATTGTTGGCACGGACGGATATATTGCCCCAGGTTCTATACATTCACTCTCTTTTTTCCCTTTTTATTTAGCTTCATTCATTCTTAGTTTGTACTGATTATTTGTTTTGAATTACATATTATTCAAAACAAATGGGAAAAGCAAAATTAGCAAAGATCAAATGTAAATAAAATTTTTGTTTTAACTTAAGATTAAAGAATTCAAATGCAATTACACATGCACCTACAATTGACTGCACAATATAAATTCACATCTATTTTTAACTATTCTTTTTTGCTTTAATTACAGAACTTGCTTATTCATTAGTTGTGACTGAAAAATGTGATGTATATAGCTTTGGAGTGTTGGCATTGGAAATATTGATGGGAAAGCATCCTGGTGAATTGTTGTCAACACTAACATCATCGTCATCGCCATCTAGTATCCAAAATGTCATGTTAAATGAAGTTTTGGACCCTCGATTATCACCCCCAAGAAGTCGAAAAATGGCAGGAGACATCGCTTTTGTTGCTGTGATTGCTTTCGCATGCTTACGGGCCAAACCCAAAGCTCGACCAACAATGAAATCAGTGTCTCAAGAATTCCTACACATCAAGTCTCCAATTTTAGTGCCTGTCCATGAAATATCTCTTATCGAGCTTAAGAACCATGAGATGCTTACGAGCGGTGAAAGTTACAAATAATTAGTATTTGATTTGATTCTACAGTTTTAAGACGATATGAATATCATATTCTTCTAAATATCTATTGGAGTATGCCCTAATACAGTGATTGTATTAACATATTTTTACCTAGTTTATTAAAAGACATTTTCATAATTACTTTCAATATTTATTTATGTGTTAAATAAATTGTATAATGATGAAGACCTAGGAATATTGATATGATCATTCTTAAATATCCTTAGGCAAGTATTATTGTGGTATTAGACAACAATAATGTATTGAGACTAATATGTGCTTGGTTGATGACGAGTGTTATGGATATGTGATATCAAGTCAACATATAAGTATATGTTAGAGGTAATTATCATGGATTGACTCACAATAAAAATGATTCTTGGATTATTATGTAATAGTCACGTTATTTCTCATTAAGAATTGCAAGTATGATCTTAGACTTCTCGTAGAAAATGATAAAGTAATTTTATTTTATTAAAAAATTAAAATAAATTATCAATTCTTTTATAAAATGAGATATTCAAAATTTTCACGTATGTATCTTTTATCCAGAACTATCCAAAAAAATATAAAAGATTATATTAAAAAGATTAAAACTAAAAAATAAATATTTTTTAATATTATTATCTACTTTTATAAAATAAAATAATTATATTTATTAATTTACTGAAAATTTTTCTAATATAAATTCAAGTAGTTTTATTAACTTGTGTTAAGAAATCACCAAAGACTTACTTAAAATGTAATATATTGGATAAATTAAAATTTAGTTTTTATACATTTTGTTTATTTTATATAAATTTTATTTGTTTGACTTAGACATCGCATAGATTTCATTCTTTCCCAATTTAAAAAATAATTAAACTATTCAATATATTTTGTTAAAATAACATTTTTATCAATACTCTTGTTGCTCTATAATTGCATCTGCCCCAACATTAATTCCAATGCAATAGTGATACGAGGAAATGTATGATAATGATGCTTTTTTAAAGAAAGAGCACAGTATTTTCGTAATCACATGATGGTGAAATCCGTCGAACCAACAGTTTTTGTTCTAACTGATTGATTTGATTTATTAAATAAATTATTAAAAATTTTATAAAAATTAAAAATAAAAAAATTTTAGTTCAATCAGTTCAATCGACTCTTAATTTAATTCAATCGGTCTGTATTGATTCACATGTCAATCATTCTAATCTGTTAATCAAACCAACAACATGATCAGTTTTTGATACAATCAGTCAATTTAGTCTTATTCAACCAACATTCCTTACATATGGTTCATCTCCAATCACTTCATTTTAATGGTAGAATTTTTAGTAAGATTATTTCAACACTTTTACCATTGATAATATAAAGAATAAAAAGAAGATATATAAATAATTAAAAATAATCAATCCATTTATAAGAGAGGTCCGTTGGATTGATCTTTTTAAAAGTGACCGATCTTAAAGAATAACCCATCTTTATTAAGAAGATTGTTTAAATTTGTTATAGGCCTATACGTACTAGATAATATACAAACTAGGAGAAGATTGTTAGTATCAGTTTCATGTTTCAGCTGCTGCTTCAGTTGCATCTTTGCTTTGCAATTGGGTTATTATGCAATTTGTCATAATCAAAATGTCTTCGACTCTGTGGTAAAGATCCTGCAAATGCCTGAAGTTTTTTTTGAATTGCACAACTCAACGTATGTGTCCATCTCGAATTTTACTTTTGCAGTTAATAAAGTTAATTACAATTGAATCAGCAATTGATTGGCAAATTCAACAAACTCTCGTACACCATCGTTGCTATAATATCCTTTTCACTCTCTACAACGGTATGTTCTCCGAAATTAATTGCAATGCATTTGTAATATGAGAAAATGTATCCCTTAAGTAAAGACTAAGCCAAAGGTGGTTGGACCAGAGACAATGATGTTGTGAGTTCATATTCCATGGAAAAAATTGGAAGACAAATACAATTGACTTTTCCACTTACATATATATCCACTACCTTGTTTCTTCCTACATGTTAATTATTATTTTTCCCCTAAGAAAAAAAGTAGCTACTTTTATACAAGAATGGCTGATTTCTGATCACTTAAGGGTAGAATTTCTACTAAGATTATTTCACTATTACCTATTAGTAATATAAATAATTAATTAATAATAATTAATTAATTAAAAATGAATATTTTTAAGAAGAATCAATTTTGATTTTTAAAGGATTGACCCTTCTAAAGAATAATCCATCTTTATTAGGATCTTCATTTATTACCTGCTTAGAAACTTCAACGTAGAAACACAGAACATCCGCTACAACTTCCAGTTTACTCCTCAAAGACGAAGACAATTCAATAGCATAATACTAATCAATTTGAGTGAGACATTGACTAAAGGCCTCAAATATCTCCTATTTCAATGCTTCTTCATGAAATATCTCTTATCCAGATTAAGAACCATGAGATGCTTATGAGCAGTGAAAGTTCAAATAAATAGTAGTTGATTTGGTTCTGCATTTTTAACAAGATATGAATATCATATCCTCCTAAATATCTATTGGAGTATACCCACATATCTATCGTATGATCATTGTAATAACATATTTTTACCTAGAAGACATTTTCATTATTTTTTTCAATATTTATTTATGTGTTAAATAAGTTGTATAATGATAAATGTTGGAAAAATTGTAATTTTTGGGAACTTTGAGGCGTATTCTCAATTGATAAAGGTGGAGAGTTAATCATAAAATTATGATTTTATATTCTACTCCATGAGATATGCTCAAAATGGTTGAGTGATGAATGAGAATTTGATGTTCAAAGTAAGCTACTTGTGAATATTTGTTGATGAAATGAAAATCTTAGATCCCACATTGGTGTGAGATATGTATATATATATATGAGAACCCACTTAAAAGGTGATTGAATGACTAAGCTTGAAACATTGTCTCATGTGCAGGGGGATGTAGATCCAAACCCATCGGGGTTGGCGCACACTCACACGATATGGGCGACGCAAAATGTCTAAATCGATTGAGCCTAAGATGGGCTTGCGGATATTTTAGCCCAACACGAAATTTATTGATTTGATTTTAATCAAATGGATTTCATTGCTCCTTAAATATAGATTTTGTATCTTTATTCATGATTATTTTCCAAAATTCCTCCATATTGAATGCCTATAAAAGACTAAGAATTCTTCAGATTTTTTTCCTAAATTACACTCTCTCGCATCGAGTTTATTTTCCTCTAAAAAATTTTACTCTTTTTCTCTTCATATTTTCCTTCGGTGATAGAAAAAGGCAACATTTGTTCGTTGATCACTGTAGAGGTTCTACTGCTTCAATCATCGGGTTGTTGTATCCTGGGAGACAGTCGACCAATGTTTCTCCAAGTACTATAGGAGTGGCCAAATCTATATTAAGGAAACTGTGTAAAAAAAAGCCTCAACATCTAGTAAAACTCAATTCTTCTTTTCGATTTTTGGTTTTTGGTATGTTATTTATTGGTTTTTCATATCTAATAATTTAAATATAAATTATTAAATTTATATTTTATTTTTATATAAATATTTGTTTATTTTTATTTATATATTATGTTATCTAACGTGTTTTGTCCAACAATAAAGACATAAGAATATTGATAGTGTAACAGCCCGATTTAGACCCTAGTCGGAACAGTGGTTTCGGGACCACAAATCCAAAGTCGTAAAATTATTTTAATATTATTTTTGGTGGTTAGAATATATTATTTTCTATGTGTGAAAGTTCCGTGAAGTAATATTATTGTTTGAATGTTTAATTACGAAAAAGGACTAAATCGCGTAACGCGTAAAAGTAGAGTTCTATTGTTTAAATGTAGTATATGGTTATTATATTAAAAATGAGAGTCCTTGCATGTCAATTAGACCTTAATGGCATAGAAGAAGTTGTTAGTTTGGTATTGTTGAAATTTTTAAGGTTTAATAAGGTTAAAATCGTAAATAAGTAATTATGTTATAAAATTAATAACAGAAAGCCAAATTCTTCATTTTCATTCACGCATGGCCAAAATTTTGAGGAAGAAGAAACAAAAATAGGGCTTTACATTCGGCTAGCTTAATTCTTCAATTAAGGTATGGTTTTAGCTCAATTTTTAATAATTTTTACATTATTGAGATCGTTGCTTCGTGTTTTAGCTAACTCGTACCTTAGATTTTGAAATTTTTAAAGGTTCGACATGTTACCATTGATGAATGTTTGAGTAAATTGATGGTTGTTGATGAATTATAGAAGTTTGATGATAGTTAAAATAGTTGTATAAAGTGATTTTTTGATAATAATGCAAAATAGGTATTAAATTGTGAAATTTTAAAATGTGATGGCTAAAACGGTGAAATAAGGAAATATTTGGGCTTCTAGGAGTCCCTAAGAAATTCAACTAAGCTTGAGTTGGCCGTAAATTGAATGAATTTCATTTTACAAGCTTAAGGACTAAATTATAAAAATTGGAAAAGTATAGGGGTAAATGTGTAAATTTTCCAAAATATGAATTGTGGACTAAATTGAGTAGATTGAATGCTAAATGGGTTAAATTTGATAACATTTAGATCAAGAAAAGCCGAGATCAGACTTAGATCATGGAAAGAACAAAGTCGCGGAATAGTCGACTAATCTCGTCATTTTTGCGTCCGAGGTAAGTTCGTATGTGATGAACTTATTTAAACATTGTATTTAAATGCTTTGAGATTGCATGAATTGAATGTTTGAGAATATTGAGTTATTTCGAATGATTCGACAAAGAATCATTATGGAATCTTCAAAGACTCGTTGATAAGAGATAAAGATTTCGACTATGGTTTTGATGTTGGAAAGTCCCGGTTGAACCTTAGGAATAGTTTAGGATGCTAGTGACATGTCATTAAGGTATTGATATCAACACTTCAGGTGCGAGTTGCCTTGAGTAGGCTTCGGGCCATGGTATAGCCATTTCGGATGTTATCTTGAATTGGCTTCGGGCCATGGTATAGATACTCCGAGCGAAGTTACCTTGAGTTGGCTTTGGGCCATGGTATAGGTACTTCAGTGATAGGTTACTTTGAGTTGGCTTCGGGCCATGGTATAGGTACCTATGGTATGAAACTCTTGAGTATCCGACTTCTATTCCGCATGGTTCAACGAGAAAAATGAAAGAGACGGACGATTGTGAGATTGATACGGCATGGTACAGGTATATGCATAAATTCTATAATTCTCGAAGTGATAAGATAAAGAATGAAGTGTTTACTCTTGTGAATGAGTAAATGAAAGGTTTGTTCATTGAGATGAATTGATAGTTAATGTTTATACAAATTGTTGAATTATGCATACGTATTTAATTGTGATATTTCATGCGAACTTACTAAGCTTATAGCTTACGTTGTTAATTTTCCATGTTTTATAGTGACTTCAAAGCTAGCTCGGATCCGGGGATCGTTGGAAGCATCGTCAAACTATCCACCGTTCTTTTGGTATTTTGAAACTATATTTTGGTTCATATGGCATGTATGGGGACTTAAGTCTTTTTGGTATGTTTTGTTGGTGATTGTGGCCATGTGATTTGGCTTGTGTAGTTAATGAATTATGATATATAAATATAAATGTATATAGCTCCTAGTTGATGTGGCTATTAGTTGAACTGTTATTTGGTATGTTTGTGGAATTAGGCGTAGATATACATGTTAAATGGTGCTATGATTTTAATGGCATAATGTACTATCGTTGTCTTGGAATTGGTCGATGTTAGAAATGGTATAGGATGAGCATAAATGAAGTTGTTGGAATGTCTATTTTTTGTTATGAATCATGCCATGTTAATGGCTAATGGAAATATGTATGTTGGTATGATTTTGTGGGTGGCAATTGGCTTGGAAAATAGTCTTAAGGTTGTCCACAAAGGTAGACACACGGCCTGTGCCATGGGCGTATGAATTGGCCATGTGTCCCCTGCATCTTGTATTTTAGGTTTGATGTGGCCACACAGGCTGAGACACGGCTGTGTGTCTTGGCCGTGTGGGAGGCACGACTTAGACACATGGGCGTGTACCCTAGCCATGTGAAAATTACAGTTTAACTTTAGAATTTAAATTGCCACACGGGCTGAGGACACGGGCGTGTACCTTGGTCGTGTGACCTTAATTTGTTGCTGACGTCAGAAATAGAATGCAAGCTAGTTTTGGCAAGGCCGAGCACACGGCCTGGATATGGGCATGTGCAAGGTACACGGGCATGTGGTCTGGCCGTGTGGTGCAAGTCAGTAGGTATGTCTTGTATCCATACAGCTGAGTCACGGGCGTGTCTCGTGGACGTGTGAGGGACACGGCTGGGGCACACTGGCGTATGACTCTTGCAGTAGTGAAAATTTTCTAAGTTTTTGAGAGATCCTTTGAGTTATCGGTTTAGTCTCGAACCTCCCTTAAGCATGTTTTAAGGTCTCGTAGAGCCTTATAAGGGGCACGATGATTCTATGTTCAAAGTTTTAAATTTTATGCAAGTTTGATGAGTGGAATTGTGTTTGAATATGATGGTATAAGTTTGATAATGCCTCAGACCGTTTTCCTGCATTGAATACGGGTAAGGAGTGTTACATTTATTGGTATCAGAGCTACGGTTTAGTCGATTCTAGGACTAACATAGCATGTGTGAGAGTCTAGCTATACATGCCATAGACGAATTATAATAGTGTGATGACTTCTGATGTTTAAATTGTGCTTTTATATAGTAAATGGATCCAGTTCGAGTAGTAGATGATGAAGTTTAAAGTAATACACCGGCTCCCAATCGAGGGGCGGCACCGACCGTATCTAGAACTATATCTAGTAGTTAAGGAGGAGAGGCTAAGGAAGCCTTATTCCATGTGTTGAATGAATGGTTTGCAGAGTTCGTTCGCACGAACCAAACTGCTCCCCAACCTCCACCCCCACCTATGCCTCAACGAGTCCCTATTGCTCCTCAAGTGGTGAACCCAATACAAGTGAATAAGCCTCCGGTAGATAGAATATGAAAACACGGGGCTGAAAAGTTTAGAGCTACCGTGGATGATGATGCTGTGAGGGTCGAGTTTTGGCTTGAAAATACGATCCGTGTATTTGAGAAAATATCTTGTACTCCTGATGAATGCATTAAATGTGTGGTCTCGAGATACTGCTTATCAATGGTGGAAAACTCTGATATCTGTGGTTCCGACTGAACGAGTGACTTGGGAGTTCTTTCAGACAAAATTTAGGAAGAAATTTATAAGTCAGAGCGATCAAAAGCATAAAGAGTTCCTGGAACTAAAACAAGGTCGGATGACGGTTGCTGAGTACAAGAGGAATTTTGTACGGTTGAGTAGATATGCCTAAGAATATGTATCTACAGAAGAGATTATGTGCAAATGATTTGTTAATAGGTTGAACGAGGATTTTAAACTTATAGTTGGGGTTCTCGAGTTGAAAGAATTTGTCGTTTTGGTTGAAAGAGACTGTGGAGCTGAAGACCTTAGTAAAGAAAAGAGAAAAGCTGAGTCTGAGATCAGAGATTCGAGGAAGAGATCGATGAGCAAATCTTATCATTCCTCATCAAAGAAATCAAAAGATTACTTTAGTCGAGTGGCAGCTTCAGCGGGGTATTCAAGTAGAGATCATGGGAAGCAATACTCAAGTCCTAAAGCTTAAGCTACCTTAATGGCAAGTGTTGATAGTGTGAAGAACCATAAACTGGAATGTTCGCATTGTGGGAGATGACATTTTGGTGAGTGCTGGGCCAAAAGCAATAGTAAAGCCTGTTTCAAATATGGCTCATCTGATCATCTTATCTGAGATTGTCCTGAATCGGTTGAGAAAGACAAACCTTAGTTTAAGAGGTCGAATAGTACATCAGTGAGAGGGAGACAACTGAAGCACCCAAGGAATATGTCTAGTAGCAAAGGTGCAATGAGGGACACAGCTGTGAGATCCGAGGCTAGAGCACCTTACGCAATTCGCGCTCACGAAGATGCGTCGTCGCTGGATGTGATTACTGGTACTTTTTCTCTTTATGACACTAATTTGATTGCTTTGATAGATCCTGGATCGACTCATTCGTATGTATGTATGAATTTAGTGTCTAGTAAAAGTTTGTCTGTTGAGTCGACTAAATTTGTGATTAAAGTATCGAACCCCTTAGGCAAGTATGTTTTAGTTGATAAAGTTTGCAAGAATAGTCCTTAGATGATTCGAGGTCACTGTTTTCCAGCTAACTTGATGCTATTACCGTTTGATGAGTTTGATGTGATTTTGGGTATGGATTGGCTGACTCTGCATGATGCTGTGGTAAATTGCAGACGAAAGATTATTGAATTGAAATGTCAGAATAGTGAAATTCTTCGAATTGAATTTGATGAATCAAGTGAATTGCCTGTTATAATTTCGTTGATAATGGCTCAGAGTTATATGAAAAAGGATTGTGATGCTTATCTAGCGTACGTTTTGGATACCAAAGTGCCTGAATCAAAGATTGAGTCAGTATCGATAGTATGTGAGTATCTAGATGTATTTCCCGAAGAGTTGTCGGGATTATCGCTGATCTGAGAGGTTGAGTTTGGTATTGAATTAGTACCGGGGACAACGCTGATATCGATAGCTCCGTACAGAATGGCTCTAACAGAATTGAAAGAATTGAAATCTCAATTTTAAGAGTTGACAGATAGGGGTTTCGCGAGACCGAGCTTTTCACCTTGGGACGCACCAGTGTTATTTGTTAAAAAGAAAGATGGGTAGATGATAATGTGTATTGATTATCGTCAGCTCAACAAGGTTACAATAAAGAATAAGTATCCATTGCCGAGGATTGATGATTTGTTTGATCAGTTGAAAGGGGCGACAGTGTTCTCGAAGATAGATTTGAGATCCGGCTACTATCAGTTGCGAGTTAAAGATGTGGATATGCCGAAAATTGCTTTTAGAACGAGGTATGGGCATTATGAATTTCTTGTTATGCCTTTTGGTTTGATTAATGCTTCTACAAATTTTATGGATTTGATGAATCGAATTTTCAGACCGTATTTAGACAGATTTGTTGTTGTGTTTATTGATGACATTTTGATATATTCGTGAGATGAATCCGAACATGCCGAGCATTTGAGAATTGTGTTGCAAACCTTGAGAGATAAGCAACTGTTTGCTAAATTCAGCAAATGTGAGTTTTGGCTCCAAGAGGTCAGATTTTTGGGGCATATTGTTTCAGCTGATGGTATTCAAGTGGACTCGAGTAAGATTTCGACTGTTGTGGATTGGAAACTACCTAGAAATGTGTCCGAGGTCAGAAGCTTTTTGGGTTTAGCTAGCTATTACCGGAGATTTGTAAAAGGATTCTCGATGATTGCTACACCGATGACTCGGTTGTTACAAAAAGATGTAAAGTTTGAATGGTCTGAAAAATGTCAGCATAGTTTCGAACAGTTGAAAGCGTTGTTGACAAAGGCACCAGTTTTGGTTCAACCTGAGTTAGGAAAAGAGTTTGTAATCTTCAGTGATGCGTCGTTGAATGGGTTGGGTTGTGTGTTGATGCAAGAGGGCAAGGTGATAGCTTATGCTTCGAGACAATTGAAACCACATGAGAAAAACTATCCGGCACACGATTTGGAATTGGCCATGATTGTGTTCACGCTAAAAATTTGGCATTACCATTTATACAGGGAAAAATGTCATATTTTTATGGATAACAAGAGTTTGACGTACTTAATGACTCAGAAATATTTGAATTTACGACAACGAAGGTAGCTCGAGTTGCTGAAAGACTATGAATTCGTGATCGATTATCATCCGGGAAAGGCTAATGTAGTCGCGGATGCTTTGAGTAGAAAATCATTGTTTGCTTTGAGAGCTTTGAATACACGGTTGAGTTTGTCTGAGAATGGCTCGATTTTGGCTGAATTGAAAGCTAAACCAGATTTTCTCCAACAAATTTGCAAAGCTCAAAAATGTGATGCCGAGTTACAAGCTAAAAGAATACTATGTGAGTCGACTAGTAATTCTGAGTTCAAAATCGATCCGATGATTGCTTGATGTTTCGAGATAGGATTTGTATACTGAAAAATCCAGAATTGATTCAGAAAATTTTGCACGAGGCACACAATGGTTGTTTGTCTGTTCACCCGGTGAGAACTAAAATGTAAATGACTTGAAACAGTTGTATTGGTGGTCGAAAATGAAATAAGATGTTTTGGAGTTTGCTTTGAAATGCTTAGTTTGTCACATCAAGTGCCTTCGATATTGTTACAGCCTGTGATGATACCGGACTGGAAATGTGATCGGGTTACAATGGACTTCGTGTCGGGTTTACCTCTAACTCTGAAAAAGAAAGATGTTGTTTGGGTTGTGGTTGATCGACTGACAAAATCGGCACATTTTATTCTGATACGTACAAACTTTTCACTTGATCGATTAGCTGAATTGTATATCTCTGAGATTGTGAGATTGCAAGGGGTGCCCATTTCTATTATTTCGGATAGAGATCCAAGGTTTACATCACGGTTTTGGAAGAAATTGCAAGAAGCTTTAGATACGCGGTTGAATTTTAGTACTACTTTTCATCCGCAAACCGACGGTCTGTCTGAGAGAGTAATTCAGATTATGCTTCGATGTTTTGTTCTAGGGTTCAAAGGCAATTGTGAGAAATATCTGCCATTGGTTGAATTCGTTTACAACAACAGTTTTCAATTGAGTATAAAGATGGCACCGTACGAAGCATTGTATGGTCAGAAATGTAGAAGTCCGTTGTACTGGACTGAGTTGAGTGAGAAACAGATTCACGGGATCGATTTGGTTACAGAAACTGAAGAGAAAGTGAAGGTGATTCGAGACTGTCTGAAAGCAACTTCTGATTGACAAAAATCGTACGCGGATTTGAAACGAAAAGACATTGAATTTCAGATTGGTGATAAAGTATTTCTGAAAGTGTCTCCGTGGAAAAAGATTCTCCGTTTTGGTTGTAAAGGCAAATTGAGTCCGAGATTTATTGGACCGTATGAGATCGTCGAGAGAATAGGGCCGGTTGCATATCGATTAGCTTTGCCGACTGAGTTAGAGAAGATTCAGAATGTGTTCCATGTATCGATGTTGCAATAGTATAGATCGAATCCATCTCATATTATTTTTCCGACTAAGGGAGAGATTCAGCCGTATATGTCGTATAGTGAAGAGCCGATCAGAATTCTGGCTTGGGAAATCAAAGAATTGAGAAACAAACACATAGCTTTAGTAAAAGTATTGTGGCATCGTCATGGTGTTGAAGAGGATACGTGGGAGCCCGAGGAAGCTATGAGAAAATAGTACCCTAACCTTTTCGATGGTACGATTTTCGAGGACGAAAATCCCTAAGGGAGGAGAGTTGTAACAGCCCAGTTTAGACCCTAGTCTGAACAATGGTTTCGGGACCACAAATTTGAGGTCATAAAATTATTTTAATATTATTTTTGGTGGTTAGAATATATTATTTGCTATGTGTTAAAGTTTCGTGAAGTAATATTATCGTTTGAATGTTTAATTACGAAAAATGACTAAATCACGTAACGCGTAAAAGTAGAGTTCTATTGTTTAAATGTAGTAGATGGTTATTACATGAAAAATGGGAGTCCTTGCATGTCAATTAGACCTTAATGGCATAGTGGAAGTTGTTGGTTTGGTATTGTTGAAATTATTAAGGTTTAATAAGGTTAAAATGGTAAATAAGTAATTATGTTGTAATATTAATAAAAGAAAGCCAAATTCTTCATTTTCATTCATGCATCGCTGAAATTTTGAGGAAGAAGAAACAAAAATAGGGTTTTACACTCAGCTAGCTTAATTCTTCAATTAAGGTACGATTTTAGCTCCGTTTTTAATAATTTCTACATTTTTGAGATCGTTGCTTCGTGTTTTAGCTAACCGTACCTTAGATTTTGAAATTTTTAAAGATTCGACATGTTACCATTGATGAATGTTTGAGTAAATTGATTGTTTTTGATGAATTATAGAAGTTTGATGATAGTTGAAATAGTTGTATAAAGTGATTTTTTTATAATAATGTAAAATAGGTATTAAATTGTGAAATTTTAAAATATGGTGGCTAAAAGGATGAAATAAGGAAAGATATGGGCTTCTAGGAGTCCGTAAGAAATTTGACTAGGCTTGGGTTGGCCGTAAAGTGAATGAATTTCATTTTACGAGCTTAAGGACTAAATTGTAAAAATTGGAAAAGTATAGGAGCAAATGTGTAAATTTGCCAAAATATGAATTGTGGACTAAATTGAGTAGATTGAATGCTAAATGGGTTAAATTTGATAACATTTAGATCAAGAAAAGCCAAGATCAGACTAAGATTATGGAAAGAACAAAGTCGCTGAATAGTCGACTAATCTCGTTGTTTTTGCGTCCGAGGTAAGTTCGTATGTGATGAAATTATTTAAACATTGTATTTAAATGCTTTGAGATTGCATGAATTGAATGTTTGAGAATATTGAGTTGTTTCAAATGATTCGACAAAGATTCGTTATGGAATCGTCAAAGACTTGTTGATGAGCGACAAAGATTTCGACTATGGTTTTGATGTTGGAAAGTCCCAGTTGAACCTTAGGAATAGTTTAGGTTGCTAGTGACATGTCATTAGGGTATTGATATCGGCACTTCAGGTGCAAGTTGCCTTGAGTAGGCTTCGGGCCATGGTATAGGCATTTCGAAGGTTATCTTGAGTTGGCTTTGGGCCATGGTATAGATACTCCGAGCGAAGTTACCTTGAGTTGGCTTCGGGCCATGGTATAGGTACCTATGGCATGAGACTCTTGAGTATCCGACTTCTATTTCGTACGGTTCAACGGGAAATATGAAAGAGATGGACGATTGTGAGGTTGATACGGCATGGTATAGGTATGTACATAAATTATATAATTCTCGAAGAGATAAGATAGAAAATGAAGTGTTTACTCTTGTGAATGAGTAAATGAAAGGTTTGTTCATTGAGATGAATTGATAGTTAATGTTTATGCAAATTATTGAATTATGCATACGTATTTAATTGTGATATTTCATGCGAACTTACTAAGCTTTATAGCTTACGTTGTTAATTTTCCATGTTTTATAGTGACTTCAAAGCTAGCTTAGATCCAGGGATCGTTGAAAGTGTCGTCACACTATCCACTGTTCTTTTGGTATTTTGAAACTATATTTTGTTTCATATGGCATGTATAGGGACTTAAGTCTTTTTGGTATGTTTTGTTGGTGATTGTGGCCAAGTGATTTGGCTTGTGTAGTTAATGAATTATGATATATAAATATAGATGTATATAGCTCCTAGTTAGTGTGGCTATTGGTTGAATTTTTATTTGGTATGTTTGTGGAATTAGGCATAGATATGCATGTTAAATGGTGCTATGATTTTAATGGCATAATGTACTATCGTTGTCTTGGAATTGGTCGATGTTAGAAATGGTATAGGATAAGCATAAATGAAGTTGTTGGAATGTCTATTTTTTTGTTATGAATAGTGCCATGTTAATGGCTAATAGAAGTATGTATGTTGGTAAAATTTTGTGGGTGGCAATTGGCTTGCAAAATAGTCTTAAGGTTGTCCACACAAGTAGACACATGGGCGTGTGTCTAGGTCGTGTGTGACACACGGCCTGCGCCATAGGCGAGTGAATTGGCCGTGTGTCCCCTGCATCTTGTATTTTAGGTTCGATGTGGCCACACGAGCTGAGACACAACTGTGTGTCTTGGCGGTGTGGGAGGCACGACTTAGGGACATGGGCATGTACCTTGGCCGTGCAAAAACTGCAGTTTAAGTTTAGAATTTAAATTGCCACGCGGGCTGAGGAGACGGGCATGTGCCTTGGCCATGTGACCTTAATTTGTTGCTGACGTCAGAAACAGAATGTAAGCTAGTTTTGGCACGGCCAAGCACATGGCCTGGACACGGGCGTGTGCAAGGCATACGGGCTAGACACACGGGCGTGTGGTCTGGCCGTGTGGTACAAATCAGTAGGTATGCTCTGTATCCACACGGCTGAGACAAGGGTGTGTCTCATGGGCGTGTGAGGGACACGGCCTGGGCACATGGGCGTGTGACCCTTGCAGTAGTAAAAATTTTCTAAGTTTTTGAGAGATCTTTTGAGTTATCAGTTAAGTCCTGAACCTCTCTTACGCATGTTTTAAGGTCTCGTAGAGCCTTATAAGGGATACAGTGATTGTATGTTAAAAGTTTTAAATTTTATACAAGTTTGATGAGTGGAATTGTGTTCGAATGTGATGGTATAAGTCTGGTAATGCCTTGGACCCTATTCTTGCGTTGAATACGGGTAAGGGGTGTTACAGATATGATCATTCTTAAATGTCCTTAGTCAAGTATTATTGTGGTTTTAGGCAACAATAATGCATTGAGACTAATATATGCTTGGTTGATGACAAGTGTTATGGATATGTGATATCAAGTCAACACATAAGTATATGTTAGGGACAATATACTGGATTGACCCACAATGAGAATGATTCTTGGATTATAATGTAATATTCACGTCATTTCTCACTATGATAATTTCATGTATGATCTTAGACTTCAAATCATTGTTGTTTCAACATCCTATTATACCCCTAACTCGTCTTCGTCACCAGATAGGGTTTACGAAGCATTACATTACAAATTATTATCTGTAGAAAACAAATTTAACTCTATATTTGTATAAATAAATAAACCCATGGTGTTTACACCACCATTCATGATAAATAATTAGACGAAAGAATGCGGAAGTAGATCGTAAAGTTTTTCAAAATCACGGATTTGAGTTAGGGCTCTAGACGTTCGAAAAGAAACTTAGATGTTTTTGACACAACCTGAAATGCAATCAAATCCAGGTTAGATAAAACAATTAAAATAAATAACTAAGATAATTAAAATAGAATAATAAATCTACGATTAAAACAATAAGGAAGAAAATAAAGAAGATAGATGGAAAGATAGAACGTGGTATGTAGAATTCTTAAGAAGCCTTAGAAACACGAAGAATCCACAACCCCCCTTCAAGCGGCTCTAATTTTCCTCCAAGAAAGAAAACTTGGCAACAAAAATTTTGAAGATGATCCCTACAATCTAAAAAGATTGTTAAAACTCTTCTAAAAGAAATTCAAGAGAAATTCTTAAAAAAAGAAAACTCAAATAGAATTTATAAACTCCAAAGAGAAGTTGAATTATAATGAATTGAATCCATTATGTACAATGCAAAGGCCTATATATAGGGTAGCAAAATAAATCTAAATAAAACTCTTAAGTATACTAGAACTCTAATTTAATCTAAATAAGAAGTTGTTTTAAAGTAAACCTTCTTATTAACATAAAACTCCTAAATAACTTAAAATACTTAATAATTATAAAACATTTAGAATAAAATAATACTAAAATAATAAGAGATGATAAATACGATATTGGGCTCATATATAATAAAAATTGAGCCTAAACCCAAACCCAATATGATTTAAACGCGAATTAGAAGCCCGAAACTCATAATTCTCGTCATAATCCTGTTCAGAAATTTTGCTTGTGCAGTCTTCACTAAAATGTTCATAACTTGAGCTCTCGAACTCAAAATCAAATGATTCAAAATGCATTTCGAAGCTAAAAGATATATCTTCAAATGCCATGCATACATCTCAACCCATAAATGTTAGGATCCCATCCAAAAAATCATCGCAAGTCTGTTGATTTTCCAAGCTAGAAAATTGGTAGCTTCGGTGAATGAAATTTAATAAATTTCACCCCATTTGTGCATGTATCATTCCCCTTTTCCTCAAAAAGATTCGTTCTTGAATCTTGTATTTGATCAAAATCTGATTCAATTTGCTTAGCCTTTGACATTGTTGTTGGGCATTGAGGTAGTGTGAGCCCATCACATTCATGGATCTAAAATTGGGCCTTGAGACTTGCATAATTCCTCCCTTACTCAAGAAGATTCGTCCCCGAATCTTTAGCTACACAAAAAGAAAAGGGATTAGAATAAATAACAATAAAATGAAACAAATACTTACCTAAGCCTTCTTGTGCACCAAAACTATTTCTAGGATCAAAGATATGATTTTGATATCCCAAATCAGCATGGATCAAGTATCTCTCCGTCAAAAACAAACCGTCAATACTAAACAAATAAATATTACGGACATGAGTGTTTAAGTAAAAAATAACTTGTAACTTTTTTTGAATATACATGGTCATCCATAAGAATTTCCAACGATAAGTCAAAAATTTCACATAATTATAAAAATAAAAAAATTAATATTGCAATGTAAAAATTCATCATTAAAGGTCAAGATAGAAAATTTTGTTACAAAAGGAAATATATAAAATGCTTTAAAAAACCTATTTGATGCAACAAAATTACTATTTTAAACCTTTACAAAGGTAGATAAACCTATACAATCAGTTGAACTTTTAGACCAAGGTTTAATGAAATTTGACCAACGAGAAAACATGTTGTAAGAAAATATTTGGCAAACAAAATCAGTAGCATACTTATCAAAAACATTCAAGGTATGCTTTCTTAAATTATTTTCTATTGTTTCCTTACATTCTTTACCGTTTAGCACTTGTGGAGAATTATTAATATTCAACTTACCTTTTTCCCACAAGTAAAACCGTCTGTCGGTGGTAGAGTAATATAATTGAAAGTCCGTCAATGGATCCTTAAAGTCTTGTAATGAAGAAACACCACTAAACAATTTTGAGTTAGGGTTAGTTAAAACATAATCACTACTCACTTTTGTATGGGTATTTTCCTGCTTTTTATTTTCTTTTTCCACTTGAGAACTCTCCAATTTTAACGCATATGGATTTTCACTCATTAGATTTGGGCCATCAAGTAGACTTTTATCACTCAAGGTCTTTTTCTCTCTGTCTTTTCACATGATTCTTCCTCATTTCCCATATCCCCCTTGTTGAAACCCATTTTTGGAAATTGACTTTTTATTTTTATTTTTTAAAAATGAAGACAGTTGCCACCAACCTTTTTTATTAGGTGTGATCAGATCACCTCGTAATTTGAACATTTTAATAAAAGATTAGATTTACTAAAATGATGATTTTCGGTCTACAAAATCCACAAAATGGGTTTGGGAGTCGGTTACGCATGAGGAAGGATTAACACCCTCATAACGCCCAAAATTGGTACCTAGTTGATTACTTGATGTCTTAATGTCGAGAATTGGGAATTCAAAAAAAAAAATAAAGTACGATCCCTTTTTTTTGCATTATGTTATTTGATTAAAATATCACTAACTAAATTAAATTTTATGGAGAAGGCCTTCTTATTTTGAGTTAATCGAGAAGAAAAGATCATGCCCCATAAGTTAGGGCATGAGGTCTTGAATCCTTGAAAAAAAGAATAATCGTCATTTAATTATTACCTAAGTCCTATGTGTGCTGAATTTTAAAAGGATGTTCGATTATTTCGGTTCAAGGAGAAAGTCGTACCTTGTATGTTAGGGCACAATTTCTCAAATCCCCTAATTAAAGAACATCGTCTCGGTTCTAATTATTTCCTATGCGTCAAGTAAAAGCAAATATAACATTTAATGTGATGTGCGATTAATTTTTTTGAGTTTGGTACCAAATGAACGAGTGTATGTAAGCATAATATACAATAAAATAATGGCAAAAAATAAAATACCTACATAGGTACAAACAAAATAACACTTGATGGGAGTCGAAACCACCAAAAATAATTCCTACTAAAATAACTCTAAATAGTAGTAAAGAGTGGTAATAGGGTCGAGTCCACAGGGATTGGATGTCGTAATCAACTTTCGTGTTCACTTATGAACAGAATATTCATCGCGTTAAGGGTCGTGTTAAGAGTCGTGGCAATAGTCGTGCCCACAACTCCAATTATACATGCAAAAGTTAGAAATAAAAGTAAATCGAGGGGTTTTGAAATGTTTAGAAACTAGATAATTGAAAATAGCATAACTAGCATAACTAATTAATTAAATAAATTAGAAAATAAATTCAGAATTTTGCAATAGATAAAATAAGCCTTAGCCTTAGACTTGGTAAATTTCGTACCAAGAATCGATCCTCGAAAATTAATCTTCTCCTCCAATCGATAAGCTGGTAATAGTAGTTAAGAACGTCCTAACCACCAATTCTTCCTCTAGTAGCTAGCTCTGGTACGACCTGCAAATCAACCCTTACCGATTATCTAACCGAGATACACGTGTTCCCGATTCAAGATTCCGGCAGCCTTGCGTTCTGAAGAACCCAACTCGAATTAACGGCCTTAACCGCGCAGGTCGTTTAAACCCAATCACTTCTTCCTCGATTTGTTCTCGAAAATTCGAATACAGCACGGCCGACTCAAATCTCCAACTGTAAGCAAACACGACTCCAACCCAACGTGCACTTTGACTTGAAATTGAATTTAACTTTAAGGGATGATTGGTCTATCCCGATACTTAGGAAAAAAATGAATATCGATGGGATGAATTTTTAACACGAATTTGTATCTCACGATTCCCGACCGGAAAGAACACCGGCCTAAAGCTAAGATGAAATTTAGTGTAGCATGAATTTATTCATGCTTGTAAGTTGTTGAAGGTGATTGAATTTGAATGATAATGGAAGAAATTGAGGAATAAAAGGGGGTGGAAAGTAATTGGACGAATTTAGAAAAAAATAAAGAAATTGAAATGAAATGGACAAAATTCCCACGTCAAATTCAAAAAGAAAAGAAAATAATTCAATTCCAAATGGAAATAGGAAAAGAGAAGAGAGAATGATTCAATTCCAAACTGAAGTACGAATACAAAATTAATGGATGATTTCCTAAGAACATAAAGCCCCTATTTATATACATGGGGTTTACTAAATTTAACCTAAACTAATTTAATAAAAAATCAAAAATAAAATAAAAATAAAAATAATAAGATTTTCCTATTTTTGGCTTTTACAAAGTCAAAATATTTGATATGTCATTGGCTTCCTCCACCTTTTTTATTTGGCCCCGTGTCAATGATTGTCTTTCAAATTGGCCATTTTTAGCTTGTTTTTGACTAATTTCATCCCTGAAAAGATTAAATCATAAAAGCACTTAATTAGCAGGGTTTACTTTAAAAATAAACAAAATTAAACACAAGAAATATGCAAATTAACATGTTTATCAACACTATAATGAAATAATAATAAAAGAATAAAATGATTGTAGTAAAGGTAATGAGGGTAAAATAGTAAATGATTATAACATAATAATAATAGTAATAATAATCATATCTAATGACAAAAATAAAATAAAATAAAATAAAAACTACTCAAGGATGTAAATAAAATTACATAATTTAGGGAGGGGTAAAAATATAAATAATCATAAAATAGAAGTGCTGGAAATAATAAAATAACAAATAAAAAATAAGTAGGCAAATGACTAAATTGAAAGCTAAAAGAAATTCTAAGCATAAATTAAAAAACAAAAAAAGCAAACAAAGGATTAAATCAAAACAAAATAAAAAGTATAGGGACCCAAGGTGTTATTTTCCCCAACCCAGCATACGTGTCATTCCCTTGGTAGGTCAACAATGGGTCAAGGGACTGATTTGCAAAGAAATTAAAATTATGGGGTAAAAATTAAAACAAATAAAAAGGGAATAGGATGAAATTAAAAAGGAACAAAAAAGTGGAAGGACCAAAATGGAAATAGCTCCTCCATGTGAAAACGTATAGATCCTAGGGATGTCGGATTGGCTTTGAAATGAAGCCGTTTTGGGCGTCTAAAGCCAAGCCCAAAACGACGCTGTTTTGAGGGGGCTATATAAGTTTAAAAAAGTTAAAAAATTCATTTGCATTAGTTTAGAAAAAAACATTTCATTTATCTCTTTTTTTTCTCTGAAGCCCTCTCGTAGTTTGGTCATGGGGATGACAGTACTATGCCATGGCCACCGGTCATCAGTGACAGAGACCGCCGCCTCTGTTGGCTGAAAATTCTTAAAAAAAATACTCCCTTTGAAACCTTATAGCATGTAGAACGTTATTCTAGGGTCAAAATCCCCTAAAAAGAATCAAACCTCAAAAAAAAGATGAAACCCTTCGGTTTCTTTCTTGTCCAATGAGGCCCTCGATGAACCCTAAGGGGTTTGGAAACCTTTTGAATCGGGGAGGCCAGCCACATCGGTGGTGAGATGAAACGTTAGGTAAAAATCTAAACTTTTTGTTTTATTTTATGTTTTTTTTTGAAAAAAAGCTGAAATAAATGGACTACCTTTGTTTTAGAAATTCCATTGTTTTCTTTTTTTTTCTATTTGATTTCTCTGGTGTAAAAATTAAATAGGGTTTTTGTTTGGCTTTTATAGCCAAATCAAAATACAAATATATTGTTTTTTTTTCTTTGTTTTTGTTTTTACTTTCATTTTGTTTGTTCGATGTTTTTGTTTCCTATCTTCTACTTTTGTCTTTTTTCTCTTTCTGCAGGTGTTGGTGGTAGAGGGCGAAGTCAACGGTGGTGGTGGCAGAGGAGGTGTCAGACGGCACGCCTGCTAACATGGCGAGGTTGTGGCACGAGAGGGATTAGGGTTTCGCTGTTAGTTTAAGATAATTGGCCATTGGGCTTTAGGTTTTTTGGGCTTTTAGGGTTTTTTGCATTTGTAAATGGACTCTTCATTATTTTTATTTATGTTTTTTTTGTTGGGCTGGACGAAATTGGGCCTCTACACCCTTCACAAGTATTATGAATATTTAATTCAGTACAATATATCTCAGTAGGAGATTATGACGTTTCTATTTCATCTAACTCTATAGATGCAAGAAAAAAATTCTGATAAAGTCACAAAAGTAACATATTTTAATCTTAATGCATTTTGGATGATTAATTATGCAAATTGGTGAATTTTATGCTTCTAATCCTTTAAATTCATGTTTATATACTTAGGTGAGCATTTGGGAGCGAAATGAGCAAAAAACGAGTGAAAACGGACAAACAAAACAGTTTTCAAAAGCCATGCGAGCTAGACCTTCCCACACGGGTTGGACACATGGTCGTGTGAGCTACACGAGCTAGATACATAGCCAAGTACCAGACCATGTCGATTTCGCAACTTGCTTCCCAAACACATTGAAAAACACAATTTTTAGGTTTTCTGAGTATTCTAAAGTCTATAAATATCAAATGGAAGAAGAGAGAAGAGAACCATCAGAGAATATTGAAGAAAACAACTCGAAGAACACCATTGGAGCCAACTCTGAAACAAATTTCCATCAAGATTTAAGACCTCTTTTTTCTTTTAAAGTTTTTATGAGTTTTTTTATTTCTTGTGGTTATTCTGACTTTTGGGTGTTTTTTATTTACAATTATGAACTAATTCCCTAGATACCTAGGGGAGATGAACCCTATGATGAATTCTATTATTTTATTTTTGTTTTATGCAATGTACTTGATTCTTGTTCTTAGTTATCTGTGCTTATCTCTTCTTTTAATATTTCTAGGATATTAATTCATGTTGAATGTGCTTAAATTAGAGGAGGAAAAATCCTTATTTAAGAGTAGATCTAGCATAATTGAATGGAGTTGCATGCAATCCTAGAAATAGAATGGCATAAATCTACCGGGTTAGAGTCAAATCTAATAAGGGAAACCATAAATTAAGTTAATGTGATAAAAAAGGTTTTAATTAGAAAGAAATTTTAATTAATCAACCTAGAGTCAATTGCTCTTACTCTCGAGAGAGATATTAGCATAATTTAGGGATTTCTACGGATCAAGATACCAAGTGAATAAATTATTTAATTTATATTCATAATAATAGATGAAGTCTAGGTGGATTCTTTTCTTGGTATTGTCTCTCTCGTTGGTTATTGTTCAATTATTTTCCTAATTTATTCTTTATTGAGTTCTTAGTTAAATTAATTTAGTAATTTTAGTTTAAAATCAATCACTCTAATTTGTTGGCTAAATAATAGGAAAACGGTAACTACTAATACTTTTAGTCCTTATGGATACGGTATCTCTACTCACCATAGCTATACTATTTATCGATAGGTGCACTTTCGTTTGTTGTATTTTTAGTTATTCTTGTGATACATCAAATTCTCATTATCATTTTTTTCTAGTTCACAAAGTTCGCCATCTTCTTTGATCAACAAAAGCTTCTTGTTAGCACAATCACGACTATAGTGTCCACGCCCTTTACATGTAAAACATTCAACGTTACAAGCTCTTTGTTGTTTTGGTGAAAATTTAGTAGAAATGAGCTGCTTGAAAGATGTTGAAGAATGTTTTGTAGGAGCCCCACTTTTCCACTCAAAAGGTTTAGTCTTAGCATGTTTTGGTAGTAACTTATTAATAGCATAAGAAGGTTTCGAATTCTTGAAAGTAGAATTAGAACTTGTACCTTAATAATAGTGTGATGAGCCAAATGGACGAGATTGATGTTGTTGAAATTGTTTCTCAATCTCGATTGCCTTGTGTACCATCTCCTCAAGATTAATATAGGTTTGAAGATTAAGAGCATTGGCTATCGAAACGTTGAAGACATCTACAATCGTAACATGGTATTTTCTTCATCCTCTCATATATTTGCTCTTTGCATAAGCATCTTCATCTCCTTAATGTACTCATCAACAAATCGGTTACCTTGAACAAGGCGTTTAAGTCTCGTTGAGACTTCTCTATAGTAATGAGAAGGAACATAACGCTTTCACATCACTTGCTTCAACTTTTCCCATGTTGCAATTACTCTTTTATAGTTTCTTTGATGATTAATTCCAAGTTGAATCCACCAACTCAATGCATAATCCGAAAATCCACAGGTCGCCAATGGGAATTTTTCCTCTTCTTAACGTTTATAGTAATGAAACATAAGTTCAATTTTTTTATTCCCACTCATAATATGTTTTGGGATCATACTTCTCTCAGAATGGTGGAATGTTGAACTTTGGTTTAGCTAAAAATTGTTGCCCACGATCATTATTAACCAAAGTCTCATATTTGCATAAGAGACACGTTGAGCATTATTTGTATGAAGACGAGGTTGATCAACCTTATCTCCCCAATTACAATTTTAATGCTCAATTTTTGTACTTAGACGTTCTAATTTTTTTCTGATCGTGTCTAGAATAGTGTCACATTGCTGATATCGAGCATCTCGAACCTCTTGATCCCTTCTCAACTTCCCAATCATAGTATTGTGAATTATTATGAAAGCTTGAAAAGAATACAATACTTAAGAAAAGAAAAATTAATCAAATCTCACTGTTATGCACTTAGAAATAAAAATCAACTTCTTAATGAGGTAAGAATTAATCTTGTGAGTCTTTTAAAAAGTGTCTATATCAATCAATCTGAATGTATTAGAATCAAACTAACAAAGCAAACCTAAGAGCATTATAAGTCCAAAATCGGCTAGACATCAAAGAATTTTGTTGCACATAGGAAGGAATGTGCAACGTGCTTTAACCTACTAACACAAGAAACAATAAAGTGTTAGAATGCATAAAGTAACAATAAAACTAAAAAAAAAACAAATGAAAACCTAAGGCTAAAAGTCAATGAAAATGTCTAAAACCTGAAAACTTAAAAAATTGCGGAGCAACTTGACAAACTTTGTTTGAGGTGTTTTTTATTTTTTTCTTTATTTCATATTTTCCTTTTTTCTATAATATTTTCAATCACTTTTTTTTGTGGGAAATATTTTTTAATACTTTAAAATAGTTCCAAAAAATAGTATGTAAAATTTTAGATCGTTTGAAAAACATTTACACGGTTTGATATATAACCTGCGACATGGCCATGTGACCCTATTTCGAATGTCCACATGGTTTGGACTATGTCACACGACCTGAACACACAGTCATGTGACCCATGTTTTCAAAATTTTGAACTTTTTCCAAAGTTTTTTTATTTGTTTCGAATTAGTCTCGAATTGTTCCTAAATGGTTTTTAGGGCCGCATAGGCTCAAGTTAAGACCCAAATGTATATGTTTGCTATGAATGTATTGAATTCTTTAAATATATTTTCAAGTTAGATTATTTATTATGTTTTGAAGTTAAAGGTTCCTTTTTGAACCATAATGCTGGGTAACCTTTACCTGGCGACGGAGACAGGTTAGAGGTATTACAGGTTTTCTCCAGTGACCTCCTCCTCTATTCCAAATTTCGTTCATAGTTCCAATTTATCCTTAAATAACACCAAATTGGGAGATAGTTCTTGCCCGTCTGCCAAATGTAGTTCATTTGAATTGTGGCGTAGCCAACTTGGGCACCCGTCTTTTCATGTCCTAAGTTTGATTTTCGAACTTTGTAATGTTCAGCTTGTATGTTTTGCGTGTCAACAAAGGAAGTCACATAAGCTTTTGATTTCAGCTTCTACCACCGCCTATCACAGTCCGTTCGATCTTTGTTTTTTTCGATTTATGGGGTCTGACTTCTATCAATTTCAGGTCCAGTTGGTATTATGTTTCATTTGTGGATGTTCATGGTCGATTTACTTGGTTGTATCTACTTCAAAAGAAATCTCATGCTATTGATTGTTTTATTCATTTTCAGAAATTTGTTAAAGTGCAGTTCAACAAGGAAATAAAGTAGTTTCGGAGTAACTGGGGTGGTGAATTCCGTTCGTTCACTTCTTATCTCACTCAACATGACATCATCATTCATTGTGTTACATGTCCATACACATCGAAGCAAAATTGGATCGTTGAAAGAAAGCATCGTCATGTGGTGAAAGTTGGGCTTACATTACTCTCTCAAGCCCATTTACCGGTGGATTATTAGGGGCATGCTTTTTCATATGCCATCCATTTGATGAACCACTTGCCCACTCCGGTACTCCAAGATCGGCACCATATTTGGTTCTTCGCGACACTCCTCCAGATATAAAATTTAGTATTTAATTTTTTAGCATATAAATTTTTAATTTACCAAACACATCTTAAATTTGAATCCATCCAAATGTAAGTTAATAATCTTTTAAAAATAAAATTGAACTAAAAAATATGCAATAAAGCCAATCACATCACCGACTGTCTAACGTTCGATTATAATTTTATAAACCATTTCCCCTTCCTTAATGTAATTTAATTGTTGATTTGTATTAAAAAAAATCCAATATAAATCACCCAAAATTGAAGCTACATCTTATATTTTACAATATGAACTAAAATTTCCCCCTTTTTTCCAAAAGGGAATTAATGGGAAATTTTTGCCATGAAAGATATGAATGTGTGGGACTACGAACCGACACAGATTGGAAAAGTCCATTTATACTTCTAATTTCCAACTTTATTTTCTTTTCAAAAACGAGTTAACGTGGACATCATTAATCTTTGTACGACACTAGTCAACTTGTGTTATAGGCAATGACCAAAGACTTACTTAAAATGACATTAATCTTTGTATACATTTTGTTTATTTTTATATAAATTTTATTTGTTTGATTTAGACATCGCATAGATTTCATTCTTTCCCAATTTTAAAAATAATTAAACTTGTCAACATATATTGTTATAAAAAAACATTTTTATCAATATTCTTCTTGCTCTATAACTGCATCTGCCCCAACTTTAATTGCAATGCAGCAGTAATAGGAGAAAATGTATAAATAAGTGTAAAGACTGGGCCAAAAGTAGTTAGACAAGATACTATATCTTTGGAAATCTTGAGTTTTTATTTTCTTCGGAAATATTGGAAGATAACTTGGCTTCACTATACTTTTCTGCAAGCATATATATCCAATCCCTTGTTACACGTTGCATGATAATGATATTTTTTTAAAAGGAAAAACATAATATCGTCAAACTATTAATTTTTTATTTAATTTATTCATCTAATTTAAATAAGTTATTAAAAAATTCATATAAATAAAATATCAAAATTAAATAAATTATAAAAAATTATTAATTTAAAGAAAAACGGTATGAAGTAAATGTTTACCATATAAGTTACAAAATCATTACGAAAGTATCCATGGAGTGGAATTAGGAAATAGAAAGCATGAGTTTTTCATCTTTGTCACTTTTGTTAGAAGCTTCAAGGAAGAAGTCCTTTAGAGCGTCCAGTTTACTCTCAAAACACAAATACAAGTCAATGTATACAGGATAATATTCTACCTAGGAAGTTTTTTGGCGTCTATGGTGGAATATAGGATCTTATGCATATTTTTATTTAAATTATTTTTTAATTTTATAATTTGCTGACAGCTCTGGATTGGAAATACCATGGAAGGACAGATCTAAGTGAATTTTTGTCAATGCTTGGAATCATTTTTCCTTCATTGAGATAGAGATTTAGGAAGGAATAATGATTCAAACCACCTATGGCTTTCCTTCATTAATCACGTTCTTCATTAGAAACTTCAACCAGAAATACACAACTTTTTTAGGCAATGACTAAAGACTTAAAAATATAACATTTACCTAATAAAATTATATTACTTTTATAAGTTTTATAATTTTTTTTATATGAATTATATTTGTTTGATTTCATAAATAGTATTTTGACAACATATTGAATAAGGGTGAACGTTTGATCTAATCGAATGAAAATTTTTTGAGTTAATTTAGTTGACGAATCCTATTTTATCATCCAAACTTGATTTGAAATTTTCTCGAACCGACTTAAGTGAGATGAAATTCAAATCGAATATATTTGTTCGAGTTAAATTAAAAAATGACTTTTAATTCTTGTAACCACTGTCACCCACCATAATCAAATTTGTTATTAACTTTCATCTCCTCATAATTTATTTATTAATATTTTACATATGGATTAGCTTCTTTAATTGCTTAGCTGCTTCAATTATATTATGATTTTTGTCACTATGTATTTTGAATTTAAAAAATATATTAAATATAAAAAAGTGATTTTTTTAATTAAAGTTATCTTAAAGATAAAACGTGAAATTTATACCAATATAAAATTTTAACACGAATATTTTATGGCATCATCAATAATTCAATTTTAACAGAAATTTATAAAGACTTAATATGATTAAATAAATCGATAATATAAACAGTACAGAATGTGAAATTTAATTTAATACTATAAATAGTAGGTATAAATAAAATCATCACTATTTAGATTTAGAGATTTTTTTTGGATGATTTTTTATTTAGGGGTAAAAGGTGAAAAATAAAAGTTTAGGGAGAAAATAAAAAATTTTGAGAGTTAAGAGAGTAAAATTTGGGGGAAAAGTAAATGGGAAAAAATATTCAAAAAAGAAAATTTGGGGGAAAATGAGTCTGGGTTAAATGGAGGTTGGGATGGGAGGGGAGGGGAGGGGAGGGGAGTAAAAAGATTTAGTGGTTTGGGGTAAAAATATAAAATATTATAGTTTGATATTCGAATTATTCTAGTTCGAAAATTAAACTTGATTTGAATTTTTTTCGATTTTTTCGAGTCGAATCGAGTTTTGCTCACCCGTAATATTGAATAGATGCGAAACTTTGTGTATGGATATATTCCGAAATGCATCTTTTATCTAATTAAAATATTATTAACTGTATAGGAAATTATAAAAGAGGTGAAAAACAAATTTATTTTATAGTAATCCAAATATACACATGTCTTTATATATATGTATATGTTTTTTTCCGGCTCTTTAAAATTAGGTAGAGAATTGGGAGTAAAGCTTCAATCCTGATCTTAATTGCTATGACATTCTCTTTTTACACTTGTTTTGCTATTTTACTTTTCTTACTCTCTATAACAGTGGGGAGCAGTGAGATTGCTAGATCAACAAATAATGATTCAGAATCTCTTTTAGCTGAGGAAAAAGCATTGATGGAAACTGGGTGGTGGAGTAACTACAGCAACATAGGTGTTCACCATTGTACATGGCCTGGTGTCAGATGCAGTGCAACTGGAATTGTCATCGAGATTGATCTTAGTGGCCATGGTCTAAATGGGAGTATAACACCTCAAATAGGTGCACTTTCCGAACTCAAGTGCCTCAACCTGTCCTCAAATAATCTTAGAGGTGTGTTACCTTCTTCACTTGGAAACCTTACTCAATTGGCAGTGCTTGATGTTTCTTATAATGAAATTTATTCTATTCCCTTGGAAATTGAGAAGATGGAGAATCTTGTTCTTCTAAATTTGACGAGGAACCTCATTGTTCATATGCCTTCAGCTATTGGTCTTTTGACCAATCTCACCCACTTGATTATGACCTCTAATCCATTGCAGAGCATCATCCCTCCCCATATATGGAACCTGAAAAAGCTAATGACTCTCCATCTCGGAAACTGCCAACTCCACGGTTCCATTCCACCAAATATTGGAAAGCTGAAGAGTTTGGTTAATCTCCATCTCTCAAGGAACATGCTTGTTGGTCCAATCCCATCTTCTGTCAACAACTTAACCAATCTTGCATCGTTGGTTCTTTATGGAAACCTACTCAATGGATCCATTCCGCAAGAAATTGGGAGACTGACAAATTTGATTACATTGGAGCTATCTTCTAATCTGCTTGTTGGTCCAATCCCATCTTCTGTCAACCACTTAACCAATCTTGCATCACTGGTTCTTAATGACAACCAACTCAATGGATCCATTCCGCATGAAATTGGGAGGCTAACGAATTTGGTTACATTACATCTATCCGCCAATATGCTTTTGGGTCCCATCCCTTCCTCTTTGGGTAAGTTATCCAGACTGGAGTCGTTCTCTCTTTATACAAATAAAATAAATGGTTCCATCCCATTAGAAATAAGAAATCTTAAGAGGTTGACTTACTTGGATCTTGGTGCCAATAACTTGAGTGGTGAAATCCCTTCGTTTCTAGGTCTTTTACCCAGCTTGAGTAGCTTGTACCTTGACTCAAATCTTTTTGAAGGTTTCATCCCATTAGATATTGGAAAATTAAAGAATCTGACTGTATTGTATCTCTCTTATAACAAACTCACTGGCTCAATCCCTTCATCACTACTTCATTTACCCAATTTAATGGATTTAACCATCGCTTCCAATCATTTGGAGGGTCCCATACCCCATGAAATTGAGAGTTTGAATGCCCTGAAATACTTGAATCTCTCAGACAACAAATTGAGTGGGCCCATTCCATCTCAGATTGGTAATTTGTCAAATTTAAGATCCTTAATTTTGGCAAACAATAACTTGAGTGGAAGGATTCCCCTGCAAATTAGTGGCTTATCTCTATATGAGCTTGATCTAAGCCATAACATCATTAGTGGAGATATACCTTCTCAACTCAATTTCCAAAACTATTCCCAAAACATTTTTCTTAGCCATAACCTTCTCCTAGGAGTGATACCTTCCCAATTTGGGAATTCAACTGATTTAAGCAGCTTAGATCTCAGTTGGAATAATCTAACGGGCACGATTCCCGAATTTCCATTTTATGTGGGGAACCTCAATTTGTCATTTAATTCACTGAGGGGTCAAATTCCAGATGGATTATTGCATTTTGCACCCGAGACATTTATAGGCAACAAGGATTTATGCGGTTCCATTCAAGGCTTCCGTCCTTGCCCTTCATCTCCAAATGTAAACCGAGAAAGAAATAGCAAAGTAGTGAAGCACAATCTGCCTATTGTTATTCTGGTTCCAACTTTGTTATTTTTTGTCTCGACTTTTGTGTTGGTGATATTCATCCTATTCCGACGATATAGAGCTAAAGCTTTGAAATCTGAGCCAAGTCCAACCAAAAATGGAGATTTATTCTGTATTTGGAACTTTGATGGAAAGATTGCTTTTGAAGACATCATCAAAGCCACAGAGGATTTTGATATCAAATATTGCATTGGAACGGGTGGTTATGGCAGTGTATACAGAGCAATCTTACCAAGTGGCAAAGTTGTTGCATTGAAAAAACTCCACCGATTGGAAGCTGAGCAGCCGGCTTATGATACAAGTTTCCGAAATGAGATCAAGTTTTTAACAGAAATACGACACAAGAACATTGTCAAGCTCCACGGATTTTGTCTCCACAATCGTTGCATGTTCTTGATTTATGAATATATGGAAAACGGAAGCTTGTTTTATGCCTTGAGCATTGATGAGGAAGCTGTGGAATTGGATTGGACCAAAAGAGTGAACATTGTCAAAGGTGTCGCACATGCTTTATCTTACATGCATCATGATTGCAACCCTCCAATTGTTCATCGAGACATCTCAAGTAATAACATTTTGTTGAACTCTGAATTGGAAGCTTTTATTTCTGATTTTGGAACTGCAAGACTTCTTGATCCTAATTCATCTAATCAAACTGTAATTGTTGGCACGTACGGATATATTGCCCCAGGTTCTATACATTCACTCTCTTTTTCCCTTTTTATTTAGCTTCATTCATTCTTAGTTTGCCCTGATTATTTATTTTGAATTACATATTATTTGAAACAAATGGGAAAAGCAAAATTAGCAAACATCAAATATAAATAAATTTTTTGTTTTAACTTGAGATTAAAGAATTCAAATGAAACTACACATGCACCTATGCACAATATAAATTCGTATCTATTTTTAACTATACTTTTTTGTTTTAATTACAGAACTTGCTTATTCATTAGTTGTGACGGAAAAATGTGATGTATATAGCTTTGGAGTGTTGGCATTGGAAATATTGATGGGAAAGCATCCTGGTGAATTGTTGTCAACACTATCATCAACGCCATCGCCATCTAATATCAAAAATGTCATGTTAAATGAAATTTTGGACCCTCGATTATCACCCCCAAGAAGTCGAAAAATGACAGGAGACATTGCTTTTGTTGCTGTGATTGCTTTCGCATGCTTACGGGCCAAACCCAAAGCTCGACCAACAATGAAATCAGTGTCTCAAGAATTCCTACACATCAAGTCTCCAATTTCAGTGCATCTTCATGAAATATCTCTTATCAAGCTTAAGAACCATGATATGTTTATGAGCGGGGAAAGTTATAAATAAATAGTAGTTGATTTGACTCTGCATTTTTAAGACGATATAAATATTATATTCTCCTAAATGCTTTCATTATTCATTTTTAATTTACCAAAATATATATATATATATTTTTTTTGCTTGGAATAGGAGGCAAATGCATGTATTGGACTGTTAGATTTGAATATCCATTCATGAATGTTGGGTCCAAAGCATGGTGATAGAAGGGCCTTGGCCCAAAGGTCACCCCATTAATGCCTTTTTGCCTTTACCAATATTTCAGATATTATGACATGAAGATGTTACTATGTTTTCTTTTAGGTTTTTTATTTCAGAATTTTATGACATAAAACACACATTTTTTTTCAATTTTGGTATTATTTTACCTACAAGAATGTGTTCAAACATTGGGAGTTGGTAAAAGTATTATAGAAGTTATTATATTAAGAGTTAAGTTGTATTTTGTTCTCATTATTTAAAAAATGGATAAATTAGTTATTGTAGGTTAGATTAAAAGGCAATCTTATCTTTTCTATTAAAAATTTCATCTATTTTTACTATTAAAAACTAGCGTAACTGACGAAATAACTAAACAGTTACACGTAGTATGCCACATATACCTTATGCTAATGTACAGGGATCAATTTTTAACAGTAGAAATGAATTTTTTTTATTACAAGAATGACCAATTAGCTCTTTGATCTAACATATATAGACTAATTTGTCCATCTTTTTAGTAGAGGGGGCAAAATATAATCTGACTCCTAATACAATGTTTGAGTTATTTTAGGTTCAATCATTTGGGTTTTTCAACCAAGTTTTTTTGGTTAGGTATTCGAGTTCATATCATTTTGAATTCAAATCCTTTTTTATTCTCAAGAGCTCTAGATTTTCTTTTTATGATTGAATCAAATTTAAATTCAATTTAATCAGATCAATTTTCGAATTCAAGTGAAGATCTTAATTTAAATACGAATTGAAAACAAAAATCTATTGTGAAAACGATGAGAAAGAGGTTTATAACCTTATATTTGCCCAATTCAATTAATCATTTAATATATAATATAAATGTAAATTTACATAGTAATATAGTGGATTTATAAAATAGGTAGATAAATATGTAATATAAATAAATATAGATAAATAGATAGATACATTTATTAATTTTTTTTATTATAACAACTATTTTTTTATTCTTAAAAAGAATAAAACCGCAGCGGGATGCGAGGAATGGGATGGGGTTATTAACTAAGCATCGATGTGTTAAAGTCAATTAGAGTCATTGTAGATTATAATTGGGATAAATCTTAAAATTATATATGATTTATGTTTAATATGTAATTGTATACATAAATTTTGATTTGATTCAATTCTTGTAAATTATTAACACAATTATTGATATAACATCATTTTATATTTATATATTGCATACATAAATAATTATATTTACCCAATATAAAAATAAATTGATATATTTATTTCTTTAAATGTATATGATTAAATCAAAATTAAAATTTCAAGTATGTATGTGAACCACAATTAGAGTTTTATATTTATAATTGAGCCAAATTAAAGTTTTTATATACAAGTGCACATTAATTTAAAGTTAATATTTATTCATATATATATATTGCATCATAATCTATATTTATATTATATATTAAACACGTTTGAAGAATTAGAGATATTTGTAATTACAAAAAGAGTAATTAATGTCCCAATAATTGCAGTTTTATCAAAATATTTTGTGATAAAAATTAATATTTATGTTGGCTGTAAATATCACACAATGAATTATGTAATTAATTAGGAATTGCATGGAATAATATTAGTAAAATAGAATAGTATTGCTTTTATATCGAAGTCGCTTTGTTCAAGGAAGAACATCAGTTAGACTCTCCAATTTACTCTTAAAATGATGAAGACAAGTTGATGCACAACGCTAACTAATCAACTTGTATTTGGTAATGTATTTGATAAAATTAAATTATATTTTGAGTATCACATAATTAACGAGTTAATATTTACATATACAATAATGATATATCTATATTACATACGTACAAGCTACGTCTAAAAGGAGTTACCCAAGCATTATCCCTAGAATATTCTTCTCACTCTATGACTGTATCTCACCAAACATTAAGTGCAATGCAATACTAATATGAGAAAATGTGTGAATATGTATCCCGTCCTTTAAGTAAAGACTGGACCAAAAGTAATTAGACGAGCTAATATTTCTTTAGAAATCATGAGTTTGTATTTTCCATGGATAAATGGAAAGATAAATCCACTTGACTTGACTTTAGTTTTCTTCAAGCATAATTGATCCCCTGTTCCACGTTACATGATAATGATGGTATTTTGTCACTAAACGGAAAAAAAAAACCATCTTTTCAAAGAATAATCCACGTCATGATTAACATAGTTGGACATTGTTTAAATTTTTTATTGATATGTACGTACTAGATAATATATGAATAGTTGCGATTCAATCTCTTCTAAAATGATAGAGTTATATGTTAATATATCGTAGAAATGTACTTTGACCCAATAAATAAACAAAAAATCTGATTAGTCTCTTAAAAATGATGGAATCATAAAGTACAATACATGATGAAATTATATATTTTAACTTGTCAAAAGTTTATAATTTAATTTTCGTCCTCAATTTTTTTTTTTTTTGAATTCACCTCTTAAGCTAGACATGATATAGAATCTGTTACAAGTTGGCCAACCATGCAGCTGATGAAACTCTGATACATGTTGATTTTGTTTGAAGGATGCTGGTTCAGCTTAGTTCTCTTTTTAGTTTCATTCAATGTATTTGGCGTGCATTGGTTTGATTAGGTGTTGATTAACTCTTTTTGCTTAAGTGCAGACAATGTTTTGTAAGTTTCAATATAGTTAATGAGAGTAGTTATGTATTTGGTAATATTTAGTGACTTAAATTGTAATGATTTCTTATTGAATGGATAAGCATATATAACATTTTCAACTTCATTTTTATGCTTCTTGCTGCTCGTTTTTCATCAGTTCTTTGTTTTACTTCTCTTAAAACACCAACAATTACTATCAAGAGCGTGTTGTCTTTAAGGGTCATTGTTTTTGTTTCTGTTTCTTGTTGCTGTAAAACATGTCTTCAGCAAACTTTTCACCCCCTCCACCACCTGTTTTTACTGAAGAAAACTACCACATTTAGGTAGTGAAGATAGGACCTACCTCCATGTTTATGACTTGTGGGATGTGGTCTAGACAAGCAGGGAGACACCACCTTTGAGAGCACATCCTACCATTGCTCAAATAAGGCAATACAGTGATGAGTGTGCCAAGAAATACAAACCAATATCCTACCTATAGAATAGTGTTTCAGATGTTATTTTCACCTGGATCATGGTGGTGGAGGAGGAGAAGTCTCATCGCCAGCCATTTAGAATGATGAAAGAAAAAAAAATTGTATCCAAAACCTTGCTCAGATGTCATGATAAGAATAGAGTAATATCTTGAATTTTATTAATACACCTCAAGGACATATATATCTACGTAATAGTAGTTACATAGAAATCAAATTACTAAAAAATAATATCTCATAATAATATTTTATAACATTTCATTAGGAATGATATTATGAGATCTCCTTATTAGAATATTCCCATTCCTTGCCCATACCTTGCCCATACCTTTCCCATACCTACTCATACCTTGGAAAGGTCAAAGTTATGGGCACCAAATATTTATTTAGTGTTGGGCATGGAATAATAACAATTTTTGGTCCCTAAGTGAATAGGGACTTTGCAAGGTGGCCCTTGAACCTCAACTATAAATAGGCCAACCATTGCTCATTCTCATCATCCCACATTTTCCATTCTCTACTTAAGGCATTGTTCTCTCTCCCTATTTGTAAAGTTTCACTTGTGTCTTGGAGTGAAATATATTTGGTAGTGCCCGAAGACCTAAGCAAGATTTGCTGAACCTCGTTAAAATTCTGGTGTTCTTTACTATTTATTGTTCATATTTTATGAGTGTGATTGTAGTGATTTATTGTGCTATTAAATTACGATAGAGGGATATTCTGGCTAGGAAAGACTTGGTACTTAAGTGATCCTCGTGATCCACCTCTCTTTCCTGGGAATTGAACTTAGTCTAATTTTTTAGTACAATAATTTTACTCTTTCACACGCTTTCGCACAACAATTGGTATCAAAGCCAGATTTGTACTTGGGGAATACGACCGTTTACGGTACTATTCATGTATACGACGCTATTTACATATACGGCACTATTCACGTATACGGTACTGTTCACGTATACAGTAGTTGGGATTGAGGAGAAAAATGGCAGTAGCATCGTCATCAGCAAGGACTACTGTGACAAATGCAAAATTTGAAGTAGAGAAATTTAACGGTACCAATAATTTTGGTATGTGGCAATGTGAGATCCTAGATGTCTTATGTCAGCAAGAGCTAGATATAGCCCTTGAAGAAAAACCTGACAAGATGGATGACAATGAGTGGGCCAAGATCAATAGACAGGCGTGTGGTACAATCCGCCTATGTTTGGCCAAAGAGCAGAAGTACTCTGTCATGATGGAGACATTAGCGAAGAAGCTATGGGATACACTGGAAGAAAAGTTTCTAACGAAAAGTCTTAAAAATAGGCTTTGTATGAAAAAGAAACTTTATCGATTCACATATGCACCCGGTATGTCGATAAATGACCATGTGAACTCATTCAATAAAATTTTAGCAGACTTGCTAAATTTGGATGAGAAATTTGAAGATGAAGACAAGGCATTATTGTTGTTGAATTCCCTTCCTGATGAATATGATCATCTTACCACCACATTGCTTCATGGGAAGGATACGATCACATTTGATGCAGTCTGTAGTGTGTTGTATAGATCTGAGACTCAAAAGAAAGATAAAAGAGATCAAAGAGATACAACTGCAGAAGTCTTAACAGTAAGAGGTCGTTCACACAGCAGCAAATCTGGTAGAAGGGGAAAGTCCAAAGGGAGACCCGCCAAAGATGAATGTGCCTTTTGTCGTGAAAAAGGGCATTGGAAAAAGAATTGTCCTAAGCTACAAAAGGGCAAGGCTATTTCTAATGCATATGTAGCGGAGCATGATGAGGAGTCAGACTTTAGCTTGGTTGGCATGGCAATGGCATGTCAAACGGATGAGTGGATTTTGGATTCAGGATGTACTTACCATATGTGTCCTAATAAGGACTGGTTTTCTAGTCTTAAAGAGCTAGAAGGTGGAATTGTTCTTATGGGCAATGATAGTGCTTGTAAGATAATGGGAGTAGGTACAGTCCAATTGAAGAATCACGACGGCTCAATCCAAGTCTTAACAGATGTTCGCTACGTACCTAGCCTGAAGAAAAATCTCATCTCATTAGGGGCCCTAGAATCTAAAGGGCTCACAATCACTTTGAGAGATGGATTACTAAAAGTAGTAGTTGGGCAACTGACAGTGATGAAAGGCACAAGAAGAAATAACTTGTACTTTTTAAACGGAAGTACAGTTATTGGATCAACATCAACAGTTTCTACAAAAGATGTAGATTCAGAGGCTACTAAATTATGGCATATGCGATTGGGACATGCTGGTGAAAAAGCTTTGCAAATATTGGCGAAGCAAGGCTTGTTGAAAGGTGCAAATTCTTGCAAAATGGAATTCTGTGAACATCGTGTTCTGGGCAAGTAAAAGAGGGTAAAATTTGGTTCAGCAATTCACAATATGAAAGGAATTCTGGACTACGTTCACAGTGATGTGTGGGGACCTACCAAAGTGGCTTCTTTGGGAGGTATGCACTATTTTGTTACTTTTGTTGATGATTATTCAAGAAAAGTATGGGTGTATCTAATGAAAAGAAAAAGTGAAGTTTTGGATGCATTTCTAAATGGAAGAAGATGGTGGAGACTCAGACTGGTCGAAAGGTCAAACGACTTCGATCAGATAATGGTACTGAGTACAAAAACGATCCATTTCTACAAGTATGCCAAGATAAGGGCATTGTGTGACACTTCACTGTTCGGGATACACCACAGCAGAATGGGGTGGCAGAACGCATGAATTGAACTATACTGGAGAAAGTTCGATGTATGTTGTCCAATGCTGGATTGGGCAAGGAATTTTGGGCTGAGGCAGTTACATATGCGTGCCATCTAATTAACCGTTTGCCATCAGCTGCAATAAATGGAAAAACTCCTATGGAGATGTGGACTGGTAAATCTGCTACTGATTATAATTCTTTACATGTATTTGGTTCCACTGCATATTATCATGTAAAAGAATCTAAGTTAGACCCAAGAGCAAAGAAAGCATTATTCTTGGGTATAACTGATGGAGTAAAAGGATACCGTCTCTGGTGTCCTGATACAAGGAAGATTGTTTTCAGTAGAGATGTGACTTTTGATGAATCAGCCATGTTAAAGTACAAGGATTCACAAAAGGATGACAAAACTAGTAGTACTTTGCAGCAGGTGGAGCTTGAAAAGGTTAACGATGTTCCAGCTAATATTGGAGAGACAAATGATGAAGAGGTTCCTACCCAAGAACCTCTACAGCAACAAGATTCAATTGCATATAGGAGGCCAAGAAGAGAGATTCGTAAGCCTGCTCGCTTTGATGATATAGTGGCCTATGCACTTCCAATTGCAGATGATGATGTTCCTTCTACTTACACAGAAGCAATAAGTAACCTTGATGGTGTAAAGTGGAAGCAAGCAATGAATGAAGAAATGCAGTCTCTTCATAAAAATAGGACCTGGGAGTTGGTGACACTGCCCAAGGGAAAGAAGGCAATTGGATGCAAATGGGTATATGCAAAGAAGGAATGATTTCCTAGTAAAATTGAAATTCGATACAAGGCTAGATTAGTAGCAAAGGGTTACGCTCAGAAAGAAGGAATAGATCACAATGAAGTGTTTTCTCCAGTTGTGAAGCATTCGTCTATTCGTATTTTGCTAGCCTTGGTTGCGCAATATGATCTTGAACTAGTTCAGCTTGATGTGAAGACCGCATTTTTACATGGTGATTTGGAAGAGGAAATCTATATGACTCAGCCAGATGGATTCAAGGTTGCTGGAAAAGAAAATTGGGTTTGCAAACTGACAAAGTCACTTTATGGATTGAAGCAATCTCCGAGGCAGTGGTACAAGCGATCTGATCAGTTCATGAAAGGGCAGAGGTATACAAAAAGCAAATTTGATCATTGTATTTTCAGAAGCTACAAGATGGAACTTTCATATACTTGCTCTTTTATGTTGATGATATGCTAATAGCATCTAAGAGCAGAGTTGAGATTGAAAGATTGAAGACTCAACTCAATCTCGAGTTTGAGATGAAAGATCTAGGAGAAGCTAAAAAGATTCTCGGCATGGAAATATGGAGAGATAGAGCTCATGATAGAGTTAGCTTGTCTCAGAAGTAGTATTTGAATAAGGTACTACAGCAGTTTGGCATGAACGAGCAGACAAAACCTGTAAGTACCCCGTTGGCTTCTCATTTCAAGCATTCTGCACAACTATCTCCTTCGACGAATACGAAACGAGAATACATGTTGCAAGTTCCGTATTCTAATGTAGTGGGTAGCTTGATGTATGCAATGGTGTGTACAAGACCCGACATTTCACAGGCAGTTAGTATAGTGAGCAGGTATATGCATAATCTTGGAAAAGGACATTGGCAAGCTGTGAAATGGATTCTACAGTATATTCAGAAGACCGTAGATGTTGGATTACTGTTCAAGCAGGATAATACACTTGGTAAAGGTGTTATTGGGTATGTTGATTCTGACTATGCCGGTGATTTGGACAAGCGAAGATCAACCACCGGTTATGTGTTTACACTTGCTGGAGGACCAATAAGTTGGAAGTCTACATTACAGTCTACAGTTGTGTTGTCAACTACAGAAGCCGAGTACATGGCTGTACCAGAGGCTGTAAAGGAGGCTATTTGGTTACAAGGTATGGCTAAAACCTTGGGGTTGGTTCGGGAGCATATTAACGTGTATTGTGATAGTCAAAGTGCTATTCATTTAGCAAAGAATCAAGTCTATCATGCACGTACAAAACATATCGACGTACGATTCCATTTTGTGCGGGAAATTATTGAAGAGGGGAAAATTTGTCTTCAGAAGATCAAGACTGCAGATAATCTCGCAGATATGATGACCAAGGTGGTAACAGCAACCAAGTTCGAACATTGTTTGAACTTGATCAATATCCTGCAAGTTTAACAGTAGAAGAAGGCACTATCAAGTATTGTTGTCAAAGGCAGAAAGAATTGTGTGAAGATAAGATTATCCTAATCAAATCTTTAAGGTGAAGATTATTAGAATATACCCATTCCTTGCCCATACCTTGCCCATACCTACCCATACCTTGGAAAGGTCAAAGTTATGGGCACTAAATATTTATTTAGTGTTGGGCATGGAATAATAGCAATTTTTGGTCCCTAAGTGAATAGGGACTTTGCAAGGTGGCCCTTGAACCTCAACTATAAATAGGCCAACCATTGCTCATTCTCATCATCCCACATTTGCCATTCTCTACTTAAGGCATTGTTCTCTCTCCTTATTTGTAAAGTTTCACTTGTGTTTTGGAGTGAAATATATTTGGTAGTGCCCGAGGACGTAAGCAAGATTTGCTGAACCTCGTTAAAATTCTGGTGTTCTTTACTATTTATTGTTCATATTTTATGAGTGTGATTGTAGTGATTTATTGTGCTATTAAATTACGATAGAGGGATATTCTGGCTAGGAAAGACTTGGTACTTAAGTGATCCTCGTGATCCACCTCTCTTTCCTGGGAATTGAACTTAGTCTAATTTTTTAGTACAATAATTTTACTCTTTCACACGCTTCTGCACAACACTCCTAACAAATTATCACAATAACTTAGGAAAAAAAACTTGATAATTGGCTTTAACTTTAACTTCTCTAACTACTTATACATCTAATTGTTTGTTTGGACTTGCAGTCAGGGCTTAGCTGAAAGGAGGGGAACTCAGGGCCCTTTGTTCAATGGGATAATTGCATTTATAGCCCCTTCCTAATATTAAAAGATCCAATTTAGTTCTTTTAAACCTTTGATTAAATGGAAAATTCTTAATTTTAATCTTTTTGAAAAATTAATAATTTAATTTACTTTAAACATTTTTAATAAAAAAATTTTAACTTTAGCCTCCACAAATTTTATAATCTTATCTTGCCCCCATAAACAAAATTTATAACTTTGCCCCTACTTGCAGTGATATATATATTTATGTAAAGAAATGTATCATTTCAATATTCATATGGTAATTATGTTTTCATTTATATTTTGAAAATTTATTTGGTAAAGATTTTTTTTGTCGGAGTATTTACTACCAGTAGAAGTGATTAATTTTCTCATGGTAAGTATTTTTTAAATAGGTAAACAGTCGCTCATAAAATATGCTCCATTGCCGAGAATAAGAATCGAATCTCAACCACACCACATCTCATGATTTTTGGTATAGAATTTTACAAATGTATAAGATAAGGTTATATAATATTAAAAAAAACATATAAATTAAAAGATAGAAAATTCATTCGTATATTTAATGTGTTGTTAATGTGAATTTTGATGTCAACTTGAAAATTTTAATATAAAAGACTCGAATTTAAATTCAGTCGAATATAATTTGACAATAAAAAAGTCAATAACTTTGATCAATCTAACTTAAACTTGAATTCATTCAAACAAAAAACTATCTAAATTTTATTAGATATAAAACCAAAACAATTCAAATTCAAATTAATTTAACTCGAAAATACTGAAATTCAAATTCAAAAGACTTAAATCCGAAACTATCCAACCAAACCAAATTTAACTAAATGTTAAAAAGTATAATTATTTATCCCATTATGATGGTTATGAACATGATAAATACCATTGAAAGTGGAAGTAAAATAGTATCACATTTCATTTTTCCAGTCATCCATTCAAAAGTTGAAAGCATTTGCGTTGAAGACATGCAAAACGTTTTTATTTTCTTACTCAACATGAATTTTCTTTTTCATTTTTCTTGTAGTTTTCACAAGGTCGGTTTGACAGAAATCCCTATATTAAGCTTATACACAATGTTAAACAAGGTACAAAATTTCAATTACATATTCCCACTATGATGATTAAAATAAGTTAATCTGGAAAGCATCAGGGTTAAAGTCAAGGGCGAAGCCAAAAATTTTATAGTGGAGGAATCGAAATTAAATTGAAAAAACTTGAAGGGTTAAAATAGAATTTTACTATTTATTAACTAAAATTTACTAAATTTTAAAGGCCTAAAGAGGCGAATATATCAAACCAAAGAGGATCAAGGCCGCTTCCAACCCCCTTAGTATCGTCCTTGATTCTAGTATTACTATTGTCGTAACCATTTTTTTGAAAAACGGGAATCGACTTTGGTCTTGAAGATGAAAGAACGGGGAGTCGCCACCAATCTTTTTGATGAGGTGTGATCAGATCACCTTAAATTAATCATTTTAATAAAAGTCAAGATTTACTAAAACGATAATTTTTGGTCTACGAAAAATCAGAAAATGAGTTCGGGAGTCGGTTACGCACGAGGAAGGATTAGCACCCTCGATACGCCCAAAATTGGTACCTAGTTGATTAATTAATGTCTTAGTGTTGAAAATTTGAAAACTTGAAAGAATTTAAAATACGATCCCTCTTTGTAAAAAAGGCTCAAATGTTAAAGACCTTCTCGTCTCGAAGTAATAAATTCCATGTCTAGTAAGTTAGGACACGACATATCGAACTTTGAGAACGAGCTTGCCTTTATTTAAAATCTATGTATTTTATTAAAAGGGTATCCGATTATTTAGAGTAAACGAGAGAAATCGAAACCCAGTAAGTTAGGGCACGTTTTCTTGAATTCTCAAACACCGAATATTGCCTTTATTTCAAAATAAATTCTTATTTCGAGATGACAAAATGTCATACCCGGTAAGTTAGGGCACAACACTTCGCATCTTCGAGAATAAGCATTTTTCAAAACTCGTATAGTGATTTAAAAGAGTATTCCGTTATTTAGGTTAAATAAGAAAAATCGAAACCCAGTAAGTTAGGGCACGATTATTTCGAATTACCAAATACGGAATATCACTTTTATGAAAGAATTATTTTAAGGCATCGAGTAAAAAAATATGTAATTCATAGTAATACATAAAAGCAGATTATGATATTAATGATAACGTATAATAATGAGTGATAATAACAAGTAGTTATGAAAAATATGACATAGAAGCAAGGTTAGTAATACGTAAATATAAACAAATGCATGAGAAAAATAAAATGATCGAATATATAAGTAAATTAACGAATAAATAAATATAAAGATGGCGAAATAAAATGATAATGATAACGGTAATGATAATATAAAAGTGCATACATATACGTATCAAGGTACCTACTTAATAATAGAAGTAATAAGAAATATAAAAATATATACCAATAATGAACGATTTAAGGTTTGAAAGAGTTTACAAATATATAAATAAATAGGTAATAAAACGATAATAATGAGAAGTATAAAAATGGTGAAAATAAGAAGATGATGATAATAATAATAAATATTTACACGAATATGTGTTGAAAATAAATATATGATAGTATTAAACGTATATACATAATATGTACATGAAATACAAAGCAAGATATACACATAATATATTAAAACATATACATGACATACATAATATGCATGATAGAACATAACATAATATTTACAATGTATAAAACTATAATAAAACGATATACATAATATAACAGTAATTTATGTGAGCATAATATGAAGTATAATATTTAAATATATATTAAAAGGATGTATATATGACACAAATGTATTAAAAACAATAATATCACAAACTAATAATAATAATGTATACGCATATATATATATTGAAGATATATAAATAAACATATATTGATATTAATAGTAAATATGATAGAGGTAGAAGTGGATATAAAAAGTATATATAATGTGGTATTAATATGTGTATAATATAGTATTTAAATGTATATACATGAAACATACATTAGGAATAATAATATATATATGAAAAGACAACAATAAGAATATATATATATATATATATAAAATGCATGCAAGTATTAATTAAAAAATGCCTAAAAATAATAATATATGCTGATAATAATACGAAAATGGTAAATAAAATAATGAATAATATTTAAAATATCAAAGGGGGAAAAAATAATATGGAAACCACATTGAACTGAAAAAAGACTAAATTTAAAACAAATATGAAGTTCTGGGGCTGATTTAAAAATTAATAAAGGAGAAAGGGACTAATTTGAAAACGCGCGCGACTACAGAGGGCCAAAAGGGAAATTTTCCCGGGCCCTTAAAACGACGTTGCAGAAGGGAGGATCGAATCGCAAACGCGATAAATTCCAGGGCCAATTTAAAAGCAATCAAAATCTGATTGCAAAACATATAAAAAGCGGAAGGACCAGGAATGTAATTAACTCCTAAGAGCAAAAACACGCGGATCCCAGGGTAAGACGGGTCGGGTCTTCGGGTCGCGCCTAAACGGTGCCGTTTCTGGGTTTTAAAATGGCCGGGCAAAACGGTGCGTTTTTCCGGCCTATATAAGACATTTATTTTTTATTTTTTTCATTTTCCTCTGCTCTCCTTCAAAAAAGCCCCGAATCCTCTCTCTCCCTCGGTCTGTCGGCCCAGAAGCCGGCGAGGTGCAGACCGAGCACCGCCGTGAGGTCCGCCGTGCCGGCCACCGTGGAGATCGAAAAAGGTAAGAAATTTTTATATATATTTTTTTAAAGCGTATATATATATATGTGAGTAGAGTAAGTGAAAAAGAAAGAAAAAGCAAGAAGATTAAGATGAATCACCTTCGGTTATTAGATGTCTATTTCTCTGTTTGAACTGATTTTGTTGTTTGATATTGCTAGGGTTTCTTTGTTTTTTGCTTCTGTTTTACGATCTAATATTGCTCTTTATTTTTACTGAAAATGCCTGAAAAATACATGGTTTTTGGATTTGGCTTTTAAATAGCCATTACATTTCCCTTTTTTAATATCTGTCTATTCTCCTTTTTTTAATGTTGCAGGCGCAAGTGGGGCGGTGGCACAGTGGCGGTGCTTGCAGACGTCGGTGGTGGATGGGATGGGGAGCAGGTGCTGAACGGCTAGGGTTTCCTTAGCTTTTTTCTTTTGTTGTGTGTGTGGGCATGGGTAGGTTTGGGTCTTTGGGGTGATTTGGGTAGGTTATTTGTTTTGAGTGTAGTGGGTATTTAGTGGGCTTTGGGCCCAAAATTGGGCTTGTACAACTATAATTATAGTATTACTATAATTGCTATCAAGAGCGTGTTGTCTTTAAGGGTCATTGTTTTTGTTTCTGTTTCTTGTTAAAAATGATAGAAGCTTCTTTGTTTCTTGTTGCTGTAAAACATGTTGTTGTTGTAAAACATGTCTTCAGCAAACTTCTCACTCCCTCCTCCACCTGTTTTTGCTGAAGAAATCTACCACATTTAGGTAGTGAAGATGATGACCTACCTCCATGTTTATGACTTGTGGGATGCGGACAAGCAGGGAGACACCACCTTTGAGAGCAAATCCTACCATTGCTCAAATAAGGCAATACAGTGATTTCTAGCTTTGAAAATTTAATAATTTAATTTACTTTAAACATTTTTAATAGAAAATTTTTAAACTTGAGCCTCCACAAATTTTATAATCTTATCTCGCCCCCCATACAAGATTTCTAGCTTCGCCCCTACTTGCAGTGATATATTTATGTAAAGAAATGTATCATTTGAATCACCAATTATTTTTAATGGTACAAGATAAATAATTTCTATAGGATTACTTCATAGAGAATGTTCAGCCCATCTTAAACCTTATCAAACATATGTGAAATCAATGATCTGAAGTTAAAAATAGTTTGGCTACAATTTTCACGGAGAAACACAAACTTTGTGAGAGCACATTTTCAAATAAAAATTAATTAATATTTACACAATTAATTAGACTTTATTTTCGACATTTAAATATAAAAAATAACCAACCATGTTACTTTACTTTTAAGGTAGGTTTTGGTAGTAATGTTACATTTTAGGATAAGATTATTTTATTTAAATTTTTAACATTCTGATCATTATATAATCTTATATTTTTAAATAATGTCAAGATAATAATCTCTTTACAACTTATTCATGTTATCTTAGATTACGGAGTAGTTTGCCCTTTGTTTTATTTTTTACTCAAATTAAATTTTTCTTCTCAAATAAAATTTAAAACGGATTAAAAATGATAATATATTTTTCTTAAAAATAAAATAATAGATGTCAACATCAAAATTATTCTTATATTTACTTTAATAATTTATTTATTAATATATTAATTAAGGTTGATTATTATAATTATGATTTATAAATTATTTCAACATCATATATTTACTTATTAATATATAAATTGTAATTAAAAAAATATGAATTATCATAATTTTACGGAAATTGAGACTGAAAATAGTTGTTTTGAACAATCTCATTATAAATTTTGATTTATTTTTGACACAATGCCTAGAACTACACATAACTCATCCCTAACCCATAAATTAGAGGATAATATACTTCAGCACAGGCTCAAACCCATATCCCCTGCATACTCAATCGACGAGACTAAAAAATATTGCGTTTGTTAAACCAAACATCTTTAAAGGAGGTAGATTTTAATATCTTTAATCTACAACAAGTTTAGAGGTTTCTTGTGTTCATATTTTGTTAATATTGAAATATTATCTTCGAAAACGATGAAATTGTATTCTCCAATTTGGCCGAAACTATAAAAACGCAACCAAACCGATATTAGAAAAATTGGGGTTTAACATTATCATTATTGCTTTCTTAGAAGAATAATACAACATTGAGGTGCTTAGTTTCTAAAATCAATTTTGGTCTTCATTTCCTACCAGTGAAACGTTGAACACATTGTTCATGTACGCCGCCAATAATTTTCATAATAACTTTACAGAAAGTTAATTATTTTTAGTGGGCATAATAATTTTCATAATAACTTTACGGAAGATGCTTTCATACTAGATTTTGTTCTTTCCAAAAGTAATCAATAGGAAAATACTGGGTGACCTTCAACTGCACATATAGCCAAATGTTGGATCAGGTCTTTATATATATATATATGTTTTTACCGGCTCTTTAAAATTGGGAGTAAAGCTTCAATCCTGATCTTAATAGCTATGGCATTCTCCTTTTACACTTTCATTGCTATTTTGCTTTTTTTACTCTCTATAACAGTGAGGAGCAGTGAGATTACTATAGTAACAAATAATGATTCAGAATCTCTTGTAGCTGAGGAAAAAGCATTGATGGAAACTGGGTGGTGGAGTAACTACAGCAACATAAGTGTTCACCATTGTACATGGCCTGGTGTTAGATGTAGTTCTGCTGGAAGTGTCATCGAGATTGATCTTAGTGGCCATGGTCTAAATGGGAGTATAACACCTCAAATAGGTGCACTTTCGAAACTCAAGTGCCTCAACCTGTCCTCAAATAATCTTAGAGGTGAGTTACCTTCTTCACTTGGAAACCTTGCTCAAATGGCAGTGCTTGATGTTTCTTATAATGAAATTCTTTCCATTCCCTTGGAAATTGAGAAGATGGAGAATCTTGTTTCTCTAAATTTAACGAGGAACCTCATTGTTCATCTGCCTTCAGCTATAGGTCTTTTGACCAATCTCACTCACTTGATTATGAACTCTAATCCATTGCGGAGCATCATCCCTCCCCAAATATGGAACCTAAAAAAGCTAATGACTCTCCATCTCGGAAACTGCCAGCTCTATGGTTCCATTCCACCAAATATTGGAAAGCTGAAGAGTTTGGTTAATCTCAATCTCTCGAACAACATGCTTGTTGGTCCAATCCCATCTTCTGTCAACAACTTAACCAATCTTGCATCGTTGGATCTTTATGGCAACCAACTTAATGGATTCATTCCGCAAGAAATTGGGAGGCTAACGAATTTGGTTACATTAGATCTATCCTCCAATATGCTTTTGGGTCCCATCCCTTCCTCTTTGAGTCAATTAAAGAATCTCAGTTCTCTTTATTTGAGTTCAAACAAAATTTCCGGCCCACTCCCTCCAACTTTGGGTAAGTTATCCAGACTGGAATCGTTCTCTCTTTATACAAATAAAATAAATGGTTCCATCCCATTAGAAATAAGAAATCTTAAGAGGTTGACTTACTTGGATCTTGGTGCCAATAACTTGAGTGGTGAAATCCCTTCGTTTCTAGGTCTTTTACCCAGCTTGAGTAGCTTGTACCTTGACTCAAATCTTTTCGAAGGTTTCATCCCATTAGATATTGGAAAATTAAAGAATCTGACTGTATTGTATCTCTCTTATAACAAACTCACTGGCTCAATCCCTTCATCACTACTTCATTTACCCAATTTAATGGATTTAACCATCGCTTCCAATCATTTGGAGGGTCCCATACCCCATGAAATTGAGAGTTTGAATGCCCTGAAATACTTGAATCTCTCAGACAACAAATTGAGTGGGCCCATTCCATCTCAGATTGGTAATTTGTCAAATTTAAGATCCTTAATTTTGGCAAACAATAACTTGAGTGGAAGGATTCCCCTGCAAATTAGTGGCTTATCTCTATATGAGCTTGATCTAAGCCATAACATCATTAGTGGAGATATACCTTCTCAACTCAATTTCCAAAACTATTCCCAAAACATTTTTCTTAGCCATAACCTTCTCCTAGGAGTGATACCTTCCCAATTTGGGAATTTAACTGATTTAAGCAGCTTAGATCTCAGTTGGAATAATCTAACGGGCACGATTCCCGAATTTCCATTTTATGTGGGGAACCTCAATTTGTCATTTAATTCACTGAGGGGTCAAATTCCAGATGGATTATTGCATTTTGCACCCGAGACATTTATAGGCAACAAGGATTTATGCGGTTCCATTCAAGGCTTCCGTCCTTGCCCTTCATCTCCAAATGTAAACCGAGAAAGAAAGCAAACTAGTGAAGCACAATCTGTCAATTGTTATTCTGGTTCCAAATTTGTTATTTTTTGTCTCGACTTTTGTGTTGGTGATATTCATCCTATTCCGACGATATAGAGCTAAAGCTTTGAAATCTGATCCAAGCCCAACCAAAAATGGAGATTTATTCTGTATTTGGAACTTTGATGGAAAGATTGCTTTTGAAGACATCATCAAAGCCACGGAGGATTTTGATATCAAATATTGCATTGGAACGGGTGGTTATGGCAGTGTTTACAGAGCAATCTTACCAAGTGGCAAAGTTGTTGCATTGAAAAAACTCCACCAATTGGAAGCTGAGCAGCCGGCTTATGATACAAGTTTCCGGAATGAGATCAAGTTTTTAACAGAAATACGACACAAGAACATTGTCAAGCTCCACGGATTTTGTCTCCACAATCGTTGCATGTTCTTGATTTATGAATATATGGAAAACGGAAGCTTATTTTATGCCTTGAGCATTGATGAGGAAGCTGTGGAATTGGATTGGACCAAAAGAGTGAACATTGTCAAAGGTGTCGCACATGCTCTATCTTACATGCATCATGATTGCACCCCTCCAATTTGTTCATCGAGACATCTCAAGCAATAACATTTAGTTGAACTCTGAATTGGAAGCTTTTATTGCTGACTTTGGGACTGCAAGACTTCTTGATCCTGATTCATCTAATCGAACTGTAATTGTTGGCACATATGGATATATTGCCCCAGGTTCTATACATTCAATCTCTTTTTCCCTTTTTATTTAGCTTCATTCATTCTTAGTTTGTACTGATTATTTGTTTTGAATTATATATTATTAGAAACTAATGGGAAAAGCAAAATTAGCAAACATCAAATATAAATAAAATTTTTGTTTTAACTTGAGATTAAAGAATTCAAATGCAACTACACATGCACCTACGCACAATATAAATTCACATCTATTTTTAACTATTCTTTTTGCTTTAATTACAGAACTTGCTTATTCAATGGTTGTGACGGAAAAATGTGATGTATATAGCTTTGGAGTGTTGGCATTGGAAATATTGATGGGAAAGCATCCTGGTGAATTGTTGTTAACACTATCATCATCATCATCATCACCATCTAACATCCAAAATGTCATGTTAAATGAAATTTTGGACCCTCGATTATCACCACCAAGAAGTCGAAAAATGGTAGGAGACATCGCTTTTGTTGCTGTGATTGCTTTCACATGCTTACGGGCCAAACCCAAAGCTCGACCAACAATGAAATCAGTGTCTCAAAAATTCCTACACATCAAGTCTTCAATTTCAGTGCCTCTTCATGAAATATCTCTTATCGAGCTTAAGAACCATGAGATGTTTATGAGCGGTGAAAGTTACAAATAAATAGTAGTTGATTTGGTTCTGCATTTTTAAGACTATATGAATATATATGCCATGTTTTTTTTTTTTTTTTGCTTGTAATAGGAGGCAAATGCATGTATTGGGCTGTTAGATTTGGATATCCATTCATGAATGTTGGGTCCAAAGCATGGTGACAGAAGGGCCTTGGCCCAAAGGTCACCTCATTAATGCCTTTTGCCTCTCCTAATATTTCAGATATTATGACATGAAGATATTACAATGATTTCTTTTAGGTTTTTTATTTCAGAATTTTATGATATACAAAACACACATTTTTTTTCAATTTTGGTATTAATTTAGCTACAAGAATGTGTTCAAACGTTGGGATTTTGTTAAATATGAAAACAAGATTATAATATACTGTTAGTTTGGCGGCTTAGTACTAAGGAATAGCTGTAAGAAGGTAACCAAAATTTTCAATTTTATATTTCAATAAACAAAACGTGGGATTCTCTTTTTTCAAGGATTGAAAAGTAAAAAAAGGGTTAAATGGGAGTGGAAAATTCAATGTAGCATCCCAAAGAAACAAAATCAAAGGAAACAGACAAAAAGGTCTTTCAATATTCTCACCACCACCATAGCCTGGAACTCTCTTCCCTGCCCCATCACCCAACAACTTGTATAATAACCAAACAATATCATTTTTAACCAGTTTTTTTTTTATCTCTGAAAAAGATTTACTGGTTAAAAATCACCGACTGGGTTTTCACCATTTTTCTCTCATTAATTTAATCATCAAAATCTTACAAGAAGTAAGTTTAATCTGTTAGAGATATCATAAATTTTATGTCTTTCCCTATGTCTGAGAATTAGCTGCAACACTAAAACAATCTGTAAAGTTTCATGGACTAACCAGTAATCAGGGCTTAGATTTTATCAATCGGATGGATTTTCATATGGGATCTTTATTATAAGTTTTAAAAATTCGAATTACTTGGGTATGAGTTGGTAAAAATATTATAGAAGTTATTATATTAAGAGTTAAAGTTATATTTTGTTCTCTTTATTTAAAAAATAAATAAATTACTTATTTTAGGTTAGATTTAAAGGCAATCTGATTTTTTTATTAAAAATTTCATCTATTTTTACTGTTAAAAACTAGTGTAATTGTTCATATCACTTTGAATTCAAGTTATTTTTTATTCTCAAAAGCTTAGATCTTCTTTTATGATTGAATCGAATTTAAATTAATTTAATCAGATCAGATGTTCGAGTTCAAGTCAAGATCTTAATTTAAATACGAATTGAAAACGAAAATGTATTGTGAAAACGATGAGAAAGAGGCTTATAACCTTGTATTTGCAGAACAGAACACGTGCATATCTCGGTGCTATGTCAATCAACAGCATAAACTAGTAGGCTCCATATATGAGGAGCCAAACCAGCGGTGTAGTTGTAATGGTTTGAACTATGTTTTTATGTCATTTCTTAGTTATACAATGCAAATGTTTACACCTTCAAAATCTCCAACATGGTCTTTGTTTTTTCTAAAGTCAACATTGGATTGGATCTCTCCTTACAGATAGATAAACATGAATTTGTTCTGATTACATTGCCCCACTAAATTGCCTCATACCATAACTCTCTCAAATATATATGGTATATGGTTGCCTTCCTATAGCTTTCGGTAATAACTAACAAGTTTAATTATTAGTAAGTTTATATTTTGGTTATTAAATTTTAAAAAGTTATAAAATAATCATTAAATTATTTGAATTTTTTTATTTGTGTCACTGGACCGTTAAGTTTAAGTTCGGATAGCGAGCTCCAAGCAATAATTTGACGATTGGTATGGTTGTTCAATATCCATTGACAAATAGAAAAACATACCTTAAATCTAAGTTAACTTTACCGTTAATGTCGGAGATTGGAAAGAAGTTGTGAACAGAGAATAGCATACAACAACGATTTCGTAATCAGCGACTTAAATAAAAAAAACATAAATTTTTAATAATTTAATTACTTTGAGTGTAGTTTACCTTTACATTTATGATAATCAATACCAAGGAATAAACCAAAAAAAATTATTACAGTCAAGATATGAATTATAATTTTTGTGTCAAAATACAATTTATTATTCTATTAGTTAATAATAACTAATGTTTGAATCAACGAACAGGGCAAAAACCCTAGTGCCACCACTGGTCAAATCCTTTACAAGCTGAGAGAGATATTAAGCTATGCCTAGAGCTAAGGATGATAACAAGAATTTTATGTTAGGGATGAAATAAAATTAAAAAATTGAGGGGCGATCGTGTTAAAATGATTTAGTTTGAATAATAAAATTTGGAGGAGTCAAAAATGAAAATTTCCCATTTTACAAAAACTAAAAAAAATTTTGAGAGAGCTAAAAATGTAATTTCGTTATTGTATTAACGTATAATTTTACAATTTCCAATAGAGTACACTATAAATCCTTTGTTTTTGGAGAAAGCATAATTAAATTTAAATTTTAGAAGGAACCATAATACAATTTTACCATTAAATTAACTTAAACTTTACAAATACTCAGAATAAAAGGGACAAATTTCATATCCGGTCCAAGGTCCTGGCTTCATCCATTCCTAGAGCTGGCAAAACAAACACGAAACAAAATATTTAAACCTATACAAATCCGATTTGATAAAAAATACAAATTCAAACTTAAAATTATTCAAACAATCAAAATTTAAAATAATTGAACTCAAATTTCCCATTTACCAATCCTAAGTACTACTAGTGTCACGGACTTAGAGTTTTCCCACGCAATCCGTGCGGCCTTAGGCAGTTTCTCTGCTCCAAACGCCTAAGTCAGCCTAACTTGTAACAAAAAAAGCTTCAGCAGCAAAAACGCCCAAGTCAACTTCACTCGCCACAATAAAGGATTCAATAGAATTCCCTTAAGATTTCACGAAGAACAGCAGAAGAACGAAGTAAGAACGAGCCTTGAAAGATGAACAAAAGCAGGAACACTTGAGAGAAAAGTTTGAGTGAATACTCTCAAAATTCTTATTAATAACTCAGCGAATATACAATGAGCAAAGAGGTCCCTATTTATAGTTGAGCCTCACAGTATATCAATAGCTATAATAAAAGCTGAATACAATTAGAACTCTAAGCTTATGTAACCAGCTATATACAAATAGAACTCTAAGATTCCATAATTATATCTTCTAGAACACTTCCCATTTCTATCAGGCTCTTGAGATGGGCTTTTAATCTCTCAAATCACCGGGCCAGTTTGGTTGGGCCAGTTTGGTTGGGCTAAATGACCTCCCTCGAACACGATGGATCGCACCAGTTTGTCATGGTTGCGGGCACCGACGCGCAACCCATGACATTCTCCCCCACTTGTTCTAGCGACGCCCTCGTCGCATCCTCCTTATGGAACTGATCAATCTTCCCTTGGAACTGCCACAATGCCTCAGCAGGTTCCCAACTTGCTTCGCTATCAGGAAGTCCTTCCATCGAACTAAGTACTCATGCTGTGGTCGGTGGTACTTTCGTCTAATTACCCGATCTGCCTCAATGTTTTCTACTTCACGATCATACGAGACTTTTACCCCCATCGGTGCTCGTTCGGACTTGCCTCGATTCGGATCTTCTTGATCCTCATGAAACGGCTTAAGCATGCTTACATGAAAGACTGGGTGTACTTTAAGTTTGGTGGCAACTCCAGCTTGTAGGCCACATTGCCCACTCTCTTCACAACTTTAAACGGCCGTTCATACCTTCGCACAAGACCCTTGTGCAAACCAGTATATCGTAAAATCAAGTGTAGTTTAGCAAGGACTGAGTCACCCACTTGAAATTGTATATCCCTTCGGTTCTGATCGGCCCACTTCTTGCTACGCTTACTTGCCTTGTGTAAACAAGCTCTAGCCAAGTCATTCTTCTCTTGCCAATCTTTTGCGAATCTATAGGCTGCTGGATTTGGTCCTGTGTAATGGGTCACAACAGCGTTGGGTGTGAGTGGCTGTTGACCCGTCACTATTTCAAATGGACTTTGATTCGTGGTCCCACTTTGCTGCAAGTTATATGAAAATTGGGCCACATCCAGCAACTTGGCCAATCCCTTTGTGTGGCACTCACATAGTGCCGAAGATACGTCTCCAACAGTGCATTTACTCGTTCAGTTTGCCCATCGGTTTGTGGATGCATGCTCGTGGAGAAGTTCAAATCTGAGCCCATTAACTTGAACAACTCCGTCCAGAACCGACCAGTAAATCGACCATCTCGATCGCTGATAATAGATAGTGGCACTCCCCAATATTTCACCACGTGTCTAAGGAATAACCGAGCTGCTTCCTCAGCAGGCACTCTTTGGTCGCCGGAATAAAAGTCCCATACTTTGAAAACCTGTCCACCACCACAAGAATACTAGCAAACCCGTCAGACTTAGGCAAACCAATAATAAAATCCATGGATAAACTCTCCCATGGCCTTTCTGGGACTGGCAGGGGTTGAAGCAAGCCGGCTGGAGTCTTTAACTCAACCTTGTCTTGTTGGCACACTAGACAAGTTTCACATAGGTTTCCACATCAGCACCCATGTGAGGCCAATAATAGCGATCCTCCAAAAGGGCCAAAGTGCGATGCATCCCTGGATGGCCTGCCCATTTCGAGTCATGACATTCCTTCATTACTTCCTTACGGAGTTTCCCATAATGGGGCACATAGAGGCGGTGTCCATGAGTGTATACTAGCTCCCCATCAAGCCAAAACCTTCTTGTTTTTCCCTCCTTGGCAAGCTCAATCAAATTTTTGGCCGTAGGATCATGGGACAATCCCTCTCGAATGCGTTCCAACAAAGAGCCATCAGGTTGACTGATTGTTGCGAACTCCATCTTCGACTAAGTGCATCAGCAACATTGTTGGCACTTCCTGGTTTATATTCCATTGTGAAATCAAACTCTGCTAGTAAACCTGCCACGAGCCTGCTTGGGAGACAACTTTTTCTGGGTTAGAAAGTAACTATTGGCAACATTGTCGGTAAGGACCACGAACCTGGAACCCAATAAATAATGTCTCCATGTGCGCAAGTAGTGTACTACCGCAGTCATCTCTTCTCTTGGACCGTATATCTACGTTCCGTCTCGTTAAGCTTTCGACTCTCGAAAGCAATTGGGTGTCCATCTTGCATCAGTACTCCCCCAATAGCATAATCTGATGCATCTGTACGTACCTCATAAGGCTTCGTAAAATCTGGCAAGACAAGTACGGGCTCCCTCGTCATTTCTTGCTTCAATTGGTTGAAGGCCTTCTCACATTCTGGACTCCAATCCCATACCTTCCCCTTCTTCAACATGTCCGTCAAGTGAGTGGTAATTTTGGAGTAGCCTTTGACAAAGTGGCGATAGTAATTTGCCAATCCAAGGAAAGAACTCAACTCTGTTACCTTGGTTGGAGGCTCCCACTCTGAAATGGCTCGAATCTTATTTTTATCCATTCGGATCTTACCGCCTCCCACAATGTGGCCTAAGAATGACACCTCTTGTGGCAAATGAGCATTTCTCCTCCTTGACGAACAGTTCATTTTCCCTCAAAGTCTGGAACACCTCCCTCAAGTGTCTTACGTGCTCTCAAGCGACTTGCTATAGACCACAATATCGTCAAGGTAAACAACCACAAAACGATCAAGAAAGGGTTGAAGTACCTTATTCATTAGGGTGCAGAATATAGCTGGAGCATTCGTGAGTCCGAAAGGCATCACAAGGAACTCATACGAACCGTACCGTGTCACACAAGCTGTCTTTGGTTCGTCCCCTCGACTATCCGAACTTGATGATACCCCGATCTCAAATCTAACTTGGTAAACCATCTTGCACTACCAAGCTGGTCGAACAAATCTGCGATAAGAGGAATAGGATACCTATCCTTCACGGTGATCTTGTTTAGAGCTCGATAATCGATGCACATTCTTAAGGACCCATCGGTTTCTTTTGGAACAACACTGGCGCACCATATGGGGATTTAGATGGTCTAATGAATCTCGCATCCAAAAGTTCCTTCAATTGTTTCCGCACTCTTCTAATTCTGGCGGAGACATACGATAGGGGCCCTTGCTGGCGGCACCACATTGGATACTAACTCGATTTGTGGTCCACCTCCCTCTTGGGTGGCAAACTTTTTGGCAACTGAGCAGGCATTACATCTCGAAATGATTGTAGCAATTGTCCCACTTCTTCGGGGTCTCACTAACAAACTCAGCGGTCTCTTCGATCTTCAAGGTGGCTAAATATGAGACTTCATTTCTCCGTACACCTTTAGCAAATTGAATTGCTGATAGTGTTTTCCCTCAAAGCTCTCTTCCTGTCACTTCACCATGCATTGATGTTTCGCATCTGAAATCACCATGTAATTGCCGAAGGGGCAATAAGAGCTTTAAGTTGATCAAGGAAGCTTAGTCCCACCATAAATCATAGTCATCAAGTGGTATTACCTAATGATACCTTCCCTGACCAATCGCCGAGCTGAAGACCACTCCCTTTGTAACCCCCTGATGGAATACTTTCCGAGTTCACTGTTTGATCCGACCCCCTTCATTATCTATCTTGAGGCCCAGTTTACAAGCAGCCTCCTCAGACATGAATAAATCAGAAGCGCCTGTGTCAACGAGTGCATTCAATTTCTGCCGGCCACAATGATGTCTACAAACATCAAACCATGGCTCATTCTATCTTCGACACCCCCTAGTATCGATCCAAGGTTTTATCCTCCACATCGGACTCCCCCTTGCTTCATAGCCTTGAGAGCGGCCTTCTTGGACAGTCCTTGATCATATTGGACCCTACAGTGGAAGCACTTTATAGGCCCACTCTTCTCTTGTCCCAAGGTTCTTACCATCGCCGTTCCTAGTGGGCCTTTCTTATCTCCCCCACTATACCCTTAATCTGGGTTAGAAGAATTGGAATTGTCTTCCTCCCACCAAATTCAGCAAGTGATTCTGCTACTGACATAGCCTGGTGATTCTTGAACTCCTCGGCGCTGCAACCTTGCTTCGCCCACGGTTTAATCCGTCCATAAAGAAAAGAATGCCTCTTTCTCCCCCATATCTGAGATTTGGAGCATAAGCTCGCTAAACTCCTGTACATACTCCTCACAGTGCCTTGTTGCGCAAGCCGACGCACCTAGCCCGAGCCTCATCCTCGCATACTCTGGTAAAACTGGCTTTGAACCACATCGAAACTCCTCCCATGTTCGATTTCAGACCCACCACGTCTCACATCAGTGGACCTACGACACCACCACAAAAAGCAACGTCAGATAAATACATCGCAGCAGTAGTTACCTAGTGACATCCTCCGGATGCCTTGGCACAGAAGTAGTCTTCCCCACAAAAAGTGCCACATCTCTGCGGACCTGTTCCCTTAAACTTTGGCTTGGAACATCAATTGGCTGGTGCGCAGCCGCAACCCACCATTGCCAAGCAACCTGTAGATTGTGAGTTCACCTTGAGCTCCGCAATCTCTCCCTTCAAGGCCACCACCATAGCCTCAATGGCATCATCTCTACCAGTCAACTGTTTCATATTATCCGTCACATACTCTTTAAGCTTCCTGCATGACTGCAGTCCATCATGGAGCCTATCATCAACATCTTCAACCCTCTCCTTGATATCCCCATTGAACTCCGAGAGTGACGACGCGACCTCTAAGCTGACAAATGCCTGACGACGCTCCTAGCCTCCCACGTCCCATACTCAACTTTTGACACTCAACGGGTCGACCTTCCGATACACTGCAGGACTTAGGTTCCCACCAATCCGGCGCCTTAGCAGTTCCTGCTCCAACGCTAATCACCTAATAAAAAAAAAGCTCAAGCAAAACCCAGCAACTCACTCCCACAATAAAGGATCAATGAATCCCTAAATTTCACAAAGAACAGCAGAAGAACGAAGTAAGAACGAGCCTTGAAAAGATGAACAAAACAGGAACACTTGAGAGAAAAAGTTAGTGATACTCTCAAAATTCTTATTAATAACTCAGCGAATAATACAAATGAGCAAAGAGGTCCCTATTATAGTTGAGCCTCACAGATATCAATAGCTATAATAAAAGCTGAATACAATTAGAACTCAAGCTTAGTACCAGCTATATACAAATAAACTCTAAGATTCCATAATTAATCTCTAGAACACTTCCCATTTCTATCAGGCCTTGAGATGGGCTTTTAATCTCTCAAATCACCGGGCCATTTGGTGGGCCAGTTTGGTGGGCTAAATGACCTCCCTCGAACACGATGGATCCACCAGTTTTGTCATGGTTGGGGCACCGCGCGAA